>NC_058090.1:4690447-5043834 GCF_014858855.1 Bufo gargarizans | reverse complement strand
CTCTCTCTCTCTCTCTCTGTCCCTCTCTCTCTCTCTCTCTCTCTCTCTCTCTCTCGGACCTTTAAAAGCGATGTTTTTTTTACTTTTCTGCAATGGCACCATTTAGAGGTACTTATAATTTATTGATTAAAATGTAATTATTTCTTTAGGAGGAATGAAAAAACATTACATAAACATATTATTCAGTTTGATACAAAATAGCCGATTGTGCCAGAAAGATGGTGAATAGTGATTGTGGAGGCTGTGTGCGAAGCAGATCGATTAAGGAAACACAAGAGACCCAGGAACCAAACCAATGACTAAATGTTGTATTTAGTCTGGTTTGGAAACAGCATTAAACTGGCTGCAAACATGAAGAAACCAAGACCTCCTTCCATCAGGACGGCTGAAGTTGTGCATCAAATTCAGCTGTGGATTGCAAGTAGCCCCCAAAAATCAACTCGAAGACTGTCTCAGCAAGTTGGTGCATCAGGAACGACGTGTCAGCGAGTGGCGAAATCTCTGAACCTGTAACCGCACCGGATAACGTGTGCAGGAACTGAGAGAGTCCGACAAAACTAAACACAGAAATTACTGGACTTGGTGCTGACGATGATTACTGACAGACATTTGGACCCATTGCTGGACTTCATGACAGACAAAGCTTGGTTTCATTTATCAGATCATGTAAATTCCAGAATAGGAGCTACTGTAGTGTACGGGAGAGTAATACCCCGTCACTACAGAAGGGTCACTTGGGTATTGTCGTTCCCCCTGTATTTAAGGGGAGGTTGGTATAGAACATCTTGTCAATGTACTGCTATGTATTTTCCTGTTACTGTGAAACGTGCATGTGCAGGCCGGCTAGGGTGTTATTCCAGCTCTGAGTCACTAGAGGGAGCTAGGGAGCCCTAGTTTATATAAGGCCCAGTCAGGAAGTAGTAAGCAGTCAGACAGTGGGAAGAGGAGTCAGAGATGATCCTGTGTCTGAGTAAAGTCAAGGCTATGGGCCTGTGAGAGAAGCGCAGGCCTGAAGCCTGCCGACTAGGAGAGGGTAGTAAGCCCTGTAACCGGGTTCCGGATCCAAGGAAAAGGTTCCCCTCCTGAGTCATCATCCATTGTAGCGGAAACATCATAAGCACCAGCCAGGACACGGAATACCACAGAGGCCGATCAGATAAAGCAAGAGGTACTCAAGATAACAGAGGAGGTACTATATAAAGACAGCTTCAAGGGTACGCCAGCTATAGGGCATTAGACCTTGGAGGATAAGTCACATGTTTCAGGACCAGTCAGGAATAGTGTGCAAGCCGCCTGTACTGCATCTCCTGTAATTAACACTCTGTAAAGAACATTGCTAAGACCGGCCATTCTGTACTTCTAAGAACCACCTGTATTCAAATTGAAACCAACTGTCTTTCATGGAACGACGCTTCCAACTGCGTCCATGTATGATTTTCACTGATATTCAGTAAAGTTCCAGTTTTTGGTTGGCTATCCTGTGCTTGCTTCATTCTTCTACAATACCATACACGGCGTGTCACCGTTTAATTGACACTGGCGTCACAAACTTTTAACTACCTGCCTGTTCCAGCATTCGCCCCGATTTGAAGACGACAGTGGATCCCAGGTTAGTGGGTAATCTGCACTACAAAGCCCAGCATACACTACTGACCCCCCCTGGGACACTGCACTACTGGTCGGCTGAAAATCTCCATCTGACTCACACCACTTCACAGCAAGAAAATCTGCGTTTGGTGCGCAGCGTCAGGAACGTGAATAGTTCAATAAACTGTAAATACTGCAATTTACCTGGATGTCTGTGAACAGTTTTACAACCAACACCAGAAGAAAAAATGTAAAAAAGATGGAGAACATGCCGCACCTCACAGAGCTCACTGGATGGGTTCATGAACTGTTTACGAAGGAGCCAACTGTGAGCGAAGGGTTATGGCTGCCACTAGAGACGAGCAAATCGAATCCCACAAAGTGGAATTCGATCCGAATTTCAGGATCAATTAGATTCGCCTTCAAGCTGAATTTCCTCTTGCTTCGTGGAAGTGAATGAATTTACCCTGAAATAGTATTAAAAAAAAAAATATTATTCTTACCTCCTCCATTTGCTTGCGATCGGCCGCCAGCTGCCATCTTGATTAAAGATCTTGGCCGAAATCCCGTGCGTGGGGACGTATGACGTCAGGGCAGCCGTAGAAATGAATGAGAAAAGGTAAACAGTGACAAACAGAAGTCAGAAGTATGGACTTTTGAACTATGTTTTCCCAATTATAGTCTATGGATACGTCAAGCCATACGTTTCTATACGTTCTTTTTGCTTACAAACACTAAACTAAGGCCTCATGCACACGACCGTTTTTTTTTAAGGTCCGCAAAAACGGGGTCCGTAGGTCAGTGATCCGTGACAGTTTTTTCGTCCGTGGGTCTTCCTTGATTTTTGGAGGATCCACGGACATGAAAAATGAAAAAAAAATCGAAGTCAAGTTTGCCATTGAAATGATAGGAAAAAAACGGACACGGATCACGGACACGGATGACAATCTTGTTTGCATCCGTGTTTTTTCACGGACCCATTGACTTGAATGGATCCGTGAACCGTTGGCCGTGAAAAAAGTAGGACAGGTCATATTTTTTTCACGGCCAGGAAACACGGATCACGGATGCGGCTTCCAAACGGTGCATTTTCCGATTTTTCCACGGACCCATTGAAAGTCAATGGATCCGCGAAAAAAAACGGAAAGCGGCACAACGGCCACGGATGCACACAATGGTCGTGTGCATGAGGCCTAAAGCTGTGAAATCATTGAGACAGTTTTATCTATTTTGGGTTAGTATTATCAAATATATCGGGGCGATTACTCCGCTTTTAGGCAGGGACATGGTAGCCATATAGGGACAATGTCCCTTTGCCTAAGGCCTCATGCACACGGACGTTTTTTTTTGCGCTCCACAAAAACGGTTTCCGTTGTTCTATGATCCGTGTCCGTTTTTTCTTCCGTGGGTCTTCCTTGATTTTTGGAGGATCCACGGACATGAAAAATGAAAAAATGAAAAAAAAATCTAAGTCAAGTTTGCCCTTGAAATGATAGGAAAAAACGGACACGGATCACGGACGCGGATGACAATCTTGTGTGTATCCGTGATTTTTCATGGACCTATTGACTTGAACCGTTGTCCGTGAAAAAAATAGGACAGGTCATATTTTTTTCACGGACTGGAAACACGGATCACGGACGCGGATGCCAAACGGTGCATTTTCTGATTTTTCCACTGACCCATTGAAAGTCAATGGGTCAGCGGAAAAAAACGGAAAACGGAATAACGGCCGCGGATGCACACAACGTTCGTGTGCATGAGGCCTAATAGCGGACTTTCATTCACCTATGGACAATACCGTCAACACAACAGGAGAATTTATGCTGCAGCATCCTGATATCCAACCAAAGAATTACGTGACAGCATGAGCCCCCTCCGCCCCCCCCCACACACACCGTGGTCTACAGAACTATGAGTGGCCACATTTGTGGCAATCAGTAGGCTTACCAGGGGTTATGCCCTCCATCCTCTGAGTGGATGTTTATTTGTACTATATATTAGATATCCTATTTATGTTTGTTTTATTTCTTTAGAAGTTTCTTTGATGTGAAGTACCTTAATGTGTACTAATTAAAAGCTATATTTTAGAGGGTAATTTTCTTTTTTCACTGATATAAATAAACTAAAGCTGTGGCGCAACTGAAAGAACAAGCGGACACTCCATGTGGGATTTAAACTGGCCACAGCTTTATTGAATAGCACATAACTCGCGAAAACAGTATGCCTGCTGCTGCGGGCATGATATTATAACTCCGCTTCCAAGAGCCTCCAACCGAGAGATGAAACCGTGGGGTGCCACGTCTCAGTATTAACTCCCCAAACTCCATAAGTTCTGGCCTCACAACCCCGCCAAAATAAAGCTGTGACAAAACTGTACAATATAGAAATAGTAACAGTATATATTTATTTTTGCACTTGTAATGATTATTATTATTTCTGTTTTGTTTTTGTGTTTTTATGTTTCTTTAAAATAATAATAAACTGATCTTTTGAAAACATAAAACAAGGGCTTAAAGCGTGGGGAGGGCGGGAGGCTTGTCACCTTGAGAGGCTGAAGCTGCAGTGCACTTTGTGCTAAAGAAATGAACACTGAAAGTAGGAGCAACCCTCCCCCCCCCCCCCCTCCAAAGGGGCTGAGCAATAACTAGGTTTTGACTGTAATATGTGACCCAGACATGACCCCTGCCTTGCTAGGGCTAGTCATGACCTTCGTGGCCTCCACAGGCCACAAAAGTCCCTGGACCCCAATGCTGTAAGCAACAACAAGAACCACCTGAAAACAGTCCACATCACCTCTTGTGCTAGGCTCCTATTCATACCTGTTGCGCATTACTGATGCCCACACCACATGTGGCACTTAGAGAAGAAACTAAGGAAGTAGAAAATGCATTTTCTTCAAATCAGTCATCAGAAATGAAGAGAGTTGTACAAAGGAGCACCTGCAGTGGCGTAACTAGAAATGACTGGGCCCCACAGCAACTTTTTGACCCCCCCCCCCCCCCCCCCAGCAGTAACTTCTTTGCAACACCCTCCTCTTGTGCATCCCCCACTCCTGTGGCAAGTCAAGATCGTTTCTTACAGTGTCTCTGTAGATAATCTTATTTTAAAATATTGTTGTGTGGGGTCCTGACAGAATCTTTTAGTCCTCCTTGGTAGGCCCCTTTTGAATTTGGGCCCCAAATCAGCCGCTTCCCCTCGTCACCCGTATTCATGTCCTGAATGGCAAGACCCATAGTTTACTCTGCGGGCTGCTCAGAACCGGTGCCCAACAGAAATCAATGCTTCTTTTTATAGCTCTTGAGCAAAATTATCAAATTCTGACTTTAGGACCCCGTAATAATTAGCCATGGGTTTTTTTTTTTTTACTTTTCTGCAATGGCACCATATAGAGATACTTGAAATGTATGGATTAAAATATATTGATGGAAAAAAACATATACTGTAAATAAAATCATTTGTGGATCGTTAAGATGTAAAGTTTCTTATGGTTTCCAATTTCCAAGTCATTTTTATTACATTTTAATTAAAAAAAATAGGATTTTCTTTCATCCTACAAGGGGACATGAAGTAGCAATAACTTCATCGCATATATAGTTCTTTTCAATACTGACTGCCTTCGCTCCAGGGTTAAATGCCTGATATAGGAGGTCAATCACAGCCACTGCGCCCTGGGAGACATTTTTACGGACTTCTGCAGTTAGAAGACCATACTTAAGACGTAATGGTACATCCATTTGCAGGGAGAGGCTAAAGGGGTTCTGAAATGTTTTTTAAATAAAGTTGTATGGTCCTGAAATATAAACATTTGTACAGGGTGGCCCATGAAAAAGTAGCCCACCTCCGATATCTCCAAATCAAACTGCCTAATGGTAAATCAGTCTTAGTTGTCCATATTAACCATGTCGTAGTTTTATTCCGACCGCCTCTCGGCATGTTTGCCGTGCTGCAGCCGGACCCCCGACCTGCCCCCATTATAGTCAATGGGGTCGGAGCGGACTTCTGGCGGCACGGTGCACTAGTGGCAGCACGGATCCTGCAGGCTGTTCCCCCAGCCTGCCGGAGAAAGATGCCGCTAGTGTGAAACTAGCCTAAAGAAAACGCAAGAGACCTTTGCCGACAAGTGCCCAGGAATAATTAGCCATATTGTAGATCTGCAGTACAAGATCCACTGCCCTCGAAACCCAGAGAACCTGATGAAACCACGTACATTTTGGCATAAATATTTATACAGCTCCCATACCCTAGAACAGCCACCTGTACGACGACCGATCCCTCCGAGGCTCGCACATTCATAATTCATCAGACTCAAAATGGGATTCAGAAGGAGCGGTAACGCGTTGCAGGGGCTTATTTAAAGATGAATATGGTTAGCGACCTAAAATCCACAAGCTATTCAGCCGCAGATGCTTTACCCTGCAATGCACTTTTATTTCTGAAACATGAGGGGCTGATAACATCAGCGTGTGGGATAGACATACATAATTTACTTTTGGAGCTGAGCAGTAATGGACATGGTCAGCTTTATGGTGGAGCTCTGGTGTTTAGTTCCTAAACTAATATTTCATGGCATATACTACTAGAAGCCCAAAAGAGGCAGGAAACAGGCTGCTGATAGATTTGTAGTCATGCATTTAGTACAGATAACAATGTGAATCAAAAAGATTTAAAGGGGTTGTCCGAGTTCAGAGCTGAACCTGGACATATCTCCATTTTCACCCGCCTTGCCCCCTGATATGAGCATCAGAGCATTTCATGTTCATCTTGCCCTGGGCTGGATCGTGCAGGGAAAGGGCTTTTTTGTTTATATTTTTACACTGCTAGGCAGAGGCTTCCTCCTAGCAGTGTTCCCAGTGTAGTGTCCCACTAGGTAAAGGTGGACACTACACAAGGGTTAATGTGTTTATTGCATTTACTGTCATGTATGCATTTCCCTGTGTTAACTGGGTGTCAGGCCTGTGAGGGTGCAGTTTAGCCTCCCAGACACTAGAGCGAGCTAGAGGGCCCTAGTTATATATAGGAAGGCCCAGACAGGGGAGGGTTAGTGTATTCCAGGGGACTAGAGGAGTTACCTCGTCAGCCTGAAGCTCCTGAGGCTAAGGATAGCTCAGTGGAGACACCCCAGTTGTAGGAGAGCACCTCCTGGGAGAAACCTGCAGTGACCTTTCCCATCCAGCAGTGAAGACAGCTAGGAAACAAAGGTATTTGTAACCTAAAGCAAGTGCCAATACTGGAGGAAGGATTATATACACCAAGGATTCAAGCCAGCAATTAGGCATCCGGGCCTTGGGATCCAGCAGCTAGAATAGCTGTGGGGATAGAGCAGCATTGCACTGCAAAGCATTAACTGTTTACCCTCCAAGTATCTTGCAAGATTGAAACCTGCTGTGCTATCAATTGAACCTGCTGTACGTTTGTGCTATAAAGGACTGCATTATCATCTACTGCAATTGCCTGTAAAAAGTTGGACTGTTTTCCAAAGTAAAGCAACTTTAGGTACTATCTGTGTACTCTATTAATCCTCCTGCAAACCGGTGTGCCACCGTTACAGGCACTGGCGTCACGATTCTTAAAGGGACTTTACCTCAGGCACTCAAAACACCTGCAACATCCAGGGCACCTCACCCACCATCAGGCCTGGTCCCTCCATACAGAGTGTGCCCCCGAGGAACTTGTGTCTACCTTTTCCTCACTGTCGCATGCCTGCCCAGGATTCTCCTCAGAAAAGTGAGTAACCCTCGATCGCCCATAACCGTGACCTCACTCTCGCTATACCCTGCAGGTCTGGCGTGCTGCACCAGTGACGTCACCAGCACAGATGTGTGGGCTTTAGCGCTGCCCTAGCCATTTTACAGGCTAGGGCAGCTCTAAAGCCTGCCCATTAGTGCCGTTGACATCACAAAGCTCACTGCTAGGAAGAAGCCTATGCCTAGATTTCCCCATGGAGAGCCCGGGTATGTCAACGGATCTCCCAAAAAAGCCTTTGCCCTGCACTATTCAGCTCAGGGCAAAGAAGAGCATCAGAGCATTAAATGCTTCAATGCTCATATCAGGGGGCTGCCTGAGTGAAAACAGAGATGTGTCCGGGTTCAGCTCTGTACAGTATCACTTAAAAAAAAAAAATTCTGAGCATATACTTAAAGGAGTCTGCCGACCGTTACTGGATTTTCCATAAATCTCTGACTAGTGGGTGTCCTACGTCACTCCTATGGGGAGTACAGGGATCTTCAAAATCTCCCCCCAGGCAAGGTGAGTGAGTAGTGGCTGCATAAAACTGAATGAAGACTAGACTTTAGGCCTCTTTTACACGGGCGTGTGTGAGCCCCATGGTCGTGCTGCGGCCCGCAAAATGTGGGCCGCAATGCACGAGCACAGTCCGTGGGGCAGCCGCAGCAGATCGCGGACCCATTCTCTTGAATGGGTTCGCGATCCGGCCGTTCCTGCAAAAGGTTAGGACATGTTCTATCTTTTTGCGGAACGGAGTTATGGGACGAAACCCCACGGAAGCATTCCGTAGGGTTCCGTTCCGTACCATTCCGCATCTCCGGATTTGCGGACCCATTGAAGTGAATGCGGAATGCCCACGAAACGTCACCCGTGTATTGCGGATCCGGTAATACGGCAACGGGTGCACACGTGTGAAAGAGGCCTTAGGGAGTGCAGAGAAGCAAACATGGCCACCGCTCCGTTCAGTAGACTTGCCTGGCAGAGTGAAGATATGTGGACTTTCCGTCTTCAGGTCTGTGTGACTGTCACCTATCAAACATTTGCAGAATAGCTTGTAATTATGCCATAAATGCAAGATGGGAATATCCCTCTAACAGGTTGTTCAGGCAGGTTAATAGGGAGGGCAAATGAGACCATTTCCTAGTGAATCTCCACCACCTGAAGGCCTCATAGGGGACGCGGCCTGCAGTCCACTCAGCAGATGCCAATGATCCGGCCCTTGTGCATAAGATTAGAAAAAAAATGCCTGCAAGTGATTAAAAGTTAGCGCAGTACTACACTCAGCCTACGGGCAAGAGTGGCGCTGTTTCTAGAAAAAAGAAAAAACATAACCATTCTTTTTCTAATCTCATATAACTATGCATCAATATAGTAGCAACATTAAGGAGAGTTTTTATATGTGAAAATAACCTTTTCTTAAGTGCATTCAGTAGAGATGAGTATCTACAACACAGAGCAGGGGCATCGTTATGGGGGGTTCTGATGTAGCAGCTCCTGGTGCCTAGATGAGACGGGTCCGGCAGTGATGTAAGAGGGCACAATTTGCCTTCTTCCTTCATACTCAAATGTCACAGAGAGACAAGTTTTCATATTTTCCAATTTTGTTTTCAATCAAATTGCAATATGAATTTTTTATTCTGTAATTTTGGACTAATTTTGCTTTTGCCCTTAAGGCACTAAGATGTAATTAACTGCATTTTACTAACTGTAATAGTTTTGTGTATATTATCATATATATTAAATTCTCCCAGCCTGTGACTTGACGCCTTTCTTTATTGCAGCTTTCTCTGACGGTCTGAGCTTCATTAAAAACATTATTCCTGTCGTTACAATAAGCAAGTAATTGCAATTATGCTGCTTTGTAAGCACATTCATGGGCCTAGTGGTTACGCTCCTGTGCAGCTCGGGTGGCGGACTGTGAAGAATAAGCATCGTTGACTTCACCTTAGGAAGCAGACTGTTGTAGCTGAGTGACTGGGAATATCAGCTGAATGGTGACAAAAGATCGAAAGAGCAATTCCTTATCAGAGATGTGTACAAGGGGATGCAGTCAGCAATAGAAGGATACAAAGCCCCTCATTGGTGGAAAGTTAGAAAATGTCTGCAGATTAATTTAATAAAATACAGACTCTTTATACATAGAATGTTTTTCTCTCTAATGTGACATACTGCTCCAAGGACAACAGGGGGAAGCACACCTCAATTGGCTTTCACGGGACAGTTTTAAGCTCCATCCCTGATCCGCCCAGTGATATCCACAAACACTTGACTTCACAGATCCCTCACTTTTGGTAGATTTACCCCCTATTCCTGATTGGTGAGACCACAGTGCAGGACCAATCCTAGAAAAAGCAGGATGGTTGGGACTCGGGAAATATAGAGCAACATCAGGTTAAAGGGGACAAAGAACAATCAGTAAAGTAAGAAAGAGGTTTAATATTTTTCTGTCAGGCCCCCCAAGCTGAAGGTTTTACCATGGCCCTCACAGTCTCCTGATCTGCTGAAGGTTTTACCATGGCCCTCACAGTCCCCTGATCTGCTGAAGGTTTTACCATGGCCCTCACAGTCTCCTGATCTGCTGATCTGCTGAAGGTTTTACCATGGCCCTCACAGTCTCCTGATCTGCTGAAGGTTTTACCATGGCCCTCACAGTCTCCTGATCTGCTGAAGGTTTTACCATGGCCCTCACAGTCTCCTGATCTGCTGAAGGTTTTACCATGGCCCTCACAGTCTCCTGATCTGCTGAAGGTTTTACCATGGCCCTCACAGTCCCGTGATCTGCTAAAGGTTTTACCATGGCCCTCACAGTCTACTGATCTGCTGAAGGTTTTACCATGGCCCTCACAGTCCTGTGATCTGCTAAAGGTTTTACCATGGCCCTCACAGTCCTGTGATCTGCTAAAGGTTTTACCATGGCCGCACAGCCTCCTGATCTGCTGAAGGTTTTACCATGGCCCTCACAGTCTACTGATCTGCTGAAGGTTTTACCATGGCCCTCACAGTCCCGTGATCTGCTAAAGGTTTTACCATGGCCCTCACAGTCTACTGATCTGCTGAAGGTTTTACCATGGCCCTCACAGTCCTGTGATCTGCTAAAGGTTTTACCATGGCCCTCACAGTCCTGTGATCTGCTAAAGGTTTTACCATGGCCGCACAGCCTCCTGATCTGCTGAAGGTTTTACCATGGCCCTCACAGTCTACTGATCTGCTGAAGGTTTTACCATGGCGCTCACAGTCCCCTGATCTGCTGAAGGTTTTACCATGGCCCTCACAGTTCTCTGATCTGCTGAAGGTTTTACCATGGCCCTCACAGTCCCCTGATCTGCTGAAGGTTTTACCATGGCCCTCACAGTCCCGTGATCTGCTAAAGGTTTTACCATGGCCCTCACAGTCCCCTAATCTGCTGAAGGTTTTACTATGGCCCTTACAGTCCCCTAATCTGCTGAAGGTTTTACTATGGCCCTCCCAGCCCCCTAATCTGCTGAAGGTTTTACCTTGGCCCTCACAGTCCCCTGATCTTCTGAAGGTTTTACCATGGCCCTCACAGTCCTGTCAACTGCTAAAGGTTTTACCATGGCCCTCACAGTCCCCTAATCTGAACGTCATTGCAAATCTGTGGAGACCTCAAAAGAGCAGTGTATACAAGATGGCCCGGGAATCTCACAGAACTAGAACAAGTCTGCAAGTAGAATGGAGGAAAATCCCTCAAGCAAGAAGTAAAAGACTCTTGGCTGCTACAAAAAGTGTTTACAAGGTGAGATCCTGCCAAAGGGGGCGCTCCTAAGTACTAACCATGCAGGGGGCCCAAAATTTTGCGTCGGACAATTTTCCCTTTTTGTTATTTTGAAAATGTAAAAGATGAAAATAAAAAAAATTGTGTCACCTTTAATTTTAAGATAGATAGATAGACTCCAGACAATGTAAAAAAGAAATCCATCATGAGATCAGGTTATCTCCAAACTCTGCATCAATTCTGCTGAAAAATCCAAATGTTTATCTGCCATTTTATAGCTCACAGCTAAATCCTATAAAAGTAACATTAGACACTTAAAAATGTGATTGGTAATTACCACACCTCGGCTGCAAATAGCATCGGAATAAAGGCAGAAGATGGGAGAGCGGTTTGAGGCTGGTGCTAAAATGTCATCTTTTATAAAAAGCCTTTCACTCAGCTCCAATCTGAGGCGCCGTTTTGCTGACAGTATCACCGGAATGCATTACTCCGGGATTCAGAAGTAATTGGCAGCATCCTAAAATAAGCCTCACGTCTGTAAGACGGCAAAAACATCCTGGCTGGACCATCTGCCTATAGTGTTAGACCTGACCTGCCATTACACATTGCAGCATGCAAAGATGGATGCATTAATCACAAGCTTCTAACAGGTTATGGAAACAGCAATTTTTAATTTTCGGATGGCAAAAGTCCCAAAACAAACACCGTGCTGAGCTATGTATAAAAATAGAAAAAAATCACAAAAATAAGGGTACTTTCACACTAGTGTTATTCTTTTCCGGTATTGAAATACGGTAAAGGGTCTCAATACCGGAAAGAAACGCATCAGTTTTGTCCTAATGCATTCTGAATGGAAAGCAATCAGTTCAGAATGCTTCAGGATGTCTACCCCCCCAACCTGTGGCCATGCCCCTTTTACAGATAATGTAGTAGATATCACCTGCAGTCCTATGTAACACCACAGATAACACGGTGATAACGCTCTGTGTACAGATAATGTAGTAGATATCACCTGCAGTCCTATGTAACACCACAGATAACACGGTGATAACTCTCTGTGTACAGATAATGTAGTAGATATCACCTGCAGTCCTATGTAACACCACAGATAACACGGTGATAACTCTCTGTGTACAGATAATGTAGTCGATGTCACTTGCAGTCCTATGTAACACCACAGATAACACAGTGATAACTCTCTGAGTACAGATAATCCAGGGTAATACAGCGCCCCATACCTCTTACATTCAGGGTAATACAGCACCCCATACCTCTTACATCTAGGGTAATACAGCGCCCCATACCTCTTACATCTAGGGTAATACAGCACCCCATACCTCTTACATCTAGGGTAATACAGCGCCCCATACCTCTTACATCTAGGGTAATACAGCGCCCCATACCTCTTACATCTAGGGTAATACAGCACCCCATACCTCTTACATCTAGGGTAATACAGCGCCCCATACCTCTTATATCCAGGGTAATACAGCGCACATACCTCTTACATCCAGGGTAATACAGCGCCCCATACCTCTTACATCTAGGGTAATACAGCACCCCATACCTCTTACATCTAGGGTAATACAGCGCCCCATACCTCTTACATCTAGGGTAATACAGCGCCCCATACCTCTTACATCTAGGGTAATACAGCGCCCCATACCTCTTACATCTAGGGTAATACAGCGCCCCATACCTCTTACATCTAGGGTAATACAGCGCCCCATACCTCTTACATCTAGGGTAATACAGCGCCCCATACCTCTTACATCTAGGGTAATACAGCGCCCCATACCTCTTACATCTAGGGTAATACAGCGCCCCATACCTCTTACATCTAGGGTAATACAGCACCTCATACCTCTTATATCCAGGGTAATACAGCGCCCCATACCTCTTACATCTAGGGTAATACAGCGCCCCATACCTCTTACATCTAGGGTAATACAGCGCCCCATACCTCTTACATCTAGGGTAATACAGCGCCCCATACCTCTTACATCTAGGGTAATACAGCACCCCATACCTCTTACATCTAGGGTAATACAGCGCCTCTTACATTCAGGGTACTACAGCGCCTCATACCTCTTACATCCAGGGTAATACAGCACCCCATACCTCTTACATCTAGGGTACTACAGCGCCCCATACCTCTTACATCTAGGGTAATACAGCGCCCCATACCTCTTACATTCAGGGTACTACAGCGCCCCATACCTCTTACATTCAGGGTAATACAGCGCCCCATACCTCTTACATCCAGTGACGTCTCTTTGAAGTAGATGTTCTCTTTCCTCATCTTCTCCTTTCAGACCTTCAGACCAGACCACAATTTTTCATCCATTCCTCGTCTCTGCAGTTTGACAAAAAAATCTTAGTTTACTACTTTTCCATCATCCTACCATCCCCAATACTGTGCCGCTGTGCTCCCTAATACTATACTGCAGAAACAGATAAATCCCCTGATAATACTAGTACCATGCTAGTACCAATACATTATCCCCTGATAATTCTCTGCTAGAGCACACATGGTAGTAATAGTGCTCCTACAGTGCCCCCAACATGTCCCCACTGTGTCCCAGAAGTAATAATGCTCCCATAGTGCCCATACTAGTAATCATGTTCCTCATAGACCCCCAATAGTAATAAAGGCCACCATAATGCCCCTCAGTAGTAATAATTCTCCTTATAATGTGACAGTGCAAAAAATACCCCCTTTTAATGCCCCCAGTTGAGCTAATGTCAGTATAAAATACCCCTATATAGTTCCCCCAGTAAATGTCCCCATAGTGCTCCTCTCCCCCCTTCCTCCTAGTTCCCCCCATAATGTACCAGTATAAAATGCCCCATATATAGTGCCCCAGTAGATGCCCTCAGTTTTCCCCATAATTTGCAAGTATAAAATACCCCTTCTTAGTGCCCCCGTAGATGACCCCAAAGTACTCTTCTCTCCCCAGAGTACCCACCATAATGTACCCCAGTATAATATGCCCCTATACAGAGCCCCCAATATAAAAATACTCCTTCTTTATGGCCTCAGTAGATGCCCCAATAATGTGCCAGTAAGAAGTGCCCCATAGTGCCACCCAAAAATGTGCCAGTAAGAAGTGCCCCCATAGATGGCCCCCAATCATGTGCCAGTAAGAAGTGCCCCCCATAGATGGCCCACAATCATGTGCCAGTAACAAGTGCCCCCTGTGGCAATGTGAACATTGAGGTGGTGTTTGCACCAGGAGCGTGTCACCAAGGGGCCAGCCCTTGGTGGAGTAAAAGCCCTAGTCCAGGTGTCGACTAAAGTAGTTGGGGGACACCATATAGCTAGTGTAGCTGGTTCAGCTATTTCAGGGCGGGCTTTTACTGGGAACAGGCAATGTGTTGGGTGGGTGCCTGTTCCCCATGCTCCAGTCCAGGACTTAGGGCATGCTCACGTCCAGGGATTCCATTTAATCTGGTTTCTGGAATTGGGTGTGTCTGACTCCGGAGAGTGTGCAGACAGAGGCCTGGTGAGGCTCTGTCAGTGTGGTCTCAGCTAGGCAAGGCTGAGGGGCCACGAGGCTATGCAATAACCTGGACTTTGGGGGACTCAGCGACGCCCAGGAACAAGCATTGAAAGGTCAGAGTCGGGAGGACTGCTAGACCACAACCCCCTCCAAAGGTAGTGCATTTGTTACAGCCTGAGGGCTGGTGGACTGTATGTCTGGGGTTCCATGTGGGAACGCTATCGTATAGCCGAGTTAGGGATACAATGTTTATTATGTTTAGGTAGAGCCCAGACGGTCAGGCTTTTGTTTTATTCCATGTTGTGTATGAAGAGTGTAAAATAAATCACACTGTTTGGACCTGAAACCCAGTGGTTATGAAGATAATTCTGTGAGAATGACCCCCGAATAAGAGACGGTCCCTTACACCCCCAATCGTCTGCCAGTAACAAGTTCCCCCGATAGATGACCCCCCAATCATGTGCCAGTAGCCAGTATTGTACCATATAAAAAAATAAACATTTATACTTATATCTCCATGGCAGCGATGCAATGCAGGCCTCTTTCGGCCGGTGTCCCACGTTGTACAGTTCAGGCGGCGCAATGATGTCATCGCGCCGCCTGCACCAGCCTCTGATAGGCTGCAGGCACTAGGCCTGCAGCCTATTAGAGGAACGGGGAAGTGAGACGCCTCTCCCTGCCCTGCCCCGCAGCACATCCATCTGTATCGCTGTCCTGAGCACGGCGATACAGATGACTATGGGGATGAGCGCTTCCACAATAGAAGTGCCGCCGCCCCCCACTTGTGAGCACTGTCGCACTGCCTAGGGCGATCACCTGACTTTGCCTAATTGGCGGTGCGGCCCTGGGTCCAGTCTGTGCATGTGCCGGCATATAGGAGAAGCGGGTTTCTCTTTTGATCTTTGAAAAAAATGTAAATACCGGATCCGTTATTCCAGATGAGACGGATCCGGTATTTGTACACGGATTGCCGGATCCGGCAGGCCGTTCCAATGCCGGAAATGCATGCTGGGTTCTAACAATGCTAGTGTGAAAGTACCCTTACACTTTATACATGGAAGAATATGGAAAAGGATATTTAAAGGGGTTTTGAACACACATTTACACCTGCTACAACAGAGATATATTAATGGAAAGGTGAACGATAGATAGATATGATATAGATAATCAATAATAATAATATATGGAAACTATTTCATGAAAAAGTATCCATTGTTTCAAAATGCTCCATCTGAACAGACAACAGCCAGACAATAGTTGAGCCGTCTCTTTCTGCCTCTAGCACAGCAGTAAGTCACAGCACAATCTAAAGCCTGTATTACACAGCCCAATGTGGCAGACGATTGTTGGGGGGGGGGGAGCATTCCGTCCTGGCAATCGCTTACTAGCTAGCGGAAGAGAGCCCTGCTATTACATGCAGCGATCTCCTCCTGAGTATGGGTAGGAGCGATTGCTATGCCATATAGTGGTTTGCCGGCTCGTAATTAGACAGCATGATCTGCCGCCTGCAAATGATAATTTTTGCCCAATGATCGAGCAATAAGGCAATTGGTGGCAGGTTCACACGGCAAGATGATCGCTAATGAGTGTTCATGCGAATGCTCGTTAGCATTTATCTGCCGATAAATCAGGCCGTGTAATACAGGCTTTAAGCAACTAGATTGTACGGATATAAACAGCCTGGCAACTGACAGGGATTCCAATGTTCTCTCAAAAACAGGTTTCGGTTGGAGCCACTGACTTATATGGATTCGAGCCCCATGGCTGCCCCTGACTGCAGGAATTAAAGGAGAGAATGATTGGGTGAATTTCAATATCCTCGATCTTTTCTTACTGTGGGAGGTAAGTCACGACAGACCTTAATATACTCTCCCTGTTAAAAGTACACAGATCCTCAACACGCATTCAAGTGCAAGTTCATTTTCCAAAAAAAGGCACCGTACTTGTCCTCAGGTTTATTGCGCAATTGCAGCTCACCCCCATTCACTTCAGTCAGGCTAAACTGTAATACCTGACACAACCTTTGGACAGGCGCAGCGCTGTTTCTGGACAAGAGCAGCTATGTTTTTCTAATCCTGTACAGGTTTAGAGTGCACCTGTCTTTGTTTTTGTTATATTATATATACTGTTTATCAGATCCACACATTTGCTATCCTGTGTAGGATGTCCATTGTGGTACTTGTGGTCCACTGCAGGCATCCTCCATTGTATGCATTTTTGCTGGGGATTGCCATTAGCAGCGGACCACAAGTGCAGGATCTGCCCCCCCCCCAGTATAGATGCACCACTGCATATGGGGTTAAGCACTTCCTGCTTTTTAATACCATGCCAATCTGTAGTTTGCAATCCTGTACACCACGCTGGTCTTAATAAATGTGCCCCTATGTATTAGTTGAAACGTTGCACTATTTTTGCACATAAAGAAACCATGGAGGATATGCTGCCGTCAACTTTATTTTGTACTATTGAAAAGGGGGCGATTGCTGTGGAACAGCGGTTGCTGACTGGCTTGAGCATTCCAGGTAGAGGCAGAAGGGACATTGGTGATGCTTTCATATTTTTATTTTCTACTCTCCTGAGGATAGGTCATCAATATTAATAACCCACAGAACCCCTTTAAGAGAAAAGACACATATTCATATCATTCTGAAGTACTGGGATCTTGGGGTGACGGGGTATGATAAGATTTCATCTCTGTTCATTTCATTTGCACTTAAGGTAATTTAGAAAGAATGGAAAAACTTTAAATTGTATCTTGCCAGTCCGGATACATTTTACCTTTCTCTACAATGAAACTTTAGCTGCCAAGTCCATTTTGTTGTCTGACATGAAAATTAGGCCTCTTGACTCCGACGTATGCATTATAAGACGCGTTAATTACGTTTCGTGAGGTTTTCTTGCTTCTTACTCTCCAGACTGACCTTCATAGGGAATGCTTTCAATTTTCTCCATTGTGGGGGAAAAATTGCTGCTATTATGAAATATTCAGGTTCAAAGTGCCCATCATTAGTAATACCTGACAACATAATGAATAAAATTCTATTAAATTCTATATATATTGTGTGGATTCGCTCTGGTAGACAGGGTGTGCGCACGCAGTACAGAGGCAAATTACCAGTTCTTAAATCGAACTTCTGTGTTTATTCACACATAAAGCAAAAACAGTTAGTTCAGACACAATGGCAAAAATCACCTTGTTGGCAGTTCTGCCTCCAGCAGTCCGTAGCAGGCTTTCAGGGGGCCCGTTTCTCTTACAGACGGGTCTCAGTCCTCCAGCACAGCACAAGCCTCAGAACCCAGCACACAAACCTCCTGAGCTCCACTGTCGGTCTGAGGTAATCCTCCTCACCTGGCAGTACTGGCTGTTTTTTTAGGCCTGGCAAAACCCAGCCTGGAACATGGGGAGTAGTCACCCACCCAGCACTTTGAATACTCCCAGTAAGAGCCGTCCCAGATCAGCTATACAGCCATACTAAGTATTGAGGTGTCAAATAGCAACTGACGGCTCTTACACCACCGAGGCCAGAAACCTCGGTGACACGTACCTATCATCCTTGATGATTCCTTGTACCTTCTTACATACCTCCCCCTTTGTTCAACCCTGAGGGGGTGAACACATGCCATACAGTATACTCAGGACAGGAAATCCGTGTTACCCTGCAATTAGCCAGCCCTGTGTTCTAAGGAGAACTTAAAGTTAGGGACAGGAACGATCTGGTGACTCGGGCATTTCTTTCTTTGGCCTGGCTCATCCACTTCACAGGGGAGTGGTCAGTCACCAGGCGGAATGTTCTCCCCAACAAATAATAGCGGAGAGACTTGAGTGCTCACTTGATAGCCAGGCACGGTCTCTCCACTATACTGTACCGGGTCTTGGCTGGGGTGAGCTTGAGGCTTAGAAAGACAACAAGATGCTCCTCCCCGTAGACCTCCTGAGACAGTACAGCACGAGGTCTACTTCGGAGGCGTCTGTCTGCGGTCTAAATTCCTGCCTGGAAGTCTGGCGTCACCAAAACCGGGGACTTACACAGGGCCGACTTCAAAGTGGAGAAAGCCTCTTCTGCCCGGTCATTCCACTGAACCATCACTGACTTGTGTCCCTTCAATAATTCTGTCAATGGCGCGGCCACCGTAGGTGGGGGACAAACCTCATGTAATAGCCCACCATTCCCAGAAATGACTTTACTTGCCTAGTAGCGACAGGTTGGGGCCAATTTCTTATTGCCTCTATTTTGTTTACTTGGGGTTTGATCACTCCACGCCGAATAACATACCCCAGGTATTTAGTCTCCCCTACCCCTTATCCCACATTTTTTGGGGTTAGCGGTTAGTCCCACCTTCCAAAGAGAGTCCACTACAGCCTGCACTTTGGGTAGGTGACTTTCCCAGTCGGTACTGTGGATGACAATATCGTCCAGGTAAGCTGAAGCGTACCGATGATGTGGACGCAGCACAATGTCCATAAGCCGTCAAAAAGTGGAGGAGGCACCATGCAGACCAAAGGGTAGCATCTTGTACTGATACAGCCCTTCAGGTGTAATGAAGGCAGTTTTCTCTTTGGCAGCCTCTATTAAGGGCACCTGCCAGTACCCTTTGGTGAGGTCCAAAACAGAAAAATGTCCTAACCTCTCGATAAGTTCATCCACCCGGGGCATGGGATGCGCATCAAATTTGGAAATCTCGTTTAGTTTACGAAAATTGTTACAGAACCAAAGTGTCCCGTCCAGCTTGGGTATTAGCACTCTAGGACTAGCCTACTCACTTTTAGACTCCTCAATGACATCTAGCCTCAGCATCATCTGCACTTCCTCTGAGATGGCTTGTTGCCGAGCCTCGGGTACCCAGTATGGTTTTAGCCAGACTTTCTTCTGAGGCTTAGTGACAATGTCATGCCAAATTGTGGAAGTGCATTTAGGGAGATCCGAAAACACATCCGTGTTTCGGCTAATAAATTCCCTGGCCTCCAGAGCCTGCTCAGAGGATGGGCTGTCAACAATTTTTTACTGTGGCAACCGCATCCCTTGCTTCAGAAAGAGGGGTCGAAACCGCTTCCCCTAGAAAACCTGGCCGTGGGCTGTCTTCAGTACAAGTTTCCCTATCTTTTCACGGTTTGAGTAGATTTACATGGTACACCTGCTCCGGCTTTCGCCTCCCTGGCTGGTGTACCTTGTAATTTACCTCTCCAATTTTTTCAAGTACCTCGTAGGGCCCCTGCCACCTGCCCAGGAACTTACTGTCCACGGTCGGCACCAGAACCAAAACCCGATCCCGAGCCTGCCGATTATAGACCCGACTCTGGGCTTGCTGAGCGGCCCCCCTATGCTCCCTGACAAGAGGCAAATGGACTCTATCCGCAGTTTCATCTTGGTAATGTACTCAAGGACACTTTTATGCGGAGTGGGTTGCCGTTCCCACACCTCTTTGGCTACGTCCAACAAACTGCAAGGATGTCTGCCATATAGAAATTTGAAGGGTGAGAACCCAGTAGAGGCCTGGGGCACCTCTCGCACAGCGAACCTGAGATAGGGCAGAAGAATGTCCCAGTCCTTCCCATCTTTAGACACCACCCTTTTTAACATGGTTTATAATGTTTAATAAAACATTTCAACCAGACCGTCCGTTTGCGGTTTGTAAATGGACGTCCGTAACTGTTTGATATGCAGCAACTTACAGAGCTCCCTCATGACCTTAGACATAAAAGGGGTTCCCTGGTCAGTCAGAACCTGTTTAGGTAGTCCCACTCGGGAGAACATCTCCATTAGCTCCTTAGCTATCAGTTTAGCCGATGTATGTCACAGTGGCACCACCTCCGGGTACCAAGTGGCTTAATCTAGCATGACCAGGATGTGTTGGTGTCCTCTATTGGACTTCTGAACTGGGCCTACAAGGTCCATCGCGATCCACTCAAACGGTAATGTTTACCCCGCAGTTGGTTTACCCGATACAACATATCCTGATGAACCACAAAGTGGGGAAACACCGACTCTGCCCCTGGTTGTTGTGGTTCACCATCTACTATTAATAAATTTTCTCTGTATACGGTTGGGTCACGGTGTTGTGCAGTACCAACATTATCCCCAGAGACATTAAGGTCGGCCAGCTCAGGCCCCGGTGGCAAGTACTCTACATCTCCCACCATTACATTCAGTGGGGTTGTCCCCCCTCCCTCTTCCACCGAAGTTTGGGTCACCCCTCCCGCTGGCCCTTCGGCCTCGGGTTCCCAGGATTCTGGCCTCTCCCTGGAGCCAGGCCACTCTGCTGGGGTTACCCCTGTCTCATAAGTATCAGTCTCTCTCGTAGCAGGCCACAGTGCCGGGAAGTCTCTCCATATTATAAGTTCATAGTTTAAATTTGTGGCAACTGCCAATTTGTGAGTCCACCTGCCGGCCCCTGTGGTTAGAGACACCAGGGTGGTGGGATAGTCTTTTAAGTCTCCATGGATGCTTTCCGGCCAGTATACTCCATGGACCGTACCAGGGGAGCCCTTACTAGGGACACCAGAATTCCTGAGTTCAGCAGAGCCTCTGCTGGAGTGTCTCCCACTTCCACCTGGCACAAGTGGTTTAGAGTTTCTGGGGTACCTGCTGCACAGAGCTTTCTGGCATATACCGACTAATGGTAGCCATAGTTAGTATCCATGGGTTTCACCTGATGTGGACAGCCAGCTCCTACATGGCTAGGCTCCTGACACACCGCCAGCAGACTATCAGAGCCAGGATCGTAGGGGGTACATCTCGGGTGGGTTTGGTTGGTACATGTCACTGGGCCTGAGATGGAGATTTACGGGGTTTGACTACCCCGTTCCCAAAATAACCCCCCGTAAGATTCTTAGTAGCCTCGTAGCGGTCCACCAGGTCCACCATTTCCAGGGCCTGGCCGACCCAGTGCTGGAGAAGGGGTGGCAGAGCCCTCCAGAACATATCAGCCGATAGTCTATCCAGCATAGCCATGGGACTCAGCACATCAGGCTGTAGTCACTTTTGCAAGAGGTGGAATAAGTCATAATACTGGGGTCTCACAAGCTCCGCCGGCTTAAACCCCCACTGAAGTACCCGCTGGGCACGGACCAACACATTCACCCCCAGTCTTGCCAAAATCTCACCCTTTACTTTTTGGTAGTCGGCCACTTGATCGTCCGGCAAGTCGAAATGCACTCGCTGGGAATCGGATGCCAGGAACAGAGCGACGACCTCAGCCCACTGGTCATGGGGTAGCTACTCCCTGATAGCCACTTTCTCGTACATCACCAGGTAGGTGTCGATGTCGTCTGCGGGGGTCATCTTAGGAATCGCGGCACAGACTGCTTTCCGGGCATCGTGGACGTTCGGAGTTGCTCCTGCTGTCCACAACGCCATCACATGTTGTAGCAGCAAACTGGTTAGTCTCCTGCTGCTGCTGCTTATTAGCCTCGCGTTGGTGCAGGTTTGTCTCTCTCTGCTGCAGATTAGATTCCATGAGGGCCTTCACAACTGCCTCCATTTTGTCATGGGGCACTGGTTGCAATACAGCTGGTTTAATGTACGACATACAACCGTGCCTGGAAAAATGCACAACCCAAAAATATCGGCGTTTACACCAGCCTCACTGCTTTTTCCCGCATCCTCCAACAATTGTGTGGATTCGCTCTGTTAGACAGGGTGTGCGGACGCAGTACAGAAGCAAATTACCAGTTCTTAAATTAAACTTCTGTGTTTATTTACACATAAAGCAAAAACAAAATGTCACTTTGCAGTCTTGGTGTTAGTTCGCACACAATGGAAAGTCCACATAGCAAAAATCACCTTGTGTGCAGTTCTGCCTCCAGCAGTCCGTAGCAGGCCTTTAGGGGGCCCGTTTCCCTTACAGACGGGTCTCAGCCCCCCAGCACGGCACAAGCCTCAGATCCCAGCACACACACCTCCTGAACTTCACTGTCAGACTGAGGTAATCCTCCTCACCTGGCAGTGCTGGCTGGTTTTGAGGCCTGGCAAAACCCAGCCTGGAATCTGGGGAGTAGTCACCCACAAAGCACTCTGACTACTCCCAGTAAGAGCCCTCCCGGCTGCTGACACATAAAAACCAGCTCTTTACTGAGGCCAGGAACCTCGGTGACACGTACCTATCATCCACGATGATTCCTTGTACCTTCTTACAATATAAACATATATATATATATATATATATATATATATGTACTTGACTTTTGGCTTGACATGATCCTGTATGAGCCGGCAGTCACTTCTGCTGCAGTTTTCCATAAAGAAATAAAAAGTAACTTAGTAGCAAAAAAAATACTCAATGTGACAATAGAAGAGATCAAAACTCAAAGGTTATTATTATTATTTATTATTATAGCGCCATTCCTTCCATAGCGCTGTACATATGATAAGCGGCGCACATACATAATACAGACAATTGCACTAATCATAAACAAGACGAGTTACAGACTGGTACAGAAGGAGAGAGGGCCCTGCCCGTGAGGGCTTACAATCTACATGGTATGGGAGAAGGACACAGTAGGTGCGGGTGAAGTTGGTCATGGCGGTATAGAGGCAGCAGGGTGACTGGTTGTAGGCTTGTCTGAAGAGGTGGGTTTTCAGGTTTCTTTTGACGGATTCCACTGTAGGTGAGAGTCTGATATGTTGGGGTAGCGAGTTACAGAGTGTGGGGGATGCACGGGAGAAATCCTGGAGGCCATTGTGGGAAGAGGTGATAAGAGAAGAGAAGGAGGTCTTGTGAGGATCGGAGAGTGCGTGTGGGGATGTATCGGGAAAGTAGCTCAGAGATGTAGGGAGGGGACATGTTATGGACGGCCTTGTATGTATTTGCTAGTATTTTGAACTGAATTCGCTGGGCAATGGGGAGCCAGTGAATGGATTGGCAAAGGGGAGAGGCAGAGGAGTAACAGGGTGAGAGGTGGATTAGTTGGCAGCAGAGTTGAGGATAGATTGGAATGGTGCAAGGGTGCCAGATGGAAGGCCACAGAGGAGAGTGGTGCAGTAGTCTAGGCGGAAGATGATAAGGGCATGTACAAGCATTTTTGCAGATTCAAAGTTAAGGAAAGCGCGGATGCGGGAGATGTTTTTGAGTTGGAGGCGGCAGGTGGTGGAAAGGGCTTGGATGTGCGGTCGGAAGGAAAGGGCAGAATCCAAGGTCACTCCAAGGCAGCAGACTTGGTTGTGGGAGAGTGTGCAGCCATTGATCGTGATAGATAGGTCTGTTGGGGGAAAGAGGATGAATTCTGTTTTATCCATGTTAAGTTTTAGAAAGCGAAAGGCGAAGAAGGATGATATAGAAGATAGACATTGTGGGATTCTGGATAGTAAGGTGGTGATGTCTGGACCAGAGAGGTAGATCTGTGTGTCGTCAGCATAAGAGTGATACTGAAAGCCATGGGACTCTATGAGCTGTCCCAGGCCGAGGGTGTAGATAGAGAAGAGCCGGGGTCCTAGGACAGAGCCTTGCGGGACACCAACAGAGAGGGAATGAGACGAGGAGGTGGTGTGGTGATTCACTGAAGACCGGGTTCGGTGTTTGGGTGATTTTTTTAAATTAATTTATTATTTTCCATTATAACATGGTTATATCGGAAAATAATGTAATTCCTAAGATGGAATGCAAAAGGGAAACCTTTAGAGGCATTCCATTTTGCATTCCATCGTAGTAGAAGTCTCTGGCCGATCATCTAATGTGTATGGACTGGAGTTGTCCTTATTCCCCTATAGAGAGTCAAGACAGCTCTATACAGTACATTATGGTAAAGGTCCGTAATGCTGGATCCGCTCTGACTGGTGATAAGCCACTGATAAAGGACTCTGGCACCACCTTGCTTCCCTCTCTAAATATATAACACATGCATGCTCGGATGTACACATGAATGCTTGGTACAGGTGTACAGGCGGGCGGGCGGCCGGGTAAAATTGTTGATAACCAAATGAGCATTTAGCTGACAGCTATGATGGATGGCCACTTTCATAATAGCTAAATAATCTTCTTCTGCCACATATTAAAGGGGTTAAAGCACAACATTTTTTTTTACCCATCCACAGGGTAGGCTATAAATATGGAGTCCCAGCATTTAGACCCCCAACAATCCCAAAAACAAGGGATCCCCTTGGGGGTGGGTCCGAGCTCACCTTGGAATCGGTTATCCACCTATTAGAACATTTACACTGCTAGAACTATACACATCTAAGAAGCAGACCTCAGCCTCTGGTTTTTAGGTTACTCACCTCAGTCATATGTCCCTCATCCCTACTAACATGAATGGGAAGATCAGCACATGATGTTAAATTATCCTACCCACAATCCACTGCAAAGGTGTGATATAGACCTGGAAATGTGACATGAAACCTTGAGAATTCATCCAAAAAAACTCATATACTACCCTTTTTGCTTAGCAAGTGACTTTCCGTAAAATACTTTCCCCCCCACCCCCCACCCCTGCAGTTCATACACCCCCCTGCGCTATATTATATATACAGCCCCCCTGCAGTACATTACAGCCTCCCCCACAATATATATACAGCTCCTCTGCAGTAAATACAGCCCCCCCTGAAAAATACACACCCCTACAGTACATACAGCTCCGCTGCAGTATACACACACCCCTGCAGTACATACACCACCCCTGCAGTACATACAGTGCCAATCTTGCAGTACATACAGCTGCCCCCCTCCTTCAGTACATGCAGCTGCCCTTTTCCTCTGCAATTCCTCCCATTAGAAGAAGTGGGAATTATTCATTTCCTCTTAGCAGGACCTGTTCATAATGTAGCAATATTAAAAGTGTCTGATCTGTTTCTCGAAACAGCAAGACCTAATGGAATCTCAATGGGCAGCTTGGATCTGTAGATTGGTGACTTTGGCTGAAATGATTCTTCCCAAGAACAGAACAAAACAGAAAAGAGTGTATATGTGTGTGTATATATATATATATATATATAATTGTAAGAAGGTACAAGGAATCATCGTGGATGATGGGTATGTGTCACCGAGGTTCCTGGCCTCGGTGGAGTAAGGGCTGTTTTTTGTGTGTCAGAAGCAGTTGCTGTTTGACACCTGAATACTTAGTATGGTTGTATAGCTGATCCGGGATGGCTCTTACTGGGAGTACTCAAAGTGCTGGGTGGGTGACTACTCCCCATGTTCCAGGCTGGGCTTTACCAGACCTAAAAAAAAAACAGCCAGTACTGCCAGGTGAGGAGGATCACCTCAGTCTGACAGCGGAGTTCAGGAGGTGTGTGTGCTGGGATCTGAGGCTTGTGCCATGCTGGAGGACTGAGACCTGTCTGTAAGGGAAACGGGCCCCCTAAAAGCCTGCTATGGACTGCTGGTGATTTTTGCTATGTGGACTTTCCATTGTGTGTGAACTAACACCAAGACTGAAAAGTGACATTTTGTTTTTGCTTTATGTGTGAATAAACACAAGTTTGATTTAAGAACTGGTAATTTGCCTCTGTACTGCGTCCGCACACCCTGTCTACAAAAGCGAATCCCCACATTTGGTGGAGGATGTGGGCAAAAGCAGTGAGGCTGGCGTGAACGGCGATAATTTTGGGTGCTGCATTTTTCCAGGCACGGTTATATGTACTACATTAAACCAGCTGTATTACAATCAGTGCCCCATGACAAAATAGAGGCTGTTGTGAAGACCCTAATGGAGGCTAATTTGCAGCAGCGAGAGACAAACCTGCACCAACGCAAGGCTAATAAGCAGCAAGAGACCAACCAATTGCTGCTACATGTGATGGCTTTGCAGACAGCAGGAGACAACTCCGAACGTCCACGATGCCCGGAAAGCAGTCTGTGCCGCGATTCCTAAGATGACCCCCGCAGACGACATCGAAACCTATCTGGCGATGTACGAGAAAGTGGCCATGAGGGAGAAGCTACCCCAAGACCAGTGGGCTGAGGTCATCGCTCCGTTCCTGACATCCGATTCCCAGAGAGTGTATTTTGACTTGCCGGACGATTAAGCGGCTTACTACCAAAAAGTAAAGGGTGAGATTTTGGCAAGACTGGGGTTGAATGTGTTGATCCGGGCCCAGCGGATACATCAGTGGGGGTTTAAGCCGGCGGAGCCTGCGAGACCCCAGTATTATGACTTATTCCACCTCTTGCAAAAGTGGCTACAGCCTGATGTGCTGAGTCCGACAGCTATGCTGGATAGACTAGCTGATATGTTCTGGAGGGCTCTGCCATCCTCTCTACAGCACTGGATAGGCCAGGTGTCTCCTGGCAATGCCCCGAAAATGGTGGACATGGTTGTAGCTGGCCAGCTAAGACCTGTCCTTGGTTGCTAAACCTACTGTTTCCATAGAACGGCGCTAGAGGAATTAGAGTAATAGACAGTCTGGTTAGACTAAAAGTCAGAGATATCAAAATTCTTCTAATGCCATAGCGCAAAAGGCACTTCATAGTGCTGTGACTGCTACACTGGTGGAGTGCTACGAGGCTACTAAGATTCTTATGGGAGGTTCTTTTGTAAATCTCCATCCCAGACCCGGCAACTTGCACCAACCAAACCCACCCCGGATTTACCCCCTACGATCCTGGCTCCGATAGTCTGCTGGCGGTGTCAGGAGCCTAGCTATGTAAGAGCTGACTGTCCACATCAGGTGGAACCCATGGATACTAACTATGGCTACCGTCAGTCATCATATGCCAGGAAGCTGTGTGCAGCAGGTACCCCAGAAACTCTAAACCACTTGTGCCGGGTGGAAGTGGGAGACACTCCAACGGAGGCTCTGCTGGACTGAGGGAGTCTGGTGTCCCTAGTAAGGGCTCCCCTGGTACGGTCCATGGAGTATACTGGCCTGTGCATCCATGGAAACTTAAAAGACTATACCACTGCCCTGGTGTGTCTAACCGCAGGGGCCGGCAGGTGGACTCACAAAGTGGCAGTTGCCACAAATTTACACTACGAACTTGAAATAGGGATAGACTTTCTGGGCTTCCTAGAATTGCGGCCTGCTACGAGAGTGACTGATTCCTAGGGGTAACCCCAGCAGAGTGGCCTAGCTCCAGGGGGAGGCCCGAACCCTGGGAACCCAAGGCCGAAGGGCCAGCGGTAGGGGTGACCCAAACTTCGGTGGAAGAGGGGGGGGGACAACCCCACTGAATGTAATGGTGGGAGATGTAGAGTACTTGCCACCGGGGCCTGAGCTGGCCGACCTTAATGTCTCTGGGGATAATTTTAGTACTGCACAACACTACGACCCAACCCTATACCGAGAAAATGTAATAATAGTAGATGGTGAACCACAACAACCAGGGGCAGAGTCGGTGTTTCCCCACTTTGTGGTTCATCAGGAGTCGTTGTATCGGGTAAACCAACTGCGGGGTAAACATATTGAACAGTTAGTGGTGCCCCAGGCTTATCGCAAGCTCGTGTTAGAGTTAGCCGACCAACATGTTCTCAGGGGGCATCTGGGAATGCAGAAAACACAGGACCAGATACTACAACGGTTTTACTGGCCCAGTGTATTTAGAGAGGTGGACGAATTCTGTAAGTCTTGCCCGACCTGCCAAGCAACTAGCCCTCAGCGGACTGAAGTCCGCTAGAGGACACCAACACATCCTGGTCGTCCTAGATTGCGCCACTTGGTACCCAGAGGCGGTGCAAACTGCAACATACATCAGCTAAAGTAATAGCTAAGGAGCTAATGGAAATGTTCTGCCGAGTGGGGCTACCTAAAGAGGTTCTGACTGACCAGGGGACCCCTATTATGTCTAAGGTCATGAGGGAACTCTGTAAGTTGCTGCATATCAAACAGGTACAGACATTCGTTTACCATCCTCAAATGAACGGTCTGGTTGAAAGGTTTAATAAATTATTAAAAACCATGTTAAAAAGGGTGGTGTCTAAAGATGGGAAGGACTGGGATCTTCTTCTGCCCTATCTCATGTTCGCTGTGCGAGAGGTGCCCCAGGCCTCTACTGGGTTCTCAGTCTTCGAATTGCTATATGGTAGACATCATTGCGGTTTGTTGGACGTAGCAAGAGGCATGGTGACAGCAACCCACTCGGCATAGAAGTGTCCTTGAGTATGTTACCAAGATAAAACAGCGGCTAGAGACCATTTTGCCTCTTGTCAGGGAGCATATGGAGGCCGCTCAGCAAGGTCAAAGTCGGATCTATAATTGGCAGGCTCGGGTAGGGATCTTTAACCAGGTTGATCAGGTTTTGGTTCTGGTGCCGACCGTGGACAGTAAGTTCCTGGGCAGGTGGCAGGGGCCCTACGAGGTACTTGAAAAAATTGGAGAGGTAAATTACAAGGCACACCAGCCAGGGAGGCGAAAGCCGGAGCAGGTATACCATGTGAATCTACTCAAACCGTGAAAAGATAGGGAAACCTTTACTGAAGACAGCCCGCGGCCAGGTTTTTTAGGGGAAGCGGTTTCGACCCCTCCGTCTAAAGCAAGGGAAGCGGTTGCTACAGTAAGAATTGCTGACAGCCTCTCCTCTAAGCAGGCTCAGGAGGCCAGGGAGTTTATTAGCTGGAACAC
This sequence comes from Bufo gargarizans, assembly GCF_014858855.1. NCBI lineage: Eukaryota > Metazoa > Chordata > Amphibia > Anura > Bufonidae > Bufo > Bufo gargarizans. The sequence goes on along the minus strand of NC_058090.1, from coordinate 5,014,795 downwards.
GAATGTGTTATCGGATCTCCCTGGACGCACTTCCACAATTCGGTATGACATTGTCACTGAGCCTTAGGCAAAAGTCTGGCTAAAACTATACCAGGCACCCGAGGCTTGGCGACAAGCCATCTTAGAGGAAATGCAGATGATGCTGAGGCTAGACATCATTGAGGAATCTAAAAGTGAGTGGGCTAGCCCTATAGTGCTAATACCCAAGCCGGATGGGACACTCCGGTTCTGTAACAATTTTCGTAAACTGAACAAGATTTCCAAATTTGATGCGTATCCCATGCCCCGGGTGGGCTTATCAAGAGGTTAGGACAAGCCCGGTATTTTTCTGGAGGCTGCCAAAGAGAAAACTGCTTTCATCACATCTGCGGGGCTGTATCAGTACAAGATTCTACCCTTTGCTCTGTATGGGCCCCCCGCCACTTAAAACTGCTTATGGACATTGTGCTGTGTCCACATCGTTGGTACGCTTCGGCTTACCTGGACGATACTGTCATCCACAGTACCGATTGAGAAAGTCACCTACCCAAAGTGCAGGCTGTAGTAGACTCCCTTCGGAAGGCGGGACTAACTGCTAACAACATAAAAATGTTCGCATGCTGCAATATTTCCTCCATCCAAAACGCTGTTCAGTGACTGAACTGAAGACGTCCTGATGCCTCCTGAGCGGATCGCTCTCCATTCAGAATGCATGGGGATAAAACTGATCAGTTCTTTTCCGGTATTGAGCCCCTAGGACGGAACTCAGTGCCGGGAAAGAAAAACGCAAGTGTGAAAGTAGCCTAAGGGGGTAGATAATGTAGATAGAGAGGGGGATATATAGACAGGGGCGGCTGTGGATGTAGTGTTTCTGGATTTTGCAAAGGCTATTGATACTGTCCCTCATAAACATCCAACAGGTAAAGTAAGGTCTATCGGCTTGGAAAGTATAGTTTGGAATTGGATTGAAAACTGGCTGAAGGACCGTGTCCAGAGAGTTGTGGTCAATGATTCCTATTCAGAATGGTCCCGGGTTAGTGGTGACCCCAAGGTTCAGTGCTGGGCCCTCTGTTATTTAATGTATGTATTAATGATATGGAGGACGGGATTAATAGCAATATAATAATAGCAAAGACAGGTGCGCTCTGCGGTCTTACTAAACCCTCAAACTACTGATGTTAAAATTGAGAGATTAGCCAACATGTCCTACTATGGAGGTCATGTCTGAGGCCGAGCACCGCACCAGGGTTTCTCAAGTAGCTTGGGACCTAACACTCGCCTACCTGTGCCGTATGGGCAATACCAGGGGCCAGTAGCGAATCACAGGAGTGTGAGGGATTAATGTCACAATTTGCATTTTTGCAGATACTAAGTTATGTAGAATTGTACAGTCTATAGAAGATGTCCATAAACTACAAGCTGACTTGGGCACTTTGAGTGATTGGGCATCAACATGGCAAATGAGGTCCAATGTGGAAAAATGTTAAATTATCTACGTGCATTATACGTCATGGGGGGGGGGGGGTAACACTGGAAGTGTCATTTGTAGAAGAATTTGGGTGTCCTTGTAGATCATAGATTAAATTACAGCACAATGTCAATCAGCTGCTTCTAGGGCCACCAGGATATTGGTATGCATTATACGAGGCATGGACTGGCGGGGCAGGGATGTAATACTACCACTTTACAAAGCGCTGGTGCGGCCTCATCTGGAATATGCAGTCCAGTTCTGGGCACCAGTCCATAGAAAGGATGCACTGCAGCTGGAGACAGTACAGAGGAGAGCGACTGACCTGATAAGGGGCCTGGAGGGTCTGAGTTATGAAGAAAGATTAAAAGAATTAGATTTATTTAGAAGAGACGTCTAAGGGGAGACAGGATTAACCTATACAAATATATAAATGGGCCGTACAAAAAATACGGTGAAAAACTGTTCCATGTAAAATGCCCTCAAAAGACAAGATGGCGCTGCCTCCGACTGGAGAGGAAAAAGTCCAGTCTCCGGAAGCGTCAAAGCTTCTTTACAGTAAGAACTGTGAATCTGTGGAATAGACTCCTCAGGACGTGGTCACCGCAGGAACAGGGGACAGTTTTAAAAAGGGTTTAGATGAATTCTTAAAAGTAAATGACATTAATGCTTATGAAAACGTGTAGAAATCTGAGTCTCACTTTCTTCTGGGATTCGTGTCCCCACCTATCCTTTCATTGAACTTGATGGATGGATGTCTTTTTTCAACCGTATTAACTATGTAACTATGTCACTCATAGACTTCTATGGAGCCCAAAAAAAAAAAAAAGATCTTGGCATGCTCCTTGCACAAACCAAAAGCTCATACGTTTTCTTATTCTTGCTGCCAGACCACAGTGAGAATGTGGAAGCAGCAAACTGACTTAAATGGGTTGTCCCATCTCAGACAATGGGGTCATATCGCTAGGATATGCCCCCATTGTCTGATGGGTGTGGGTCCCACCGCTGGAACGCGCACCTACAATGAGAACAGAGCGGGGAAATGAATGCAGCCGCCCTCTATTCATTTCTATGAGGCTGCTGAAAATAGCTGAGTGCTTTTTCGTCTATTTCCGACTGCCCCACATAAATAAATGGGAGCAGGGGCTGGGCATGCGCGGTGCGCTCCCATTCGCTTCTATGGGAGCAGCGCTTGGTGGTGGACGGACCCCGGGGACCCGCACCTATCAGACAATGGGGGCATATCCTAGCGATATGTCCCCATTGTCTGAGATGGGAAAACCCCTTTAAGTTCAACCGATGAATGAACTACTATATGAACAATGAGAAAATAACAGTAATGCCATGAGACGCCCTCAAGTCCTTTGAAAAGCTTTAAAACCTTGCAGGGCCTAGGCCTTACCAGCTACCTGGATGCCTTTTTACAGTGTTTTCGGCTGCCCTCTGGTTCAACACCTTTTCCCCCTTTCCTTTTGTGCCATGCAGTTCATGGAGTGCAAATGGCTCCATAAAGGTTCGGCAATGTGCAGTGAAGTCTTAGCCTGTGGTCATGAAATTGTTAGAAGAACTTGCAAAAGTGGAGCAACACATTTCTGAAAGCTATTTTGTAGCCGGAAGGTTTCATGTAGTTATTGCTGCGCTTTTAACGGTTAGTACAGTGCTCTCAGAAACCCGATGGTGGGTAACGAATGCTACTATTTCTCCTCGATTTCAGATAGAAGCCATATCCGTAAAGCAGCAGAGCTGAAAAGACCAGAAATGGGTGCTTTGGACAATTCTTCCTAAAATATTCATCTTGCAAATGATGCCTTACCCCTATGTCCTAGTTACAAAAATCTGTAAAACTGTATTTTCTAGTGACTTTTGGTGCCCAAAAATGTGACATAGCAATACATTGATGGCCACTGTGCACAAACAGACGACGACAGTCTGCATACGGTGTAACGGTGTAAAAAGCAGCAGAGACCTCTTGCTGGTTTCTCAATCACTTTGTTACACCTGAATCTGGCTCTGGTATTAACTTGCTCACTCTGGTCCTTGCCAGGAGAGGTTTTTGATTGTTGTTTTCAAGTGAATTTGACGATTTGAGAATAAATAAGCTTAACAGGCTAAGTGATAAAACATTTTTTACTAAGTGTGATTAAATATAAAGTAAAACAGACAGATCACAATATAGGGGGGACTCCTGTCCCCATGTCGTAGCACATGGCCGACACCCCATGGTGATACAAGAGAGAGATGGTGACCTACAACATCCTACCTGGACGATGCTCTCGGCAGAGTTCACGTTACTTGTCTTTGTGTACAAAGGTTTAGACCTTTCAGACCTTCCTCCTGAGGATGTCCAGTCTGTAGTATTCATGTCTCTGATATAATAACCCAGGAATGTGGCCTTCACACCATAAATGGGGGGTTGGTATATGTTATCTAACTATCCCTAAGGGCTCTTTCACATGAGCGGATGCCGTGCGCGGAATCCGCTGTGTGAAAGAATGCCAAGCCCCGCTCCGGACAGCAGAGACACGGAGCATTTACATGATTGATAACGCTCTTTGCCTCTCTGATCTTTTTACTACAAAATCACGGTGACAACTTTATCTCATTGTGATTTTGTAGTAAAAGGATCACAGAGAGGCAAAGAGCGTTGTCAATCATGTTAGTGCTCCGTGTCTCTGCTGTCCGGAGCAGGGTTTGGCTGTCTTATACGCAGCGGATTCCACGCATCGCATCCGCTCGTGTAAAAGAGCTCTAACTCTCTAGATTACACAAAAATAGAAAAAAGGGAGCGTAAATGGGGGAAATAGAGGGAGACAAGGAAAGAAGGACTCAGGGGTCCAGAAGGGGGGGGGGGGGATAATGGGACAGGAAAAGGGGGGAATGGGAGAATGAAATAGGGTACGGGATGAAGGAAGGTGGGAAGAAGAAAATGGGGCGCAAAGGGATATTAATAGCCAAAACTAGAAGAAAAAGAAAAAAAGAAAAACGTGAGGCTGCTCACACCAAGTAGAACCAGGCCGCAACGAATGGTAGATACACGGAAAAAAGCCAGTGGAGCACCAAGTGTTAAGAAGGAAAATGAGAAATAAATAAATAATCTGTATATATAGCTAAAAAAGGATTACAGGGCCATCCTGAAGGTATTGAAAAAGGAGGTCATTTGGTGTAAAGCCAATTGACGTGGTGGAGATAAGAGATTAGAATGTTTTTACATTTGGAAATATAATTAAAAACTATACTAAAGGTGAGTACAGTTACTATATTATTTAGTGAAATATGCACACACAGTCGTACATGTTTACTCACTTTACCAGGGGGGGTGGGGGTGGCGCAAGATAAACTCAAGACACCTGACTCCAAACCCCCCCCCTCGCCGAGATCGCCTGTAGAATGTTAGTTCACCTTGTCGTCCTATTAATTGATGACCCGACGGACTTCAGACGGGGCACAGGGTAACTTTTGTTGTGTTAGCTCCACATTACAATGAATATCATTACAAAGAATATAGAAGGTGATCTAATAAAGGGGACAGAACCAATCGGTACTTAATTATGTAAAATACCCTTACAACACACACGTTAAAACAAGTATGCTTTTAAAGCCTTTCTAGTTTATGTGCCTCTTTGCTGGGTATAGCAATAGTGCAGTTCTTTGAATCCTCGTCAATTGTCTTTGAGTGCATCCTGGGATTTGTGGCTCCGTGGTTTTATTGGTGTCTGTACTGTAGTTGTACTTGTTGTGGGTTCAGCTTTCTCTTTGTAGTTTGAGTTTTGTGATTATTATTTTTTTGTCTTGCAGTTCATGGTCAGTTTCTGCCAGGTTTATTCCTCTTATGTACATTCATTGCCATCTCTCATCTGTTTCATTGCTGGACTCCATCTTCCTCATCCATTGCCAGACAGTTTTTGGTCATCTGTCAGTGAGATTATTATACTGTATCTATCAAGCTGATATGCACTTTGTATAACTCTTAGGCCTCATGCACACGACCGTTGTGTTCCGTTCCGAAAAATGGGGTTCCGTTGTTCCATGATCCGTTTCCGTGTGTCTTCCTTTATTTTTGGAGGATCACCAGACATAGTTTGCCATGCAAATGATAGGAAAAAAAACGGACGTGGACGCTCAGACGCAGATGACAATCTTGTGTGCCTCCGCATTTTTTTACGGACCCATTGACTTGGGTCCGCAAACCATTTTCCGTAAAAAAAAAATAGGACAGGTTATATTTTTTTGACGGACTGGAACCACGGATCACTGACGCGGATGACAAAGTGCATTAGCCAAGTTTTCAACAGATCCATTGAAAGTCAATGGGTCCGCAGAAAATCACGAAAAACTGAACAACGGACACGGAATGAAACAACGGTCGTGTGCATGAGGCCTTATGGGGACCATCAGGTTGTCATCTGTTTCTGCTCTTCTCAAGTCCTAGGGGTACAGGCGCACCAAGGAAAGAGACAGCTATTGGTGAAGTCACGTTCTGCAGTCTTGCAAGTAACCAGCGTCGTTATACCCTGCAACTGTGCATAAACGGACACAGTCCCATAGACTGACAGTCATAGCCTCAAATATCGTAACCGGCCATATTGTAGGTTTTCAGCCTCCAAACAGAGGCAGCCAAATCCTCCTATGTACAGCCTTGATTCCAGGACATTAATCTTGGGCTGGAGCCCTGATAACCATCAGCATGAAAATTCCCACAATTGAAAAAAAAGTGAATTATAAAGTTTTGGTCCTGGAATTGCCTTTTCTTATGGGTCGGAAACCCGCTTTTATGTTGACTTAAACCTATTGCAGAAAAGACAACGCCTTTTAGAAGCGAAACGTATAAATATGTGCCATTCCAGCGCCAAAGGTAACAGAAACCCTGATCCTGTTTTTATTCTCCGCCACATCCGGCGGTTCCTTCTCGGCCATTAGTATTACTGCTTTTTTGACCTTTGCAGTTTGCATTTTAGACTTCACAGTTCGGCAAACACTAATAAATCTTGTCAGGATTAATGCAGATGTAAAACGTAGTTATTACCATCTTCCCTCTATAAAAGATTGACTGATACAATGTTATTACCGCCGCGCAATTTATCCTGATTGGACGGAGGATGAAATAACTGCAGGAATAGAAGGCGAGTGCAAAGAAATACATTTTTCCTTGACATGGCGCATTGAGGAGGCAGTGAGATTCCAGGCGAGGTGCAATGGCGGAGTGTGATTGATTTACTGCTACTGAAACCCAAAAGGTTAATTTGTTTGCATTTGATTGTGTTCCGGGGAAGCGTTTAGACTTAGTGATGTAGCTCTGATTTAACATTTGCCAGAATGACTTGCTGCTGCAGTTCTTAATAATGTATCTGCTGGCTCATGATAAAAAGTCGCCACAGCATAAACGCAAATGACTCTGCCCATTAATACAGGTCTCGCTCGCATTTATCTATTGGAAAACTGTTATTCGCAGATGGGGTTTCATGGTGGTTTGATGGTTTCAATGATAATGAGTTTTTTGGGGGGGACAGATTACTTAGTTCATAGGGCAAATTTATGAGAGTGCAGTCAGAAGTCGTTAAAGTAGTGGGGACATTAGGGAGGCAGAGGCTGCTGGGTCGGGTGCCTGAGGGGGAGCTATAAATGGTAGGTGGGGGGCCCATGACATAATTCATATTGGGCCTAGCACGTGCAAGTACACTCCTGCCTCTCATTCAGAATGGGGGAACATGTATGATTACTGTCGCACCATATACAGGTCCTTCTAAAAAAATTAGCATATTGTGATAAAGTTCATTATTTTCTGTAATGTACTGATAAACATTAGACTTTCATATATTTTAGATTCATTACACACCAACTGAAGTAGTTCAAGCCTTTTATTGTTTTAATATTGATGATTTTGGCCACAGCTCATGAAAACCCAAAATTCCTATCTAAAAAAATTAGCATATTTCATCTGACCAATAAAAGAAGTGTTTTTAATACAAAAAAAGTCAACCTTCAAATAATTATGTTCAGTTCTGCACTCAATACTTGGTTGGGAATCCTTTTGCAGAAATCACTGCTTCAATGCGGCGTGGCATGGAGGCAATCAGCCTGTGGCACTGCTGAGGTGTTATGGAGGCCCAGGAGGCTTCAATGCGGCGTGGCATGGAGGCAATCAGCCTGTGGCACTGCTGAGGTGTTATGGAGGCCCAGGATGCTTCAATGCGGGGTGGCATGGAGGCAATCAGCCTGTGGCACTGCTGAGGTGTTATGGAGGCCCAGGATGCTTCAATGCGGCGTGGCATGGAGGCAATCAGCCTGTGGCACTGCTGAGGTGTTATGGAGGCCCAGGAGGCTTCAATGCGGCGTGGCATGGAGGCCATCAGCCTGTGGCACTGCTGAGGTGTTATGGAGGCCCAGGATGCTTCAATGCGGCGTGGCATGGAGGCAATCAGCCTGTGGCACTGCTGAGGTGTTATGGAGGCCCAGGAGGCTTCAATGCGGGGTGGCATGGAGGCAATCAGCCTGTGGCACTGCTGAGGTGTTATGGAGGCCCAGGAGGCTTCAATGCGGCGTGGCATGGAGGCAATCAGCCTGTGGCACTGCTGAGGTGTTATGGAGGCCCAGGATGCTTCGATAGCGGCCTTAAGCTCATCCAGAGTGTTGGGTCTTGCGTCTCTCAACTTTCTCTTCCCAATATCCCACAGATTCTCTATGGGGTTCAGGTCAGGAGAGTTGGCAGGCCAATTGAGCCCAGTAATACCGTGGTCAGTAAACCATTTACCAGTGGTTTTGGCGCTGTGAGCAGGTGCCAGGTCGTGCTGAAAAATGAAATCTTCATCTCCATAAAGCTTTTCAGCAGATGGAAGCATGAAGTGCTCCACAATCTCCTGATAGCGGCTGCATTGACCCTGCCCTTGATAAAAACACAGTGGACCAACACCAGCAGCTGACATGGCGCCCCAGACCATCACTGACTGTGGGGACTTGACACTGGACTTCAGGCATGTTGGCATTTCCCTCTCCCCAGTCTCCTCCAGACTCTGGCACCTTGATTTCCGAATGACATGCAACAGTCCAGTGCTGCTTCTCTGTAGCCCAGGTCAGGCGCTTCTGCCGCTGTTTCTGGGGAATGCGGCACCTGTAGCCCATTTCCTGCACACGCCTGTACACGGGGGCTCTGGATGTTTCTACTCCAGACTCAGTCCACTGCTTCTGCAGGTCCCCCAAGGTCTGGAATCGGTCCTTCTTCACAATCTTCCTCAGGGTCCGGTCACCTCTTCTCGTTGTGCAGCGTTTTCTGCCACACTTTTTCCTTCCCACAGACTTCCCACTGAGGGGCTTTGATACAGCGCTCTGGGAACAGCCTATTCCTTCAGACATGTCTTTCTGTGTCTCACCCTCTTGCTTGAGGGGTCAATGATGGCCTTCTGGACAGCAGTCAGGTCGGCAGTCTTACCCATGATTGCGGTTTGGAGTAATGAACCCGGCTGGGAGTTTTTAAAAGCCTCAGGAATCTTTTGCAGGTGTTTACAGTTAATTAGTTGATTCAGATGATTAGGTTAATAGCTCGTTTAGAGAACCTTTTCATGATATGCTAATTTTTTTAGATAGGAATTTGGGGTTTTCATGAGCTGTGGCCAAAATCATCAATATTAAAACAATAAAAGGCTTGAACTACTTCAGTTGTGTGTAATGAATCTAAAATATATGAAAGTCTAATGTTTATCAGTACATTACAGAAAATAATGAACTTTATCACAATATGCTAATTATTTGAGAAGGACCTGTAATTGATGCACCGGCCTGGTCGGACCTGTTTTTGTTTTTCACCTCTTTAGTAAAAAAAAATAATGGCAGAAAAGCTTGATGATGAGTTAGGGCTTATGCACAGGAACATGTATATATAAGCCCATATCATGCATGGGTACCATCCATGTGTCTGGTACTGATGGATGCAGACCCATTTAGCTTGAATGGGTCCACAATCTGTCCGCACCACAAAAAAATAGAGTATGTTCTATTTTTTGCCGTATGGAGGCATGGACCAAAATGATGCGCTCCGTAATGCTTCTGTGGCCTTCCGCTCCATGCCTCCGCTCTGTATCTTCCAAATTGCGGACCCATTCAAGTGAACGGATCCTTATCTGTGATACGGTATGCACACAGCATGACCGCCACATGTTCGTGTGCATTAGCCCTTATACAGAGTGCAAGTCTGAGGTCCTTCCCTGCTTTTCCAACGGTACATTCATGAAACGTGTGCAGCGGCCTCTGAAACTGCCACAAATACATTGATAGATCTGCCCCAGTGCAATACAGGAAATTTAAGATTCTGCTGCGTCCTGGAGTTTGTTGTCCTTTACTACTCGCCCCATCTCCCTGCAGTACCACACTACAGGAACACCCAGCATTGCTCCAGCAAATTTGTGATTCCATAGAGCAGTGGTTCTCAACCTTTCTAAAGCCGTGACCCCTTAATACAGTTCCTCATGTTGTGGTGACCCCCAACCATTACATTTTTTTCCTTGCTACGTCATAACTAATTTTGCTACTGTTATGAATTGTAATGTAAATATCTGATATGCAGGATGTATTTTTATTGCTACAAATTGAACATAATTAAAGCAGAGTAATTATTCACAAAGACAAAATGTTGGGTACCGCTCAATGAGGTCAGCATAAAGTTGATGACAGGTTCCCTTTAAGAGGCCGGACAACCCCATTAATAGTATCCAATATACAATATTCAGGGGCGTAACTATTGGGAGGTCACACCCATGCCCACAAGCTCTTTACCTCATAGAAGGAGACTAGTGGCACATAGTAGGTGGGATCCCTGTTACAGGATCTTCCAGGGATGCCTCTGACTGTTTTACATATTTCTTTGCTCTGTAACACGAAAGTCAATGAGCCGAGAGCCTGGTAATTAATAAGTAGCATTTTATTATTCTGTGTACACGATCGGACTGTCAGCGCCACATAGTAATGCTGCGATCCCCATAGGGCGCAGGAGGAATGCGTCAAAACTGGCAACAATAACTTTGCCGTGGAGCTTTTGCACAGGCGTCACAGACCGTCTGCATTTAAGTCTCACTAACGACTTAGAGCCTTGCTCTGGATTTCACATTGTAGACCACGGAGACTGACACGTCAGAGAATTTAATTGTAAAGTAATTTAATATTAAACCCAGTGAATTGCCCTTCTGGAGCATGGCATACTCTGATAACCAATTATTTTCCTTGGCACTGGAGTGAATTAGTAATAGCCATCTCCATTACTAGATAGCTCTCTGCCTCGCTTATCCAGCCTTAGATTGACAGCCATGTCCAGCGCCTGATCAGTCTCCCCTCTTTACATGTAGAAAAGACTGTAACAATGAAAAGGCGTTTAGCACATTATATCCAATACTGTAACGAAAAGAAAATCCATCTAAAACATTGTAACAAATGTAACTGATCAACAAATAAACAAAGTAACTAATTTGAAAATTTTACAAATTGAAGATAATGACCCCCCCCCCCCCCAATAAAATGAAAGGAGTTGGCGAGGATATATATATTTTTTCTTAACCAGTCCCACTATTGTTCAACTGAGCGGCAGTACCAGACACAGCCAATGGACAACAGTGGCGCTGTTTCCGCAAAAAAAGCAAAAACACCCTTTTTTTCTAACCCTGGACAACCTAATAGATGCGCTATTCCTTTTTATGTCCATGCAAGCCTTCCATATGAAGTTTAGTCTTTAAAAAAAAAAAATCTGCGTTAAAGGTGTAAAAGTTGCTAGAAAAATATATAGACTTGACATTTTTGGCCATCCTGAACTTCAGTTGTGTCAAATTGCTTGGAATAACTAGAATATCCTACAGATTGGTGCCCGGATGATTTTATCACTTTCGCAACCGATGGCCTTGATCAGTAGACACCCCTCCATCTCAGTTAGACGCAATGTTTTGGGCTCCACGGACACCGTACTCATAGCTATTCCTTACAGGTTGGTACGGGATTAGAAGAGCACTGCTGTCATGATGCCTATGAATTTCAATCCAAGAGTGTACGGTAAATGCCAATTCCCAGCCAGATGGCAGAAGGTGTGGAAATGGAACGTTCTCCAGACAGGGAAGCAGAGAGGCACAGTCAGGACTCAGATCAAGTCGGACTTGCGGGTGTTGGAGGATAATGTGTACGGGGCTTCCTGACTTTCCTCCAGTGTTGGGGGAGCAGTGGCATAATGATCATGGCTGCAGGTGTCACAAATGCCATGGAGCCCGGAGGGGAAGGGGGTTTGTCTCAGATCCCTAGGAAGGGGCACCTACATAAAGCAGCACTGTCATCATGTGGCCCAGATCGGGGGGCTTCCTCCGCTTCTCAGTTCGGCTATGTCTGTGCTGCAATGTCATAATGCTAAGCATCAGGACTTTAATGCAAGATTCAGGGCACTTTCACACTAGCTTTATTCTTTTCCGGTATTGTAATCCAGTAAAGGGTCTCAATACCGTAAAAAAAAAACTCTTCTGTTTTGTCCCAGTGTATTCTGAATGGAAAGCAATCCGTTCTGTATGTATCAGGATGTCTTCCGTTCCGTCCCTTGTACAGTATTTGACGCGACACTGTCTATGCACTGAGAAGTTAGAAATCTTCCAAAGTGTTGAGCGAACTTGCGTACAGGTTATGTAAGAATTCCGTAATAGATTACGTTACCACGGACCATAAAGGAATTCTATGATGACATGCACCGAAGAAAGCCTATAAGAGGCATTTCATATTTCATTCCATCATAATAGAAGTTTATGGCCAGCATAAACTTCTATTATGACGGAATGCCTCTCATAGGCTTCCGCGGTGCATGCCATTATAGAATTCCATTATGGTCCGTGGTAACGTAAACCATTACGGAATTTTTACATAACCTGAACTAGCAAATCGCAGGTTCACTCTTCCACAGTTAGGGTACTTTCACACTAGCGTCGCTGGTTTCCGCTGCCGTATCCAATCTGTATGCAAACGGATACCATTTGTAAACGGATCCAGATGTGGATCCGTCCCACAAATGTATTGCAATACCGGATCCAGCTCTCCGGTTGTCACCTGAAAAAACTGATCCGGTATTTATCTTTTTCACATTTTTAAAGGTCTGCGCATGCGCAGACCGCAAAAAACTGATCTGTTTTTCTGGAACACTTAGGACCGGATCCGGCATTAATGCATTTCAATGTAAATAAGGCAAGTGTTCTGGAATTTTGGACGGAGAAAATACCGCAGCATGAGAAGTGCCGTAATCTCGTACAGGCGCACTGGATACAGTAGTCTGCGCCTGGGCCGTGCAGACTACTGGCAGAGGCATAGTCGAGCAAAGTGTGCATGCGCCGTCTTCCAGCACACCTGTCTCGACAATGCCTCTGCCAGTAGTCCGCACGGCCTGGGCGCAGACTACTGTATCCAGTGCGCCTGTGCGAGATTACGGCGCCTCTCTGCATTTACCTCAGCGGCAAGTGAAGTGAATAAATTAGCTAGCAGGCGGTGCTGGGAGGGGATCTGTGGATGTGACACTTGTGGGGATCTGTGGATGTGACACTTGTGGGGATCTGTGGATGTATGTAGCTGGGAGGGAGAAAACGTGGCCTTACCACAATGAAGGGTATAGTCTGTATAAATAGGTGGGCGACAAAAAAGGGGCGGTTCAAAGGGAGTGGTCAATAGGTGGAGTCAAGGGGGGCGGCAAAATTAGCTTTTGCCTAGGGTGGCAAAAATCCTTGCACCAGTCCTGTCTGCCAGACTGCATGTGACCAGAAGAAGACACTGAAACAGGGTTACTCTGTCAAAGACCCTGGGTCACCAGCCCTTTGACCAGAGGGCCAGCCCAACCACTGAGCCACCACCCTGGGCAACCAGTCTTCGGCCAGGGTACCAGCCTTTAGAGGGATAGCTAGCTCAGACCTTTCCTCAGCACAGAATCTTCTTCTGCCAGGGATGCAATTAGAGAAGCCAGCTCAGTGCACTGTCTCTATTGTTTTGCACTTGAGTTCCTCCAGTAAAGAAGCACACTGGTTCACTGCAGACCCCAACTCTCTGGACTTATTTCCCACTGGGGTGCACAATGCCTTACCATCTCCTCCGGAGAACAGCAACACGTGGTTACACCTCAACGTTGTCCGGGGGACCCAGTTGAGCATTGAGGTCACCTAAAACTCGGCCACTGCACATCAGACATTGCATGTCCAGCAGCAGAGACATTGTATGCTAGGGTACACCGACATGGAGGAGAGGGCCCAGGTTTAGGCCACATGAGGTGATGAGAGTGTTGCTTAATATAAGTACTGCTCGCCCAGATCTGAGGTGGCCCACTTCCCCTCTAGGCCTGGTCATTTCCCTTCGAAGCCAGGAGAAATGAGAGGTAAGTAGATGCCTATTGTGTTGTTGGTTTTAATGTCTCATCTTGAAAGGGGGGGATGTTATCTGGGGGGAAGAGGGATTGGAGGATGAGGTTGGGGGTTCATTTAAAAGCATGGAAGCATCAGGCAGACCCTTTTTTCTCAGGAAAAATAAGCCAATGCCAAGTGCCTGGAAGCAGTCTTCTCCTTTCTCCCCATTCAGAATACATGCATGCTAAGCCAAGCCAAGCGTGCATGCATGTGCATGAGGGGGTTAGAAGAAATTGTCTGATGAATGAGCATTAATCTCACAGCTATCTAAAATGTCAGAATGGTGGCACAAGAAATCCCTCTGGTTCAGTGCTCCTCTGTGTGCCACTGCATAGTACAATGTGTCTATGGGATACCTAGTAGTATCTGACGGACTCCTATCAGGATATCTAGAGAATTCTTTATGGATTCATAGGCAGGGGCCCATGGATATCTAAAGGCATCATAATACAGTCATGTGAATGTGGTCTTAAAGGGGTATTCCGGTGACAAGTTACCCCTATCCACTGGTGATAACTGACAGGTGGGTGTTCAATCACTGTGACCCTTACAAATTCAAAGAATGGAGGCCTCATTTCTAGAGTTGAGCGAACACCTGGATGTTCGGGTTCGAGAAGTTCGGCCGAACATCCCGGAAATGTTCGGGTTCGGGATCCGAACCCGATCCGAACTTCGTCCCGAACCCGAACCCCATTGAAGTCAATGGGGACCCGAACTTTTCGGCACTAAAAAGGCTGTAAAACAGCCCAGGAAAGAGCTAGAGGGCTGCAAAAGGCAGCAACATGTAGGTAAATCGCCTGCAAACAAATGTGGATAGGGAAATGAATTAAAATAAAAATTAAATAAATAAAAATTAACCAAAATCAATTGGAGAGAGGTCCCATAGCAGAGAATCTGGCTTCACGTCACCCACCACTGGAACAGTCCATTCTCAGATATTTAGGCCCCGGCACCCAGGCAGAGGAGAGAGGTCCCGTAACAGACAATCTGGCTTCATGTCAGCAGAGAATCAGTCTGCATGTCATAGCAGATAATCAGGCTTCACGTCAGCCACCACTGCAACAGTCCATTGGCATATATTTAGGCCCAGCACCCAGGCAGAGGAGAGAGGTCCCGTAACAGACGATCTGGCTTCATGTCAGCAGAGAATCAGTCTGCATGTCATAGCAGAGAAT
This sequence comes from Bufo gargarizans, assembly GCF_014858855.1. NCBI lineage: Eukaryota > Metazoa > Chordata > Amphibia > Anura > Bufonidae > Bufo > Bufo gargarizans. The sequence continues at coordinate 4,999,787 of NC_058090.1, read as the reverse complement.
CAGGCTTCACGTCAGCCACCACTGCAACAGTCCATTGGCATATATTTAGGCCCAGCACCCAGGCAGAGGAGAGAGGTCCCGTAACAGACAATCTGGCTTCATGTCAGCAGAGAATTAGTCTGCATGTCATAGCAGAGAATCAGGCTTCATGTCAGCCACCACTGCAACAGTCCATTGGCATATATTTAGGCCCCGGCACCCAGACACAGGAGAGGTTCATTCAACTTTGGGTAGCCTCGCAATATAATGGTAAAATGAAAATAAAAATAGGATTGAATGAGGAAGTGCCCTGGAGTCCAATAATATATGGTTATGGGGAGGTAGTTAATGTCTAATCTGGACAAGGGACGGACAGGTCCTGTGGGATCCAGGCCTGGTTCATTTTTATGAACGTCAGCTTGTCCACATTGGCTGTAGACAGGCGGCTGCGTTTGTCTGTAATGACGCCCCCTGCCGTGCTGAATACACGTTCAGACAAAACGCTGGCCGCCGGGCAGGCCAGCACCTCCAAGGCATAAAAGGCTAGCTCTGGCCACGTGGACAATTTAGAGACCCAGAAGTTGAATGGGGCCGAACCATCAGTCAGTACGTGGAGGGTTGTGCACACGTACTGTTCCACCATGTTAGTGAAATGTTGCCTCCTGCTAACACGTTGCGTATCAGGTGGTGGTGCAGTTAGCTGTGGCGTGTTGACAAAAGTTTTCCACATCTCTGCCATGCTAACCCTGCCCTCAAAGGAGCTGGCATTGACACAGCTGCCTTGGCGACCTCTTGCTCATCCTCTGCCTTGGCCTTGGGCTTCCACTTGTTCCCCTGTGACATTTGGGAATGCTCTCAGTAGCGCGTCTACCAACGTGCGCTTGTACTCGCGCATCTTCCTATCACGCTCCAGTGCAGGAAGTAAGGTGGGCACATTGTCTTTGTAGCGTGGATCCAGCAGGGTGGCAACCCAGTAGTCCGCACAGGTTAAAATGTGGGCAACTCTGCTGTCGTTGCACAGGCACTGCAGCATGTAGTCGCTCATGTGTGCCAGGCTGCCCAGGGGTAAGGACAAGCTGTCCTCTGTGGGAGGCGTATCGTCATCGTCCTGCCTTTCCCCCCAACCACGCACCAGTGATGGACCCGAGCTGCGTTGGGTGCCACCCCGCTGTGGCCATGCTTCATCCTCATCCTCCTCCACCTCCTCCTCATCCTCGTCCTCCAGTAGTGGGCCCTGTCTGGCCACATTTGTACCTGGCCTCTGCTGTTGCCAAAAACCTCCCTCTGAGTCACTTCGAAGAGACTGGCCTGAAAGTGCTAAAAATGACCCCTCTTCCTCCTCCTCCTCCTCCTGCAGCATACGGGTAGGCTACCCGACACTGCTAGATTTGAGTGTGTAGTTCCCTTTAAGCCAGTCAGGCCGGTTACCGGCAATCCTTATAACAGCCAGCAGAGGGAGCCCCCAGTTCAGTATAAATAGGCTAGGGCCTAGCTCAGAAGGGTAGAAGTTTCCAGACTCAGTACAGAGAGGGTTCCCCTCCTGAGTCCTTATGCATAGAAGTCAGAAGGGCATAGCTAAACAGCCTGAAGACAAAGAATACCACAGAGGCCGATCAGATAAAGCAAGAGGTACTCAAGACAACAGAGGAGGTACTATATAAAGACAGCTTCAAGGGTACGCCAGCTATAGGGCATTAGACCTTGGAGAGAAAGTCACATGTAGCAGGACCAGTCAGGAATATTGTGCAAACCGCCTGTACTGCATCTCCTGTAATCAACACTCTGTATAATGCCTTGCTAAGACCGGCCATTCTGTACTCCCAAGAACCAGCTGTATCCACTGATATTCAGTAAAAGTTCCAGTTTTTGTTGGCTATCCTATGCTTGCTTCATTCTTCTACAATACCATACACGGCGTGTCACCGTTTAATTGACACTGGCGTCACGAACTGTTAAATACCTGCCTGTTCCAGCATTCGCCCCGATTTGAAGACGACAGTGGATCCCAGGTTAGTGGTCAATCTGCACTACAAAGCCCAGCATACACTACTGACCCCCTGGGACACTGCATCGCTCTTTTTGGCGTCACGAACAGGATCCGCATACTTCTACAGTGCAGAGAAGTGTGAACTGTGTGCTTTAACTATTCCACCACCGTATTACAAAGACTGTACCCTTTATTTCCAAGCCGGTGGATTGAAATTGTGCCTGGGAGGAATCAGAGACGCTGTACTGTGTTGCGCTACCCCCAGAGAGAAAATCGTACTTGTGGACTGTGATTTATTGGACTTTGCAACACCCTGCTTGCTGTCAGGGAATCGTGATCAAGATGGCCACCGGCCGCCTGGAGTAAAGTTTCCCGCGCTGCTGAGGACCTCCGTGGGCGGATCCCTTCAAAGACACAGAGAATCCCGCCCTCTTCATCATCGCACCGCCGCGGCCCTGCTTTTCCTGCGTCAGCAACGTCACCGCGTACACAGGACGTCCGGAGTCTCACGAGATTTGGCCTGCGCGAACCCGGCGATACCGGTAAGAACTTGTATCCGGAGGGAAGGGGATTGTTCCGGCCCCTTTAGTCACCAGCGGCCACCTCGTAATAAGTTAACATGTCAGATCCGGGAGTTGCCGAGCGGCCGGACCCGGGAGAGCTTGCGGCTCCTAATCATCCTATAGCCCCCAGCATGATGCCCTTTACCATGCCTTACTATTTTGGGGCCCCATGGTTTCCCCGCTATAACGGAGAGGCCCATACCCTAAGGGACTTTAAGGAAAAGTTGCTGGCCTTATTCAAACTATACCCCATAAATGCCGATCAGCAAATGGAAATCTTGCTAGCGCAACTGGAGGGGGCTGCCCGCAGAGAGGTATTATCCTGGCCTGCTGCGGAACGGAGTACTCTAGAGCAGATATTCACCCGCCTCAGGGCCACTTTTGAAACGAGGACTGCCTCAGAGATAAAGATGCACTTCTTTGGTAAGAAACAGAGGCCCGGTGAGTCCCTCCGTGACTATGCCCTATCACTTCAGGAGGCTTTGGGGGCTGTAATTCAGATAGATCCCAAGGAAGCTGATAACCAGGATCAGACCCTGAGGGAACAATTTATTACCGGAGTGGCTAGTGAGCAAATAAGGACCCAATTAAAGATGCTGTCCGCCCAACACCCTAACAGTACCTTTCTGGACTTTAAAGAACTGGCTATAAAAATTCTGGGGTCAGCAGTATCTATAGAGTTGAACACCCCACCTGAGTTATCAGCCTGCAGGTCAAAACCGTTTATCATTAACCGAGCTGAGGCCGGTCAAGCTGTTCAGGCTACAGCTACCGATACTATCGCCATGCTGACAGAGCAAGTAAATCACCTCACTAAAAGCCTAGAGAGAGTGTGCAGAAAAATGGAGGAATGGGAAAAACCTATGATGTCAGAAGAGGAGTTCCTGTCACCCTCTAAGCCGTTCCCACCTCCATACCAAGAGACTCACCCCAGGGATCCTGGGAGGCGCAATAGGGGTCGCAAACGGCCCGTGTGTGCATACTGCAAAAAGATGGGACACACAGAATCCACTTGCTGGCAGTTAAACGGGCAACCCCTGAGGCTGAGGACCACCCCTCGGGAGGTAGAACACTAGGTCCAAAAGATCCAAATTGGATGCCACGGTATGTAGGATCCCATCCTAAAATCAATGTGGAGATTAACGGGGTCCCCTTTGAAGCCCTATTAGATACTGGGTCTCAGGTCACTACTATTCAGCTGCCCGCCTTTGAAAGATTCTGGGACACCAACCAATTGACCCAGCCGCCTGAATCCTGGGTAGAGATTGTCGCCAGCAATGGCAAACCGGTAAAGATCCATGGATACTGGGAACCCACCCTGCAGGTGGGAGAAGTAACCTTGCCTCAACAGGGGGTGATAGTAGTACAGGCTGGCGACAGAGGAGGACATCCTGTCATTCTAGGCACCAATGTCTTCAAAAACTGTTATGCAGAAATACTTGCCGTATTACACCAGACTCTGCCCACCGCTTCCTCTGCATCCAAGAGGGTGATTCAAAAGACTATCACTGTGTTAAGTGCCCAGCAGAGGTTTGCTAATGGGAAAGGAGAAATTTGTACTGCCAGGATTCGTGATAATAAGCCTGTGACTTTGCCTCCTAATTCCCAAACTCTCTTATGGTGTCGTGCTGTCCTGGGAGTCCAAGGCCAAGATTATCCAGCCCTGGTGGAACCAATCCAGATGGAGAACTACCCTTACGTGAGAGCTGCCAAGTGCCTGGTGAACGTCTCCCAAGGTAAAGTACCTGTCCGTCTGATTAACCTGAGTGATCATCCTGTTGCGCTTACTAAGCATGACCCTGTTGCCCAGCTTTCTCAGGTGTTCTTCCAAGACATCATCCGTCTTCCAGTGACAGAAAAGCCGCCAGCTGTAGTCAGCGGATGTCCGCCGGTGCCCCAGTCACAAGTGCCCTGGTGGGAAGAGCTCCATGTCGGGGACGAGACTACCCCCCAACGTCAACAAGAGGGGATACTACAGCTTGTCAAAGAGCACCACCAGGCCTTCAGTAAACATGCTACTGATTATGGAGAGGTTAGTGCCATACAACACACCATACCTACTGGCTCTCATCCTCCTATCAAGGAGAGATACAGACCCTTACCGCCTACTTCCTATCAGACTGTAAAGGAAATGATCCAAGAGATGAAAGACTCTAATGTAATCCGGGACAGTCGTAGCCCGTGGGCGGCACCCCTGGTCCTTGTAAAGAAGAAGGATGGTGGTATCCGTTTCTGCGTGGACTATAGAAAAATTAATCAAATAACCCACAAAGACGCGTACCCACTGCCCCGCATTGAGGAGTCACTAACTGCTCTGGGCTCCGCTGCCTATTTCTCCACGTTGGACTTGACCAGTGGCTACTGGCAAGTACCCATGGCCCCGGCAGATAGGGAAAAGACGGCTTTCACCACTCCCATGGGCCTGTTCGAATTCAATTGTATGCCGTTCGGGTTATGTAATGCCCCAGGAACTTTCCAGAGACTAATGGAACGGTGCTTGGGTCACAAAAACTTTGAAACAGTGCTGCTGTATCTAGATGACGTCATTGTGTACTCAAAAACATATGAAGACCATCTGAAACACTTAGCAGAGGTATTTGAAATCCTTATCAAATATGGCCTGAAGGTAAAGCCATCCAAGTGCCACTTGCTCAAACCTGCGGTAAAATACCTGGGGCATGTGGTAAGCGGAGAGGGCATACAACCTGACCCTGATAAGTTAGCGGCTGTCCGTAACTGGCCGGTCCCCACTACCGTCAAAGAGGTGAGGGGTTTCCTTGGTTTTGCCGGCTACTATAGACGTTTTATCCCCCATTTTGCTCAAATAGCCGATCCTATCCAGGAACTCTTGAGGGGGCAGCCCAAGAAAAGTCCTAGAACTCCAGTGCCCATTGAGTGGAATGAAGAAAGAGAGATAGCGTTCCAGTTGTTAAAAAAGAAACTGACTGAACCTCCCGTGTTAGGTTATCCAGACTACAGCAAGCCCTTCCATCTGTATACTGATGCTAGCAAGCGAGGCCTGGGGGCTGTGTTAGCCCAGATCCAAGAGGGAAAAGAAAGAGTGATAGCTTATGCAAGCCGCTCCTTGAAAGGAGCTGAGAAAAATGACCAGAATTATAGTTCCTTCAAACTAGAGTTCCTGGCATTAGTGTGGGCAGTGACGGAGAAATTCAAAGATTATCTAGCCGCTACCCCCTTCATTGCATTCACTGATAATAACCCTCTGGCACATCTAAATACAGCTAAATTGGGGGCTATGGAGCAAAGATGGGCCTCTCGCCTCGCCAACTATGATTTCTCTGTAAAATATCGTGCTGGACGTACTAATGACAATGCTGATGCTTTATCCAGGCTTCCCACAGAGACAGCTCCTGATGATGTGCGAGATGCTTGGGAAGATGTAGAAATGCCGGCCTTCTACCATAAATTTGCTCAACAGGATCAGGCTCGGGCTACCAGTAACAGAGCTGCAGTTCCTTCACCCTCCAGTAGGCCTGAACTCAAAGAAGAAAGGTGGGTGAAACTACAGTCTGAAAGTAGAGTGCTGGGTGAATTGTTGGACTTCATCACCAGTGGCAGAACCCCTGAGAGGATTCGGCGTAAGAGTACAGATCCTGAGCTCATCAAACTGTGGAGACAGCGCCATCAGCTCTTCATACAAAAGGGCCTGTTGCTGCGGAGAAGCCTAGACCCAGTGTCCAACGAGAGGGTGCATCAGATTCTCATACCCCGACGAGATGCAGGTATGGTGTTGGAGATGTACCACAATCAATCCGGTCACTTTGGGGTCCAAAAGACTGAGGCAAATATCCGCCAGCGGTTTTACTGGGTGGGCATGCGAGAAGACATGGAGAAGTGGTGTCGAGAGTGTGTAGCCTGTACCTTGAAACGAGGTGAACACCATGATCAGAGGGCACCACTGAGACCCATTGTAAGTACTCGTCCTCTTGAACTTGTCGCCATCGACCATGTGAAGCTGGAACCTAGTCGCTCAGGGTATGTGTACGCTATGACTATTATTGACCATTTCACTAAGTTTGTTGTAGCGGTGCCTGTGAGAGACCAGACGGCCAAGACTACAGCCGAACTGTTCTGGAAACACTTCCTCCTGCCCTACGGTTGTCCAGAAAAGATCCTCACCGATCAAGGTCCTGCTTTTGAGTCCCATCTGTTCCATGAACTGTGCCGCCTGCACAACTGTAAGAAGATCCGGACGACGGCCTACCATCCGCAAGGTAATGGATTGTGTAAAAAAATGAATCAGACCTTGATAGAGATGCTGAGGACCGTGCCTCCTGAAACCAGGGGAGATTGGCCTAATCTGTTGCCACAGCTCATGTTCACATACAATCATACCATACACTGTTCCACCGGGTATACCCCCTTCTATTTGATGTTTGGGCGCCAAGGGTTATTGCCTGCTGACCACTCCTTGGACGTACTCGTACCTGATTGCATCAACCCATTACCTAATACCGACTGGGTTGCTGAACACCAAAGGCGATTGAATACGGCCCAAGCTATTGTTCAGGAACGTATGGACTATGCTAGAGACCGGCAGCAGAGAGACTATGACCAAGCAGCCCATGCAGAACCCTTGACAATAGGGGCTGTGGTATGGTTAAAAAATAACCGCCGCACCAGTAAACTGGACAGTAAATGGGAACAAAGTCCCTATGTTGTCACTGCAATCCCAAATGTTGGAACTCACACTTATGAGATCACCCGGGAAGGCAGGGGATCCCAAATTGTACACCGAAACCGGTTAAAGCTCTGCCTGACACCAGAACCCAGTGCCGAGAGTTCTATCTCTGAACCCCCTGTGTCAGAGTCATCAATACGGCCCGAGGATCCTATGCAGGCTGTCCGTGATCTAAGGTATGACGCTGATCCCATGCATTGGCTTCTGACACCATGGTTGAACTTGTTGGTGCCCGCTCCGGCACCTACTGTACCTTCACTTCCAGAAGAGCCGGTTCAAGATGCCCCGGATCCAGCTTCCCCTCTAGTGGATCCTGTTGTTCCTGTTGTTCCGGTTGTTCCTGACCAAGGTCTCACGGATGGAGATCCTCCTGTTGCTCCTCTCTCTTCTACCTCGTTGCTAAGGGAAGAGGAGACCCCTGTGTTGAGAAGGTCCACCCGGATAACCAGGGGACGTCCGCCAGTCCATTTAGGAGACTTTGACTATGCTGGTGGTGTCTCCCCCCCGAACAGTTGTTTAATAGAAATAGCCTGCTTGACGTTTGTACGCAAGAATGGACTCCTCCACGTGAGCCCTTGCCTGTTCTATACCCACGGGGAAACCCTGTGTAGTTCCTTATTATACTTCAGTCAAGAAAAAAAATAGACTAACCTGGTTCACCTTAAGTCCGCTGTGCCAGGTCAGCGGCCGTGTCTAAGAAGAAAGAAGACGCCCCTTTTTCTTGCGTCATTTATTGCAAATGTTATATTTTTGTGTGAAATAGTTGTTTATTATATTTATAATGCAATGTTTAAATTATGCAGCAGCTTATGTTGGTTCAGGCATGTGTGTGAGTACGAGGCCTTACTCACGTTAAAGTCTGGGGGTGTGCAGCATACGGGTAGGCTACCCGACACTGCTAGATTTGAGTGTGTAGTTCCCTTTAAGCCAGTCAGGCCGGTTACCGGCAATCCTTATAACAGCCAGCAGAGGGAGCCCCCAGTTCAGTATAAATAGGCTAGGGCCTAGCTCAGAAGGGTAGAAGTTTCCAGACTCAGTACAGAGAGGGTTCCCCTCCTGAGTCCTTATGCATAGAAGTCAGAAGGGCATAGCTAAACAGCCTGAAGACAAAGAATACCACAGAGGCCGATCAGATAAAGCAAGAGGTACTCAAGACAACAGAGGAGGTACTATATAAAGACAGCTTCAAGGGTACGCCAGCTATAGGGCATTAGACCTTGGAGAGAAAGTCACATGTAGCAGGACCAGTCAGGAATATTGTGCAAACCGCCTGTACTGCATCTCCTGTAATCAACACTCTGTATAATGCCTTGCTAAGACCGGCCATTCTGTACTCCCAAGAACCAGCTGTATCCACTGATATTCAGTAAAAGTTCCAGTTTTTGTTGGCTATCCTATGCTTGCTTCATTCTTCTACAATACCATACACGGCGTGTCACCGTTTAATTGACACTGGCGTCACGAACTGTTAAATACCTGCCTGTTCCAGCATTCGCCCCGATTTGAAGACGACAGTGGATCCCAGGTTAGTGGTCAATCTGCACTACAAAGCCCAGCATACACTACTGACCCCCTGGGACACTGCACTCCTCCTCCTCCTCCTCCTCCTCCTGGGCCACCTCCTCTTGCATCATCGCCCTAAGTGTTTTCTCAAGGAGACATAGAAGTGGTATTGTAACGCTGATAACGGCATCATCGCCACTGGCCATGTTGGTGGAGTACTCGAAACAGGGCACACAGGTCTCGCATGGAGGCCCAGTCATTGGTGGTGAAGTGGTGCTGTTCTGTAGTGCGACTGACCCGTGCGTGCTGCAGCTGAAACTCCACTATGGCCTGCTGCTGCTCGCACAGTCTGTCCAGCATGTGCAAGGTGGAGTTCCACCTGGTGGGCACGTCGCATATGAGGCGGTGAGCGGGAAGGCCGAAGTTACGCTGTAGCGCAGACAGGCGAGCAGCGGCAGGATGTGAACGCCGGAAGCGCGCACAGACGGCCCGCACTTTATGCAGCAGCTCTGACATGTCGGGGTAGTTGTGAATGAACTTCTGCACCACCAAATTCAGCACATGCGCCAAGCAAGGGATGTGCGTCAAATTGGCTAGTCCCAGAGCTGCAACGAGATTTCGCCCATTATCACACACCACCAGGCCGGGCTTGAGGCTCACCGGCAGCAACCACTCGTCGGTCTGTTGTTCTATACCCCGCCACAACTCCTGTGCGGTGTGGGGCCTGTCCCCCAAACATATGAGTTTCAGAATGGCCTGCTGACGTTTACCCCGGGCTGTGCTGAAGTTGGTGGTGAAGGTGTGTGGCTGACTGGATGAGCAGGTGGAAGAAGAGGAGGAGGAAGCCGAGAAGGAGGAGGTGGCAACAGGAGGCAAAGAATGTTGCCTTGCGATCCTTGGCGGCGGAAGGACGTGCGCCAAACAGCTCTCCGCCTGGGGCCCAGCTGCCACTACATTTACCCAGTGTGCAGTTAGGGAGATATAGCGTCCCTGGCCGTGCTTACTGGTCCACGTATCTGTGGTTAGGTGGACCTTGCTACAGATGGCGTTGCGCAGTGCACACTTGATTTTATCGGATACTTGGTTGTGCAGGGAAGGCACGGCTCTCTTGGAGAAGTAGTGGCGGCTGGGAACAACATACTGTGGGACAGCAAGCGACATGAGCTGTTTGAAGCTGTCTGTGTCCACCAGCCTAAATGACAGCATTTCATAGGCCAGTAGTTTAGAAATGCTGGCATTCAGGGCCAGGGATCGAGGGTGGCTAGGTGGGAATTTACGCTTTCTCTCAAATGTTTGTGAGATGGAGAGCTGAACGCTGGCGTGTGACATGGTTGAGACGCTTGGTGACGGAGGTGGTGGTGGTGGTGTTGGTGGTACATCCCCTGTTTGCTGGGCGGCAGGTGCCAACGTTCCTCCAGAGGCGGAGGAAGAGGCCGAGACGGCAGCAGCAGAAGAGGCCGAGGCGGCAGCAGCAGAAGAGGTAGCAGGGGGAGCCTGAGTGACTTCCTTGTTTTTAAGGTGTTTACTCCACTGCAGTTCATGTTTTGCATGCAGGTGCCTGGTCATGCAGGTTGTGCTCAGGTTCAGAACGTTAATGCCTCGCTTCAGGCTCTGATGGCACAGCGTGCAAACCACTCGGGTCTTGTCGTCAGCACATTGTTTGAAGAAGTGCCATGCCAGGGAACTCCTTGAAGCTGCCTTTGGGGTGCTCGGTCCCAGATGGCGGCGGTCAGTAGCAGGCGGAGTCTCTTGGCGGCGGGTGTTCTGCTTTTGCCCACTGCTCCCTCTTTTGCTACGCTGTTGGCTCGGTCTCACCACTGCCTCTTCCTCCGAACTGTGAAAGTCAGTGGCACGACCTTCATTCCATGTGGGGTCTAGGACCTCATCGTCCCCTGCATCGTCTTCCACCCAGTCTTGATCCCTGACCTCCTGTTCGGTCTGCACACTGCAGAAAGACGCAGCAGTTGGCACCTGTGTTTCGTCATCATCAGAGACATGCTGAGGTGGTATTCCCATGTCCTCATCATCAGGAAACATAAGTGGTTGTGCGTCAGTGCATTCTATGTCTTTCACCGCTGGGGAAGGGCTAGGTGGATGCCCTTGGGAAACCCTGCCAGCGGAGTCTTCAAACAGCATAAGAGACTGCTGCATAACTTGAGGCTGAGACAGTTTCCCTGGTATGCATGGGGGTGATGTGACAGACTGATGGGTTTGGTTTTCAGGCGCCATCTGTGCGCTTTCTGCAGAAGACTGGGTGGGAGATAATGTGAACGTGCTGGATCCACTGTCGGCCACCCAATTGACTAATGCCTGTACCTGCTCAGGCCTTACCATCCTTAGAACGGCATTGGGCCCCACCATATATCGCTGTAAATTCTGGCGGCTACTGGGACCTGAGGTAGTTGGTTCACTACGACATGTGGCTGTGGCAGAACGGCCACGTCCTCTCCCAGCACCAGAGGGTCCACTAACACCACCGCGACCATGTCCGCGTCTGCGTCCCTTACTAGATGTTTTCCTCATTGTTATCGTTCACCACAACAACAAAAATATTATTTGGCCCAATGTATTGTATTCAAATTCAGCTGGATATAAATTTGAGGCCTAGTATTTAGGCGCTGGGTGACAGGTATGGGTTTAGTGACAGAATTAGACTTGGAAATGCACAGTAGCGTGTGTGTGAAGTTATTCTGAATGACCCTATGTGCACCTTGAATATTATATACCCTTTTAGGGATAGATTTCAAATAGCTCTGATATAGCAGAAACCACTAAATTATGAAATTGCTAAATTGGGAATTGTATTTCAACCCACAACAAAAAATGTGCTTTGACGGACACTAAATAACTTTCCCAGCCACAACAGGACAGCGGTAACGAGAGATTTAGCGGGATATAAATTTGAGGCCTAGTATTTAGGCGCTGGGTGACAGGTATGGATTTACTGACAGAATTAGACTGGGATATGGCCAAAAAATAACCACACTATTGCTGGTTAAATGCACTTGGTGACGGGCGCAGCTTGCCCCTGATGTAGTATATGGCCAAAAAATGAACAGACTATTGCTGGTTAAATGCACTTGGTGTCACAGCTTGACCAACCACACTACTGAGGGTTAAATGCACTTGGTGACGGGCGCAGCTTGCCCCTGATGTAGTATATGGCCAAAAAATGAACAGACTATTGCTGGTTAAATGCACTTGGTGTGATAGCTTGACCAACCACACTACTGAGGGTTAAATGCACTTGGTGACGGGCGCAGCTTGCCCCTGATGTAGTATATGGCCAAAAAATAAACAGACTATTGCTGGTTAAATGCACTTGGTGTGACAGCTTCACCCTGATGTAGGCTTTAGCCAAAAAACAACCACACCATTGAGGGTTAAATGCACTTGGTCGCAGCTTGTGCTGGCGCACCACAAGACACAAAATGGCCGCCGATCACCCCAGAAAAATGTGACTGACAAACGGTCTGGGCAGCCTAAAAACAGTGAGCAATTGAGGATCAGCAGCTCAATGATCCACAGCTGCAGATCGATCAGTTAATCAAGTCCTTTGGAGGAGTTAATCTGCCTAATCTCGCCCTACTGTCGCAGCCGCAACCTCTCCCTACGCTAATCAGAGCAGAGTGACGGGCGGCGCTATGTGACTCCAGCTTAAATAGAGGCTGGGTCACATGGTGCTCTGGCCAATCACAGCCATGCCAATAGTAGGCATGGCTGTGATGGCCTTTTGGGGCAAGTAGTATGACGCTTGTTGATCGGCTGCTTTGCAGCCTTTCAAAAAGCGCCAAGAAAGCGTCACAAAAGCGCCAAGAAAGCGACATACACCGAACCCGAACCCGGACTTTTACGAAAATGTCCGGGTTCGGGTCCGTGTCACGGACACCCCAAAATTCGGTACGAACCCGAACTATACAGTTCGAGTTCGCTCATCCCTACTCATTTCCTTTCCACATGGAGAACCAAGTTGGGCATGTGTCCTGTCAATCTGTTCTGTATTAGACCACCAGAGATAGTCGAGCACAGAGCTCAGCAATGTCCGTCAGTCCCACAGAAAGTGGCAAGGTGCATGCTCGACCTGTCGCTCCATTAGGACAAGGGAACGGGACCCTCATTCTCAGGATAAGTGGGGGTCCCAGCGTTACCAAATTCAAGTGCGGAGATTACATGGCTACAAATAACTACGTTTTGCCTGTGAGTCCGTAGATGGATAAAAATGTAAATGGCGCCCTCTACTTCATTTGGTGCAGATATTCTGCGGTGTCAAAATGGCATAAAACAAAGCAAAACGCCACAAATCTGCCAAATAAATCCATAGCCATCTTCATGCACAATACCATCTCCAATCGGGAGCCGCGTTCCAGCAGAGAGAAGAACAGAGAGCGACTTACTTACCGGCCCAGAGAAGGTGACAGATTTCAGATACGATTGGCGCCAATTATGTTTTGTAGAGAAGGACGACGACTGCGCTTATTGTGCCGGCTTTTATTCAGCTGCTTTGCGCATTGTTTTGTTTTCGCCGCTTTCACCGGTATTTTCTGCACCCTTGGACCAATCACGATCTATTCAAGTGAAGCAGATTAGTGGCTGGAACCTTGTAATCACAGAAAGAGCGGCTGATTTCTCTCTCCAGCGCCGTGTAACACATTAAACTCGGCAATGTTTTCATGAACAGGACGTCATGTAAGTGCTCACACGAAGAAAAATAAACTTTTGGGGAGAATTAACCCTTTGCTAGCCGATATGTGCGGTTCTATGCAGGTAAAACTCTCGCTATGTGCTTACTATGTCTTTTCGACAATGAGGCTGACAATCCAAAAATACCAACCTAGTGCTGCAGGTTTTTTTTGTCATTTTTAGTTATTTTTTGCTATTTAGCGTTTTAGCACATGCGGTTTTATGGCGCCTTTTTGCGACCCATGTGTTTTTCTATAGAAAAGTATGTGCCCCTCCCCTTCTCATGTCACTTACTCTGTTGATCGGTATGGAAAAATGGGATGAGGAAAACTGCAATCTAAAAACGAATTAAAAAACCACAATCCCCATTGCTATTGCTAAAACAGTGGAGGTCTATGGCAAAAAGAAAAATGGAAAAAGGAGCAATAAAGGGCACATCGAGAACATGCTGCAATAAAAAAATGCTGTTGACCAAAAAAGGTCATGAAAAATGCCATTAAAGACAGTTGTACTGAGTTTAATAATTCCCAGACTTCAGGTAATAAATAAAAAAAGCTGCAAAATATTAATAAATACATAAAAACACAAAAGACATAAAAATCACCATAGAGATAATAGGCTGTTCATTAGAATGTATATAAAAATCTCAGTACCATACCCCCATGTAAAATCTACAGGGATAAGGAAACTGAGATATGAGGAGATTTTAGGATAGAGGCATAATTTGCAAAGTCTGTATATAGGGCCCCCACCACCATATGCAGTATCCCACAGCAGGGGTCTTTTGCAAATGTTTGCTGTTTTAATGCTTATCATGTTATTTAACGTCATTCTATGCTCTGTAAGCTTGGGCGTGGATCCTGGATCTGCCCATTGCTAAGTCTAGAGAGTTCTAGCCTGGAATTAGAAAGGAGAGGAAACCACTCCATGTGCTCCATTCCTCACAGGACTGGACTAAAGCTACAGAGACTGACTGATCTCTGCATTATCTACAGAGGAGAGAAGGAGGAAGGGAACCTAAAATCTGCATGTCCGAGCACTGGAGTCAGTAAAGTATCCTACTAAATATGCTATTTAGACTTTACTGCAGTAAGGGGAATACTTTTAAGACCCCCTTCACACTTGGACACGACTTGGCCAATCATATCTCTAAAAACCTGTGCGCCTCAGTTGCAAATTACAAGAGACTTGAGAGAGAGGAAAGAGTACAATAATTTCCATCCTTGGTCAAATCCATACAGAACCACTGGGGAGATTTCTACAGTATATTGTGGGAACTATTAGGGTCATTTATTAAGACCAGAGTTTTAGAAGCCTGAGTTAATAACTCTGCGCTGGCGCTTAATGTTCCTAAGTTATGTAAAGGCGCCGGCCTCTACATCACTTAGGTGCTGGCCATGCGACTTGCTTAAATCTATACCAGCTCCCCTGCTGGCATAGGTATGTCATTTTCTACACCAAAAACAGGCGTTGAAAGTGATAAATGAGATGGGCCGGTCGGCCTACCCCCTTTCCCTCCCACGGCACTCTCCCTTTTCCCGCCAACTCGTAAAAGTGGCATGAGTGGGGAAAAGTTGCAAATTCAGCTGCAAATCCCCTTTGCGTCCGAATCGGCGACAACAGTATGCCAAAAAGTGTCTGTCATGGACGTACCGAGATATACGGACAGTGAGTGGCAGGAAATCTGTCAGACTGGCAACACGTGGTTTGATCTGACAGGTTTTCCTTGTGGACAAATAGGCGTCTGTGTTGTTTCTGGTTATGGTCACACCCCTTGCCTCAGGTGTTGCTAATGTGGTCATTTAACCTTCCTTTTTTATAGTTGCTTCTCCCACTATGTTGTGCGGTTTGAAGCTTCTGTGCCTGTGGATTGTTTGTGGTTGGATCTCGGCAGAGTTCCTGGTGCTTCCATAGCCTCTTTGAAGTTAAGTCTTTCCTTTCCCTTTTGTATTTTGTTTGGGTTCTGTGTGTTGCATTTCCCTATTGTTTGTATTAGGCCTGAAGGAGACTCCTGTTCATCCTTCCTTTTGGAGGAACAGTTAGTCTCGTCCCTGCCATTAGTACCAGGGTCCTATAGGACTAGATAGGACTCTAGGTATTCCTGCATATGAACTCGCCTACCTCTGGGGTCTGTTCATACTGGTAGTCAGTCAGGATTTTGGTTAGGGTTTTCACTAGGAGGTGTCCATCTTCCTTCCCTAGTTCTCAGGCCTGATTCCCTGTTTCCCCCTTCCCTCCTATGCTCGGTGTGAAAAAAAAACTCTCATAGACACAGACCAATTGAAATGAATGGGTCAGGATTCAGTGCGGGTGCTATGTGTTCACGTCACGCATTGCACCCGCGAGGAAAACTTGCTCGTGTAAAAGAGACTTTAATCAGTTACTCACAATTCAACTTACCGTATAATTTTCCTTACAGAAATCGCCCTCTCCTACCACACTTCCATCGTTAGGCTGGCGTGGTCGCTGCTGTCTTGGGCAGGCGCAGGCGTCACTCTCCCTTGTGCTCGGTGAACTTTCTTTCGGCGCTGTCCAGCTGCTATGGTGCTGATCAGCCGCCCTATTTAGCTGGGCTGTGGATCCACCTCCTCGCCTGAGCTTTGGTTTTTCTAGTCTCTAGTAACCAGCGAAGGTGTAAGCTCTTGTCTGATTAGCCTGTCTTCCATTTCTGCTCCTTGCCGCCTGCCCCGACCTTGGAATTGCTATTTGGATTACGCATGTAGTAAGGCCTGTATTACACCAACAGATTATCTAACAGGTTTACTGACCAATCATTGGTCAGATGGCATATTACACACACAGATATTTTGTTATACACACCAACTAGAACTGCCCTGAACTTGGACTGTATTCAGACTACGTCTTTTGCCAGGTCCCTTGGTGCTTCGGAACCATCCAGCCAACGTCCCGCCACATGCTGCTCACAGGCTGATGTCCCACACAAATCTTTGATTTAGCTGCAGCCTCCCTTGGGTATGATTCCACCAACCTGCTGAGGCCCTATCCCAAACTGATGTCTCTTTTAGCGATATGCCAAAGTCCAATATGGGATTGAATACCCCTCTGACCTGCCAGACCTCCTGATGTGTCTGCTTTAGTAAATGTTTGTATTTCTCATGAACTAACAAATCTAAAGTCTATTTTATTAGAACTCTGAATTGTTCTCTTCCTCTGCTGTCCCTCCTGGAAACTGGGAGATACAATGTTCCTTATGAAGAGGGCCTGTCCCTAACCATCCGGCTGTTCCTTTTCGATGCATTTCTCAGTTTTAAACATTTGTATCTTTTGCTTATTAAAAGCGTCAGTCGTTCTAGAAATCACTTCGGAATATTCCCAGTTCTGAGGAATAAAATCTATTCCAAAGGATTTTCCTTCCTTTTATGAACAATTCATTATGATTAATTGGCTTCCGTGTGTAAAGCAATTTATTCTAAGTGTTAAATTAAATTTGCTTCCCTTCCAAGACGTGACAGCGTCCATTTTATAACAATTAGTGGGGTGCGGAGGGTCGGCTGTTACCGGAGAACCTGCGCTTGTCTGTAATTATAGTAATCGTTTTCTAATCAATATCTCTGGGAAATGATGACGCTCCACATTAGGAAACATATCCATTACCGATACAGCTTTATTGGAGTTAATATTCACTTACAGAAATTGGAGATTTGTTGAATGTATACAAAGTAAATTATAATTAAGAGAAATCTGTATATTAATTGATTAGAATAACATGAAGGGAGTAAATATCGAATATTGGGAAAATAGTATTGAATATGTCTAGATAGTAGTTTATTGTAAAAATAAATAACATAAAATACTAGCTGTAAATTACAATGTAATATGAATAGTATATATAATATAACATTGAGGAAACTTCATATTAATGTACTGTATAATTTTAATATTTTCAATAAAAATACAACACAAATTAGCTAAAGGCAATTGTTTACTGTCAAGAAGAATTCACTGTAAAATGTAATCCTGGGGAGAATGTAGTGATTCTGTAGGAGACAACTGATAATGAACTGAAAACGACAGAAGATGGGAGATCTGAAGCGTCTTTTAATCACCATCCAGAGAGTTCAGGTGGAGCGTCTTAGCCGCACATATCATTTTACAATTGCAACAAAAGCTAAATTCTGCACCGTGCAATTTTTTTAAATTATTATTTTTTTTAAGAATTTTTAGACTCTGAAAAACATCAGCGTTTGACTCAAACTCTGCGGCATTTCAGATAAAAAATATTTATAAAAAGAGACGGAAATGGGGAGAAGAGTCATGGGGGCGGCTTCCTGCTGACTTCTTCCTGCCCAAGGGTTTGGCTACATGGAGGTCGCACGACAGCTGAGGATTGCAGTGTAATGATGCTAGCACAGAAATGAGTGGGGACACAACGCACATTTGCCGCAACTCCAGAGTCTAAAAAAATGTAGCGGTGTTGGATTTTCTGCTACTCTGGGGTTGCAGTCACTGCACATATGAGAGTTGTATTGTAATCCCATTTATTTTTATGCCAACACTACTACATGTGGTCCCATGGCCATGTAGCAGTACCTTTATAGGGAGCCAGGTATGGAGAAGCCTGCGGGCAGCCACCCCATGACTCTTCTCCCCGTTTCAAGCCCGTCCACCAGCTATGTCTTCTATCAAATGCTGCAGAGTTTCAAAGTAAAACCAGGGAACCTGTCAGTATTTCATGTGCATGGTTCAGGCAGCGTGAAGCTTCTGACAAGTTCCCATTAAGGAAATAACTAAAATTCATTAATCAAAAAAATAATTACAAGCACTCTTTTCTTTTTGCAATAAAATGTATAAAATATAATTCTCAAGACGCCACATAATTCATTTTCCCCACAGTTGTAATAACTGTCAAATACATTTACTCAATTTATAATGATTGGTAAAAAAAAATATTTATTTTTTGACATTTTTTGATTAAATAAAAATTCTAAGTTCCTTAACAAATACAACTCATCCAGCTTATAACAAGCCTCCTACAGCTACGTGAACCAGAAAGTAAAAAAATAATAATAATCCAAAAACCAAAATGCTAAATAGGCAAATGATGAACAAACTGCAAAAAAACAAAATGGGCAAAACTGAAAAAGTTTCAGGTCCTCAAGTTTTAACGGCATATAGCATTTCTAGGCTAGGTCACCGATATGCGAGTCTTTACTGCTCGTTGTACTCCTGACTAGAGATGAGCAATTCAGATTTGACCAGAATTCCTTAAAGATTTTAGGTGGATTTGAATAACATTTTTATACATTTGATTTGGGAGAATTTTAGGGAGAGAGAGAGTAAGAGGGAGGGGGAGAGACGGAGAGCATGAGAAAGAAATGATGGGTAGAGAGAGGGCACAAAAGTGAGAGAGTGAAGAAAAGAGAGACGATAGAAAGGGAGATGGAAAAGATTAAGGCAAGGGAAAACTTAATTTAAAAAAATGGTACGAAAGTGAAAAACATAAGAGAAATTAAATATGAGTCCAGGAGACGTCAGTGTCGCCCACAAATTTGTAAACAACCAGATCACTTTAAATTCAGGTAGAATCAATTCGGACCAGAATGAAAGTGATTGATCAATTCAGCCGAATTGAAACTGAAGCAAATTTTGCGTGATTCGTTCATCTCTACTCATGACTGTCATCGTCCGGTTGCAGCGGTCCTCAGTGGAGAAGTGGGTCGTTGAGCCGCCATCAGATTATCACTGACTAAACTGAGGGGCAGAATCCCAGGAATCTCCCCGTGTTTCCCCACTGACACCACAAGGAGGTATGGACTTGTCCAGTCAGACTCCCGATCCCCAGAGTAGTCACCACACGCTGCTAGGAACATCTGGAGCAGAAGCAGAGGGCGTAATACCAGTACACCAGCCCGAATAGAGAGTATCACATATCTTCTGTTTCCAAACTTCCCCTCCACAAAACCATCACAGTAGGTGAGTGGCACAGAGGCCTATTGTGGCTTGTAGCTATGTGCAGAGCACTGACACCAGCGGGTGCACCCCACTGAAATGGGGCGAGGGTGGTCACATGCACTATGGGCACATGCACTATAGGCCATAGTTGAGCATAACAAAGGCATAAAATGCGCTAGATATACCATTCCTCCCACGTCTGGAGAGGTAAGAGTGATATTAGACCACAAAGGGCTTTTATCTCCAAGCGCCAGCTCCGTCAGTTGCCTCGAGACTCAAAGAAACCAGTTACAGCCCCAGGATTCTATTTTCTGCCTTAACCCTGTTTAGTAAATAGAAACGTAATGAAAGCTTCATTCTGCGCCGAGGCTTTTACCGTGCGGCTACACAGAAATCAAATGAATCCTCACCTTCCATAAACATCTTGTATGAATGTAGTCAATATCCTATTAGCCATTTTACAATCGAACCGAGCAGCAGGACTCCGCTAATAGTAAGCTACTGAAGCAAGGCTTGCACTCAGCCCCGACGTCCTGGGGTTCAACACAAAACGGCGTATTTCATCCAAGGCGAAGATTCGAATGGAGTAATTTACAGTAAAACATTGTCCTTATGATCCCAGATAGAAAAAAAGTATCTGGGATAATGGCCAGCTTTTGAAAGCCATAGGGAGAGGCCTGAAGCTGCAGTCTAGCGTTAATGCCCCCTAATACAATGCACAAGAAATCACAACGACTGAGGGGGGGGGGGGGGGGGGGGGGGGGGGGAAGGATCCAGAGGCAATGAAAATAAAATAACATCGAAATATGGAAAAGGTATATGTCGTGGATCCAATTCTCATGGCTTTGAACATCTCTGCTTGCTGTCGCTCCATTGGAACCTCCCTCCAAGGATGAAAATGGCCGGCTTCTGAGAGCCATAGGGAGAGGCCTCTAAGCATGATAATGGCCGGCTTCTGAGAGCCATAGGGAGAGGCCTCCAAGGATGATAATGGCCGGCTTCTGAGAGCCATAGGGAGAGGCCTCCAAGGATGATAATGGCCGGCTTCTGAGAGCCATAGGGAGAGGCCTTCAAGGATGATAATGGCCAGCTTCTGAGAGCCATAGGGAGAAGCCTTCAAGGATGATAATGGCCGGCTTATGAGAGCCATAGGGAGAGGCCGCCAAGCATGATAATGGCCGGCTTCTGAGAGCCATAGGGAGAGGCCTCCAAGGATGATAATGGCTGGCTTCTGAGAGCCATAGGGAGAGGCCTCCAAGGATGATAATGGCCGGCTTCTGAGAGCCATAGGGAGAGGCCTCCAAGGATGATAATGGCCGGCTTCTGAGAGCCATAGGGAGAGGCCTCCAAGGATGATAATGGCCGGCTTCTGAGAGCCATAGGGAGAGGCCTCCAAGAATGATAATGCTAGGCTTCTGAGAGCCATAGGGAGAGGCCTTCAAGGATGATAATGGCCGGCTTCTGAGAGCCATAGGAAGAGGCCTCTAAGCATGATAATGGCCGGCTTCTGAGAGCCATAGGGAGAGGCCTCCAAGGATGATAATGGCTGGCTTCTATGAGCCATAGAGAGAGGCCTTCAAGGATAATAATGGCCGGATTCTGAGAGCCATAGGGAGAGGCCTCCAAGGATGATAATGGCCGGCTTCTGAGAGCCATAGGGAGAGGCCTCTAAGCATGATAATGGCCGGCTTCTGAGAGCCATAGGGAGAGGCCTCCAAGGATGATAATGGCTGGCTTCTGAGAGCCATAGAGTGAGGCCTTCAAGGATAATAATGGCCGGATTCTGAGAGCCATAGGGAGAGGCCTCCAAGGATGATAATGGCCGGCTTCTGAGAGCCATAGGAAGAGGCCTCTAAGCATGATAATGGCCGGCTTCTGAGAGCCATAGGGAGAGGCCTCCAAGGATGATAATGGCTGGCTTATGAGAGCCATAGAGAGAGGCCTTCAAGGATAATAATGGCCGGATTCTGAGAGCCATAGGGAGAGGCCTCCAAGGATGATAATGGCCGGCTTCTGAGAGCCATAGGGAGAGGCCTCTAAGCATGATAATGGCTGGCTTCTGAGAGCCATAGGGAGAGGCCTCCAAGGATGATAATGCTAGGCTTCTGAGAGCCATAGGGAGAGGCCTTCAAGGATGATAATGGCCAGCTTCTGAGAGCCATAGGGAGAAGCCTTCAAGGATGATAATGGCCGGCTTATGAGAGCCATAGGGAGAGGCCTCCAAGCATGATAATGGCCAGCTTATGAGCGCGCATAGGGAGAGGCCTCCAAGGATGATAATGGCCGGCTTCTGAGAGCCATAGAGAGAGGCCTCCAAGGATGATAATGGCCGGCTTCTGAGAGCCATAGAGAGAGGCCTTCAAGGATAATAATGGCCGGCTTATGAGAGCCATAGGGAGAGGCCTCCAAGGATGATAATGGCTGGCTTTTGAGAGCCATAGGGAGAAGCCTTCAAGGATGATAATGGCCGGCTTCTGAGAGCCATAGGGAGAGGCCTTCAAGGATGATAATGGCCGGCTTCTGAGAGCCATAGGGAGAGGCCTGAAATTCCATCAAACACCCTCAAGCAACATGGAATAAAAGCTCAACGTCCCAGATTTCTGATGACCTTATGATTTATTTTATTAAGCAAAGTTTCAAATTCAAAAAAATTCATTTAAAAAATCACCCTCAGCCTCTTCCATTTTATTTCC
This sequence comes from Bufo gargarizans, assembly GCF_014858855.1. Taxonomy (NCBI): domain Eukaryota; kingdom Metazoa; phylum Chordata; class Amphibia; order Anura; family Bufonidae; genus Bufo; species Bufo gargarizans. The sequence goes on along the minus strand of NC_058090.1, from coordinate 4,977,767 downwards.
AGATTTGTTAATGCATTTACACAACACAAATGGCATAAATATCTTAAAAAATCTGCTGCTTCCCAAAAAATGACCTGCATTAGGATACTTTCACACTAGCGTTATTCTTTTCCAGCACTGAGTTCCGTCACAGGAAAAGAACTGATCAGTTTTATCCCCATGCATTCTGAATGGAGAGCAATCCGTTCAGGAGGCATCAGGATGTCTTCAGTTCAGTCTTTTTGACTTTTCAGGACGGAGATAATACCGCAGCATGCTGCGGTTTTATCTCCATCCACAACTCTGGAACACTTGCCGGAATGCCGGATCCGGCATTTTTTCCCATTGTCATGCATTAATGCCGGATCCGGCCCTGAGTGTTCTGGCAAAACAGATCCATCATTGTGGTTTGCACATGCTCAGACCGCAAAAAATTTGAAAAAAATAAATGCCGGATCCATTTTTCCTGATGACGCCAGAGAGACGGATCCGACATTTCAATGCATTTGTCATGCAGATCAGGATCCTGATCCGTCTGACAAATGGCATCAGTTTGGATGCGTTTTGACGGATCTGGCAGGCAGTTCAGGCGACGGAACTGCCTGCCGGAATCCTCTGCCGCAAGTGTGAAAGTACCCTTGCTAATAGAAGCCTGCAAGTCTTTCTCTTCAAATCCCAACTGCCATACAGACGGTCACATGTCCCTTTCAGCCAATAGAAGCTCGCAGGCTCTTAGTCTCCACATACACACAGTTTTACTCCAGGTTTCCATAACAACCCAGCCATTTTTCTTCACTGCTGTAGGTCAGCTTTAGGCTAGGGCTACACGATGACATGAAGTCGTACGACACATATGGACAACTACGCTGCTACATGCATCCATCTTGGATGAATTTTTTGCGACTGTCGTGCCACTGTCGCAGCATGTCACATGTCGCAGTGCGACACCATAGCCTATCATTATAAAAATTGTTGAGACAAAATGTCATGCGTCACATGTCGTTATGAAGCCCTGGCATTAAAGGGGCAGGTCGCTGTGGAGGTCACTGTTAAATGGGCGGGCACTGTGGAGGTCACTGTCAAAGGGGCAAGCACTGTGGAGATAACCGTTAAAGGGGCGGGTGCTGTGGAGGTCACTGTTAAAGAGAAGGGTACTGTAGATGTTACTGTTAAAGGGGCAGGCTGCTGTGGAGGTCACTGTTAAGGGGGCAGGGAACTGTGAGGTCACTGTTAAGGGGGCAGGCCCCTGTGAAGGTCAAAGTTAAGGGGATGGACTGCTGTGGGGGTCCCATCTTAAAGTGGCGGGACACTGTGGGGGGGTCAGTGTTAAGGGGTGGGGAACTGTGGAGTTTACTGTTAAAGGGGCGGGGTTCTGTAGAGGTCACTGTTATGGAAACACTGTCTATATCCTTTAACGACACACAGAAACATTAAATGAAATAGATGAAATATACCCGTGTGAAGCCGGGTCCTTCTGCTAGTATCTTATAAAACTGGCTACCTGCAGCCACCACTAGGGGGAGCTCAGTGCACAGGAATTAACATAGTGATCGCAATGGAAGCCGATAAAAGCTCTTTGCACTGAGCTTCACCTAGGGGCATCCAAAATCTGCAGATATTGGAGTAGGTTTGCTGTGGATTTGCAGCTTCAGATTATACGCTTAATTCTGACAAGAAGAATAGAAAAAAAGTCAATGGATTTGAAATCCATAATTGTGGATTTTGCTGAAGATTTTCCGGTAATTCGCAGTAAAATATACAATACATTTTGTTGCAGATCTATTGCCAATTTTGACTCTGAAATCAAGGGGGAAAATCTACAATAAATCTGAGCCATGTACTGACTTAAAAAGAAAAACTGCACCACAGGTTTAGGGCTCATGCACACAGCTGTTGCCTGACCGTGGTCGTATCGTGGCCCACATACAGCTGGTCTGCAATACACGGGCACAGGCCGTGTGCGCCTTGTGTGCACCCCACATCACGGATGCGGACCCATTCACAAAGTGCTTCCGTGGGTTTTCTGTCTCTGCCTCCGCACCGCAAAAAATTAGTGCATGTGTAACACCCCAGAGTGGTGTTACCACTACTGCACCCTTCTACTATCTCTAATGGGCTAATATAATGTCATCTTATGTATGTCTTTCCAGGTCCTCCACATTGTGCATTCCTAATCTGTTTGCAACTGTTATGTTAATGTGATATGCCTGATTCTCGAGTAGGTGGCAGCAACTATGCCAGATCTACACTTGGAGAGAATGGAACTCTCCATTCCATTCTCCCCTCATTTCTGGGCCAGTCCTGTTTCCTGCCAGAAGGAGGTAGGGAGTTCTGGTTGAGACTCCATGTTGGAGCTGCCAGGAATCTAACCTATTCCCTGGCACAATCCAGAGTCCGACTACAGAGAGAAGTTGCAGCATCCTGCAGAAGCAGAGATTCCATTTACGTCTGTTAGTACAGCAGAGCCAAAGAGAAACTGATGTAGCAGAGTTGAGATTGTTTGCCTGCCAGAGTTCATGTTAAAGCCTGCTGGAACCAAGATAAAGTCTGCAAACCGTTTGAAGAAACGTTTATGCAAAGTAAAGCTGCCACTGAACTTCATCACAAGGTCTGGAGTCATATTTTTTAAAATCCCTCAATTGTTCACCCCATTTGTCTGCTTCAGAGCCAACGCCTGGGGTTCCAGCGTAGGAGCACCATGACACGTGCACCAACATTAAGGGACATTAAGGCCACCCTACACCACTCTGGCATTCCTACACCTGGGTACCATCCAAAGCTCTTGTTGCTTTATTGCAACTGGCGTCACGAAACACTTATCTCATCTTAAAGGGACCCCTTGTGGATCACTGTTGTTGCACATGCACAACTATTTTGGGGTGTGGACCATCGGATGCGGTTCACGGACGCTATTCAAGTGAATGGGATCAGCGATCCGCATGCGGCGGCCCCACGGTTGGTGCTCGAGCATTGCAGACTGCAATTTTCAGTCCACAGCATGGGCTCGGTCCACACACGAGCCCTAAATCGCATTCAGTCGCCTGCTACTCTAATCCACTGCAGACTGACCATGCGCAAATCTGCACGAAAAAATATAGAGTAAATCCATCTGTTGCATCTGTGCATTTACCTTAGTGCCATGTTCACACAGTGGAGTTTTCATTGGATTGTAGCGCTACGGAAAAAGCAACATGTTCATTCTTGACACAGATTCCGCTTGGTAATTCTCATTGAAACCAATTGGAGGCCTAACAAAAACACACCAAAATCCATACAAAAAAAGGACCAAAAAATGTTTCAAGTGTAAAACTGCATAAAAAAGTGTGGAGAACTGTGGATTTTTTCAAACATGTTCGGCAGCAAAATTTTCAGTGCACAAATGCATGTGAACAGGGTGAGTTTAGTCATGGCCGAAGTGTTCTGCACTAAAAATCCAGAATTCAAAATGGACAAATAGTAGAAAAATATGTGAAGAATAAGATGAAAGCAACGTCCACCGTTGCACCATTTTTTATTTGCTCCAATGCATTTAAAATGAAAAAAATTTAAATGAAGCAAATTCATCTATAGTCCTAAGTAAAAATGTCCTACCATTTTGTGCACACAGCTCCTATGCAGCTCTATGTATCTCCATGGTAACAAGCATACAACCAAATCCTATGAAGTCTGATCTAGCAGTCATGCTCTCTTCCATCTGTCACCTACCTCCTGTAGCTAATAAGTATTAGATGGAGGGGGAATGGGTGCAGCGTCTGACAACACAAAGCTAGTTTGTTGTCTGTTACCATGGAGACATAAGTTAGCACAGAGTAATGCAAAGGGTGAAATATGTGGCTTATGAGAGAAGCAAACTAACGATTGCTTGTTTTCTGGGCTTTTCATATTGATGGCCTATTCTCAAGATAGGCCATCAGTATAATTGACTTGGGTCCGACTTCCAGCACCCCCTATTGATCAGCAGTTTGAGGAAGCCGCAACCCTCTCCTGAGCCCCTCGCTGCTTACCGTCCATTGGATAGTGGCTGTCCTTGGGATCGCCCTTGAATCGCACTGAGTTGCGCCTAGGCCATATGACCGATGAATGGGACAGCACATGGCCTAGGAAGAGGTCAAAGTACTCCCAGAGCCCCTTCATATTGCTGATCTGTGGGGGGTACCAGCAGTGGTGTACATAGAGAAGTAAGGGCCCCATAGCAAGGACCAAACCAGCCCCCCCCCCACACACACACACACACAGGACAGATGGGTTTCTGCCTAAACCCTTTTCAATGACCCTTGGGCCATTTTTTCCACTGCCTCAATAGCTAAAAGTTGTTCCTTTACAGGGTAGAGTCTTGACCAAGTCTTCACCTCCAGTAGAAGAGGAGATGATCCCATCTTGGCCCCCTCTTGCCCTGGGCCCCATAGCAGTCGCATGGTCTGCCGCTATGGTAGTTACGGTCAGACCCCTACCGATCTCATATTGATGATGTATCCTGAGGATAGGCCATCCACACGATAATAAAAAATAAAAATAAACTTTAAAGGGACTTTCAGTCTATAGATTTTGACAACCTATCCCCGAGATAGATCATCAATATCAGATGGGTTTTGCACCCTTAGCGATCGGCTGTTTTCAGCAGAAACTAGACCACGTGGCAGCATCAGAGGATTCCTCCAGAACAGGAGCCACGTATTGCAGTGGTCAGATAGAGAAGCTTCCACAAATGGGACACATAGAATAAGCTTTTTAAGCCAATGGTTCTTTCTTACAAGTAATACGACAGTAAAAGTCTTGCAAGTGCTCCATGAAGTCCCTTCGTCTTAGCAGTAGAGGCCAACCAGCATGTTCTGACGGAAAGCCATTGAGACCACTGAACTAGGGAAGGAACTTCACCTTCAATCATGTCTATTCCATATCAGATACCTTTTAGGTGGATTTCACCTTAAATAGTGAACTTAGAGTCTACATCCATGTTCACAACCATTTATACTGCCCCAATCCATCTTAAATATAAAAAAAAAAACACAATATACTACTTGCGTTAAGAATTTCCTACTGATTTCCTTGTACTGATCCTATTCAAGCTAATGCATCTCCATGGTAACAGACAACAACCTCTGTGTAGTCTGCTCCTGCAGTCAAGCTCTCTTCCATCTCTTTACTACCTGCTTTCTTATATTTGGTAAATTAGCAAGACATTGTGGACCAACGGAAAAGAGGGCGTGACTGCAAGATCAGACTAGAGAGATGTCCTCTGTAACCATGGCGACACATAGATGGTGATCAGGTCTGCATAAGAGCTGTATACACAAAACGGCAGGCCATTTTTAATCGAGGCTCTTTGTAAATTTGCCTAATTTATTTTACTTTAGATGCTTTTGGAGTATTAAATATGTGGACATAGCCTTTACCTCTGTGTTTGCTCTTCTTTATTGTTTTTTACTCAGCGATGGTGAATCTTTTTAGGTAACGCAAAGACAAAGTCTTACTCTGTTTGCCAAGCAAATTCTTAGCTCCCCCCTCCGGGCGCCCAGGGCAGGTTAAATAAACTGTCGACAGTATTTAATAACAGGGCTCACCTTCACAAGTAACAGAAAGGAAAGAATCGAAATCCCAGGGCCGCTTCCCACATCCTTTCCTGACCTTGGTTAAATACCTGAAAGCAGAGTTAGTGTCCGTCCATCGCACATCTTTCTTATTGAATCCAGAGGGACCCGGAAGGAGCCGTACCATGTGAACATCGAAATCCATTAAGAAAAAAACGCCAATCCCACCGAGCCGGCATCGCTTATGTTCTCCCGCCGACTGTACAGCAAAGTATTTTATGAGCAGTCACTTAGAGGAGAGCCTTGCAATTTTCAGGTCAATTAAGCCTCTAGTGCTTCCACTAATTATCTTGCTTCAGTCGCCCCGTTCCGGCGTTCTCAGGCCTACAGGGTACCTGCAAAATAAGGGGGTCTGTCAGCGCTGCCATGGCTAGAAACATAGAGAAAAACAACAAGGCAACAGCACTCTGCAAACCAAATAAAGTACAATAATGCCATAGTTAGAAAAAATATTCAAGTGCTAATGCGACGCTTATTTTATAAAGTGAGATGCTTGGCAAATGCCTTTTGTACAAAACCATTTGGGCCCGTCTGCCAAACGTCAAGGCGATCTCTGTAAGACGGGAACCTAACACTAAATACTACCTGTTAAGCGCCATAATGGCCGCCATAAAGTTCAGGAAGTGTTGGTACCACATGCATGCTGGATCCACTCTGCCTCATACCATTTTTGGTGCCATAGTGGCCTCTATTACTTTCAGGGGATGCAGGTACCAACATGCATGCCGAGCCCATTCCACACCTCTCCTGGTGCCAGACGGCTTCCAATGAATGAGAGCAGGTCACAGCTTTATACTGAAACTAATCAAAATCCGCCTATGGGGCAGACAGGCTGATCAGGAGTGCCACACCTCCAGCGCTGTAAATCTGAAAAAAAAAAAAAAAGGGGGTCAGTCAGCACATCCCAATGCACAGGTCGGTGCACGGGTACTCATAGGCGAATGATCATTCTGTGCTTGACTTCCAGAACTTCAACAATTTTTCGGTTTGGCAAAGTCGGCCGATTTTTGATGACTTTTAAAGAGGTTGTCCCAAAATAAAACTTGATCGTGCTGCCGCAGTGTCTTCTATCTTCTTTCAGCAAGACCTGCAAAAGGACCTGCCATGTGGTCACTGAGCTCACCACATTGTGGGCGTGGTGACGTCATCGCAGGTACTTTGACAGGGCCTGCTGAATAAAGATAGAAGACACTGCGGCAGCGAGACAAAGTGGATGAGGTGAGTCGTGTTTTTTTATTTATTTATTTTATTTTAATTTTTTTACCCATAAATTGCCATACTCTTTTGCATTCTGTCTTAATAATGCTATTATTTTTTTCTATAACCCTGTTATAACAGAAAATAATATAGTGAAGTTCGGGTCCCCATTGACTTCAATAGGGTTTGGGTTCAAGTTCGGGTCTGGAACCTGAACTTTGACCTGAAGTTCGACCGAACCCGAACTTCCACAGGTCTGCTTATCCCTACTTATGAGTTGTCCATAAGGCAAGACAGTTGCCCCATTTGTCCCAGATTTGGATTTGTGCCCCAAGATATCTATTTTTTTTATAATATTCTTTATGCTTGAGCAATAAAACATGGGAAATGTCACATCCCCCGCCATCCTGCAAGTGATTATCTGGACACGTCCTGCTGTAATCGAGGCAATTCTACAATAGCTACTGAATATTATTATTATAGGGAGGTATATATTATATGTGGGAATCGTCACAATTAAAGGAACACCCCGAAAACGGATTCACTGTGGAGCATGGCTGGAGGGGGGAGCTGGACCCATGTGTCATGCACCAGCACCTCAGGACCTGCACAAGGCATGCCACACGTGTACAGGCGTCGTATGACACAAAGGGGTGTAGCCACATGGTGACGTGACAAGAAAGTCGCAAGACATTTGATATAATGTATTTCAATGGTGTCGCAACGCAACATGCCACAGAAAAATCAGACTTGGAAGTATTTTTGCAACACTATTGAAATTCATTAAATGAAAAGTCACGCAGCTTTCTTGTCACGCGATACGTGTCACCGTGTAGCCGGACCCTAAGTCTGTGTTTCTCTGGAGTGTTCCTAAGAAAACCAGTCGCCTCTAGTGTTGAGCGAACTTTGTGTTTCAAGTTCGGCGTACAAGGTTCGGGTTATCTAAGAATTCCGTTATGGATTCCACTACCACGGACCATAAGTTATACAGTCTGTGATAGCGGAACCCATAACAAAATATAACTAATTCCTTAGTAACTATTGGCATTCTCCATGTAATAATTCTGGAGCATTTAATCTTATGACTCAATGTTGTGTCATTCCTCTATTATTCCTACTAAATGAACGAATCACTAGCAGTCTGCACTAAAGGTCTATCCGTGTGATACTATTTAAGGGTGTGTCCCTCCACTGTCTGACACTATCCAATCAGTTCTGACAGTGTCAGATTGTGCAGACACATCCCCCCCACCCCCGACACCCCCAGGGACAAACCCCCAACAGGTAACACCCAAACTAAACTTTATTGCTGGCAATACGTTTATAGCTGTGCAGTACCTCCAGAGCTGGGAGTACTTGTAAATTGTTCTTGATTTGATGTTACATATAGGACATTCACATCAATACTATTATTCCTGAGCAGAAGAAGGGAAATAACACAAGTGCTGGATTCGGTACATGACTGACACTTAGGCTACTTTCACACTAGCTTTAATATTTTCCGGTATTGAGATCCGTTATAGGGTCTCAATACCGGAAAAAAAAAAAACTTTCGTTTTGTCCCCATTCATTGTCAATGGGGACAAAACGTAACTGAACAGAACGAAATGCTCCAAAATACATTCCGTTCCATTCTCATACCGGAGAGCAAACCGCAACATGCAAGTCAATGGGGACGGATCCCTTTTCTCTGACACAATAGAAGGCAGATCCGTCCCCCATTGACTTTCAATGGAGTTCATGACGGATCCTTCTTATTCATAACGGATGCAGACGGTTGTATTATCAGTAACTGAAGCGTTTTTGCTGAACCCTGCCGGATCCAGTAAAAACGATAGTGTGAAAGTACCCTAACAGATCCCATTGACTCTGAGGTCCAGCATTGCAGCTTAAAGCGTCCCTCCAATCTGACACGAGGCATATACTTATATTGATGGCCTCTCTTCAGCGTAGACCATTAATATCAGATCAGTGGGGGTCTGACGCTCCACAACCCCGCAGATCAGTCTTTAACTTGTAGCTCTGGAACCAGAATTTGATGCCGACTTGCACATTTCCACCCGTTAGGGCAGTCGGGGGCGTTGCTAGGTTAAAACATTCGGGGCCTGGGCCCCTGATGTTTTGTCCCAGGCCCGAATGTCCTGCCTGCAAGCTAGATACAACTGTATTACCATCCTCAGGACTGCAATACAATTGAATCCAATGCCCTGCAAGAGCTGAAGGACCCGTGATGACATCACAGTCCATGTGATCAGTTCTTAATGCAGTAGCTGAAAAGGACCTGCAATGATGTCACCATCATGTGACCAGTGCAGGAGAGGACGGCTCCAAAGTGAAGAGAAGTCCTGGGAAGAAGCTGTGGTGAAGTCTGTACATGAGGAGAGGCAGAGCAATGCTGGGATTTGTAGTTATTTAACTGGGACTGTGTGTTAGGGCTGAATGGAGGGAAGTTATTAACATGGGACAGTGGGGTGGAGTGATGTTATTTACATGGGACTGAAAGTTGGAGGTGGCTGGGGCAGGGTAATGTTATTTACATGGGACTATATGTTGAAGGCGGCTGTGGGAGGGAGTGATATTATTTACATGGGACTGAATGTTGGGTAATGTTATTTATATGGTACTGTATGTTTAAAGTGGCTGGGGAGATGTTTTTTACATGGGACTGCATATTGGAGGGGCCAGGAGAGTGTTTTTTACATGGGACTGTATTTTGGACGGTGCGGTAGATAGAGAGGGATGTTATTACATGGCACTGTATATTGGAGGGTGCTGGAGAGATGGTGTGATGGTATTTACATGGGACTGTATGGTGGAGCGGCGGACAGTAAACGGAGGAATATAACTACAGGGGGCACTGCAGGCAGCATTATAAATACTGTGGACACTTCAGGGCGAGCATTATAACAGTAGGGGCAATATAAATACTGGGGGCACTGTGGGGACATTTTAAATCCAGTGGACATTATAGGCGTTCTTATTACTACGGGGGGCTCTTTAGGAGGGACTTATAGATCCGTCTTATTTCTACTAGGAGCACTATGGGGGCCTTATTACTACGGAGGGGTCTGTACAGAGCTTTATTACCACTGGGGGAACAATTTCTACTGGGGGCTCTGTGAGGGCATTATTAATACTGGGGTCTCTTCTACTAATGGGGGCACTCTTGGGGAGCACTATCACTGTTGGGGGCTATTGGTGGGACTATGAGGAGCAGTATTACTATGGGGAAGATTATCTGTATGGCACTCACTTTTCACTTTGGTCGACTTAGAGAATTGGGCCATATGCATTGACTGAAATGAAAGCGGCATGTCACCAGGTTGATGCATGAGGCACAGAAAGCAAGAAAAATTCACCATAGGCTACATGCACACGACCGTATGTGTTTTGCGGTCCACAAACTTTTTTTGCGGATCCAATGTAACGCTGCCTAAAACGGACAAGAATAGGACATGTTCTATTTTTTTTGTGGGGCTACTGAACGGACATACTGATGCGGACATCACACAGTGTGCTGACCACATTTTTTGCGGACCCATTGAAATGAATGGGTCCGCATCCTAACCTAAAAAAAAACGGACACGGAAACAAACAACGTTCGTGTGCATGTAGCCTTACGGACAGGTTCCCTTTAAGGACACTCGGGAGCGACAGTAAACTGCTGAAATCAGGACAAGGCAGGAAGTAACACTGCACATAGAACTGATGTCGACTTTCAAGGGGTGTCCGCCCTCGCTGTGACAGCCTCTGCCCGCTAACCCCGTGTAGGCCGTTTCTCTCATCAACCGCGTGCATAATAATGAAACTATTTTAAGCATTTTAATTGTAAAATCCGTGGTCGCCGGCAAGGTTGCCTCCGTTGTAATAGCGCGCCTGACAACTTATTTTCTTTTTCTTTTTCTTTCCGCATCTGATTATTTCTCCCATTTCCATGTCATATTTGATTTGGGAATCGGATGGACATCTTCATCCAGGGCGACATAGATTTGAAGAGACGGCAAACAAGACCTAGAGATGGTAATAACACTTAAAGGAGATAATTACATCCACGAGGCGTCAGCCAAGCTAGCTAGGAAATCTGAAAAGGTCAGACATATTAGTGTCTTATTGCCATTTACATCCTGCCAATTACAATATAAATACGAGATCACTGACTGATTCTGTTTGTGGAGCGGGCGATGTGCCGTAGGGCGGTAAGAATGAACGGAGGCAGCGAATTGGAAAGCCGCAAAGAAATCATTAGGCGAACATATTAACGCAGACTCGCTGAGTACTCAGGTCTGATTCTGGAAAGTTACCTAATAATCTGGAATTTTGTCATAGTTCTGTCCTCGTTGTAATGGAAATGCGTTAATGTTCTGGGGGTGGGCTAGTGCTAATACACAGCAGCCAATCTGAGCAAACAGAGCTTCAGTGTAAAACAAGAAGAGGCATAGAGCAGCGGCCTGGGCCTCCGATGAGACGGGAAGTATCCAGACAACCCCCACTAAGCTGCAGGGACCGATCGCAGAGGTGCTGTGATGGGCCAGATCTTTGAAGAGCAAGATGGCCCCACTGGCCAGGATGCCATTATTACGGTAAATAATAGAAGATGGCCACACTGGGTAGGACGCCATCATTACGGTAAATAATAGAAGATGGCCCCACTGGCCAGGACGCCATCATTACGGTAAATAATAGAAGATGGCCTCACTGGCCAGGACGCCATCATTACGGTAAATAATAGAAGATGGCCTCACTGGGTAGGGCACCATTATTACGGTAAATAATAGAAGATGGACCCCATCATCAATATCATACCATTGCACAACCCTTTTAAACCTGCAGCATAAATATATCTTGGCACAGGTTTAAGGACCAAGACTACTTTCCGCCCACCATGGCAGGTGGTCCTTAAATGGTTAAAAAGGAAACTTTTACATCATGTCTATTTTGATCCACCCCTGAGAATGATCAAGAAAAACTTAAAAGAGAATTTCCAGTTTGATCTTCTCCGGTGATCGATACGGCCTCGTCTCTTTTCTGTGCTGTTCGGAGGACTGATAAATGCTACCTCCCGATGGCGCATGGTTACTGGTAGACGCCCGCAACTGCGGGTGAATATTAGGACAATAAAGCCTATTAATGAATAAAAGCGTATGACAGATACTTAAGATATGTGCATCCAGTTACCTCCTGTAAATAATGCAGTGAGTGCCGCTCTGGAGTATAATACAGGATGTAACTCAGGATCAGTACAGGATAAGTAATGTATGTACACAGTGACTGCACCAGCAGAACAGTGAGTGCAGCTCTGGGGTATAATGCAGGATGTAACTCTGGGTCAGTACAGGATAAGTAATGTATGTACACAGTGACTGCACCAGCAGAATAGTGAGTGCAGCTCTGGAGTATAATACAGGATGTAACTGAGGATCAGTACAGGATAAGTAATGTATGTACACAGTGACTGCACCAGCAGAATAGTGAGTGCCGCTCTGGAGTATAATACAGGATGTAACTCAGGATCAGTACAGGATAAGTAATGTATGTACACAGTGACTGCACCAGCAGAACAGTGAGTGCAGCTCTGGGGTATAATGCAGGATGTAACTCGGGGTCAGTACAGGATAAGTAATGTATGTACACAGTGACTGCACCAGCAGAATAGTGAGTGCAGCTCTGGAGTATAATACAGGATGTAACTCAGGATCAGTACAGGATAAGTAATGTGTGTACACAGTGACTGCACCAGCAGAATAGTGAGTGCAGCTCTGGAGTATAATACAGGATGTAACTCAGGATCAGTACAGGATAAGTAATGTATGTACACAGTGACTGCACCAGCAGAATAGTGAGTGCAGCTCTGGAGTATAATACAGGATGTAACTCAGGATCAGTACAGGATAAGTAATGTATGTACACAGTGACTGCACCAGCAGAATAGTGAGTGCAGCTCTGGAGTATAATACAGGATGTAACTCAGGATCAGTACAGGATAAGTAATGTATGTACACAGTGACTGCACCAGCAGAATAGTGAGTGCAGCTCTGGGGTATAATACAGGATGTAACTCAGGATCAGTAATGTATGTACACAGTGACTCTAATATTCATCTATCTCATATATGTCTTTCTGTTTTTATCTAATCTTACCTATTATGTGGAAGAGTTTATTCTTTTGCTTTTCTCTACATACAATTACTGATTTATATGACTTACAATACAAATTAATTGAAAAGCATGCACTCCCATATATTACTAGAGCTTCTCCAAGGATCAGTCATGCATGGCCAAGTGGTTTTCGAACAGTGAGCATTCAGCTGCTCATGTGTCTGTTAAACATGACAGCAACCAGGGGAAAAAAACCTGAAATAAACTATTCAGTTTTCAAATAACAAAAGTGCCATCTATAGGAAAAGAGTGGAATTACAAGGGCTGGTGTTCAATCCTCTGCCTCCTCTGCTCTGCTGACTTCCAGCTGCTTTTACACAGATAGTTCCTGAATGTCTGGCAGATTCCTGAGTTTTGAAACAATCGCACATTTACAGTAACACATATTTTAATTGCCGGCTTCGAAGCTTTTCAGGAACCCCTGCCGGTGTTCGCACAGTAGTAATGTGTTTTGGAAAGCTAAACCTCCAGAATACAGGCCATGTTATGAAAGGTATCAGTCCGCCTGGGCTGCGTGTGATGAGAGATACATTGGAGCATTGATCGGGTTGCTTTTTACTTTCCTAGCAGGGGAGCTGATATTTTATCCCTTTGTTCCTAAAAGGGATTGTATAAAATGAGAAAAAGGGGTCTGTTTTTCTACTGCCGACTACTACTAAAGGTCCCTTTTACAAGGGGCGATATTACAGCAGATTATTGGGAAGGCAGCGTTCATTCCGGTGGTGGAGGAGGCCGCTGCGTGATCTCCTCCAGACAATGGGGAGGAACGATCTCTAATGCCATCGCTCTTCGACTCGCTGTTTCCCGGCATCAGATTGTATTTACACAGAACGATCTGCTGTTGGGAAACAAGGATTTTTGTGTTCACACAAACAGATAATCGGCAGTACATTTACACCGCCAGATTGTCGCTAACGAGCGTTACTATTAACAATCGATGATCTATGCGATTCTCGGAGTGAAATTGTGGCAACTACTATGGTATACAAAAGCCCCCCTCGCCTAACCAAGTAATGCCCCATGAAGGGTGTATAGAGGCGCATGGCTTCCCATGACGAGCCTGTCCCAGTTTCTATGGGCAACTGGAACCAGCACAGAGCCCTTCCTCTTCAGAAATGCAGCAGCATTGGCAAATATTAGCCGTACACATTAGATGGCTGTTGTCAGAAGATGCTTACCCTCCGATCCACCATGTGTTTTGAATGGGGGAGAGGAGAAAGCTACTGCCGAATGCTTCTGCCAGAGAACTGAAGGATTCCACTGCCTGACTCTTATCTTAGAAGAGAGTCGGGAGGACCCCATACACATTAGATGGGCAGTCGCCAAAATCTGTAGGTTTGTGTTGGGTGCACTGTCGGGGCACAGAGAACTGGAGTCTGCCACATATGGTGGAAGGACCCGGCCACGCACTATACTCTGTGGCATTCAGGGAGCTGTCACGAGCTGCAGAGATTTCTCTGTTGTCTCACGCTCGCCCGTTTACCAGCATTGTTGGGGCAGTTGCTATGCAAATGCTTTGCACCCGTTCTCTGTTCTGGTGATCGCCTAGCTCAGCAGGGTTCATTTAAGCAGGAGTATTAATTAGTTAACCTTCCTTTAAACGTTCATGTTTTCTGCCATTTGGTTGCTAGGTATAGCAGGAGTTCTTTGTGTTTGTATCCGTCTTCCTTGTATTTTGAGCGTCCTATTCCAGTATATCTATATGATCTGTAGTCCTTCTGTCTTGAGGTTTGGTATTAGTTGCTTATCATCTGTCTGCTTTGTCTACAGACGTGTTATTGGGTTTATATTGCTGGTCAGGATCAGTTTGTCTTGGTGTCTTCATTTCTCTTCACAGTTTTTCCGCCTACTGTATATGCCATCCCCATCTCCCATCTGCTCCATTACCTGACTGCCATCATCATTCAGTCCCTGTCCTCTGTCAGTTTATGTCTGTAGATTTATTTCCTACCAGTGTTAATTCTCGCTTCATATTATTATTGTTCTGACTGACCGGTTGTTATCTAGTTCTACCCTATTGTCAGTCCTGGGGATAGCCGAGTACCTAGAGATACAATTATTACCCAGGAAGGCGATTACTTTAGGTCAAGTCCAGTTTAGCTGTTTTGGGAACAATCTGCGTCATTATAGAATCAGTGTCTCGGTAGGGTAGACGGCTGCACGTCGGAGTAGTAAAGAGGTGGAACCCGACAGATTTTGGAGCAGCAGCTGAGGAGCAATGCCAGCCTTATAATGGAGGTCTCAGCGGCAATTGTTAGACCTTGTGCCATCCCCATCTCCTAGCTGCTCCATTACCTGACTGATAGGAGTCTAGAACCGTGGAATAATGCCAGTATAACATAGAGACCCTCACAGAGCTGTGCATTCGGTTCCATGCCAGGATTTATCGCTTGTTGTTTCCTGTTCACTGCATTTCCTACAGTAAAAACAAAATAACAAAAAAACGTTGTCATAAAAGGCAGAAAGATGCTCAAAACCCCATGTATAATATATAATCGGGGGAGCAAATCCTGCACATGTGATCCGTTGCGAACGGCAATACAATGGAGGATGCCGGCAGCGGACCACATGTACCACAGAAACATCCTACACATGGGAGCCAAATGTGTGGATGTAATTGTCTATATAAAACAAGCATTTACAAATAAAAAGTGGTGCACTACAATGGAAAATGCAATTGACAATATATGGCTAAACCCACACACTGATATTTAAAATGAGACTTTCGCCAATATATTCTTATATCAAGAACATACCGGAGCCCGCGCACCACGTCAAGGTCTCTCAAATATCCTAAAGTAAAGAAACAGGGGATTGCAACTAGCACTCAACGTTTTTCTTGCTTCATTTATTCATTTATTCATCCGGCCAAGCCTGCAGCATGCACAGTAAACGTAGCGGTTGGGGCTATAGTTTCTTAATCTCTTGGTCAAACGAAAAGTACAACAATAAAGAGGACCTTTCACCGCTCCTGACAGGCCTATTTTAATAGCTTCTTGCATTCCCTTTGTGATAACCATTCTGAAACGTCTATTCTTATGGCTCTATATTGTGCCATTCCTTTATTATTGCTACTAGAAGTTGTGAATGAATTGCTATTAGCCTTCAGTAAGGGTACAGAGGGGTGTTACCAGTTGGGGGGGGTCCCTGCACAGTCTGAAAATGGCAGCACTGATTGGATAGAGTCAGACTGTGCAGGGACACGCCCCCGACTGGTTACCGCCCACCTGTACCCTTACTGCAGACTGCTAGCAATTCATTCATAGCTTCTAGTAGAGATAATACAGGAACGGCACAACATAGAGCCATAAGATTAGAGGCTGCAGAATGGTTATTACATGGGGAATGCATGGAGCTATTAGAACAGGCCTGTCAGGAGCGGGGAGAGGTCCTCTTTAATACAAACACATAAGGTAAAGATGCAGCAAAGAAGAAAACAATGTCATTATCTACGAGGGTGCAGGAAAGGTCGTTACAGCGACGGAAGAATAATACAGATAGAATGACCGGGACACAATGAAGAGCTGAAGAGGGAAACATGGCTAATTGTCTGCCGGTGTTCGGTAATTGCCACTCTCCGGGGTTAATACTGTTTTTGCAATATAAATGGCAGCATTATTCGCCTATTTACTTTACATTTAGTAGTAATATGAAGATAAAGTAGTAGATAATGTAGTGTAAGGCCATCCAAGGCATCATCGAGGGGTGGACAGATTATTGTACTTGCCATGTCCATGTGCGCAGCCGCCTCTCGGTGTGACGTGTCGGTCTGGTTGCATTATGGGAATAAAAAGGGGCTGGCGCTTACCAGGTCTCCTGTAACTAATAAGCCAATCAGCCCCTTTCTAGTCGCAGCACGTCATAGCCCAAGCGTATCGCTAGGCATTCTCACTGGGGCGCCAGTAGTGGTGAGGTAGCAGTGGTTGCCATTCCCCCAAGTAATAGGAGCATGCATGCACTTGTTTACGGGCAGCGCATGCACAGTGGTGGGTGAGGTATATCTACATCATGTTAGATCAGGCACTATCATTCCCAGTCTGGGAAGGCCCCACCACAGGGCAATGAGAGGACCTTACAGGGAGCTGCTAGATGCGCTGCCATGATAGAAGGAGAGTTTGGGAGAGTTCACGGCTCTGTTTCATTTTCCGTTCTCATCTGTCAGACGAACAGGAAAAAAAAATGGCTCCTGTGCCTCAGTTAGGGTGGATTCCCATCAGCGTTATTGAATTCCGTTATAACAGAGTTACAGTATACCGGAATTCTAGGACGGGATGCAAAAACAGAAGCCTTTAAGAGGCGTTCCGTTTTGCTCCGTCCTAATACATGTCTATGGGGACAAATAACGGTTGTTTGTTTCCGTTATACATGACAGAAAAAATAGACTGTTCTTCTGACAGAATTTAATAACGCTTATGCGAACCTGCCCTTATGCACATTTGGCATCCGTTTGATCTGTTTTTTAGATGGGGAAAAAAAAGTTCTGCATGCAGAATTATTATTTTTCTAAAAAAAAATGGATCTCAAACGGAAATGGCTAAAAACAGATGCAAAATGTACATAATGAATACCCAGAATCCATTTTTGTTACAGGATCCATTTTTTTCTTTATTTTTCTGTTCTTCTGATGGATCAATTGCCCCTTAGGCCTAGTTAACACGAACTTATGGCTTTTATAGTTTTTTGTGGTCCGTTTTTCACGGATCCGTTGTCCCTTTTTTTTGTTTCCGTTGTGTTTCCGTTTCTGTTCCGTTTTTCCGTATGGCATATACAGTATACAGTAATTACATAGAAAAAATTGAGCTGGGCATAAAATTTTCAATGGTTCCGCAAAAACTGAACGGATACGGAAGACATACGGATGCATTTCCGTATGTGTTCCGTTTTTTTTTTGGCGGACCCATTGACTTGAATAGAGCTACTGAACGTGATTTGCAGGCAATAATAGGACATGTTCTATTTTTAAAGGGAACGGAAAAAAACTGAAATATGGAAACGGAATGCATACGGAGTACATTCTGCTTTTTAATGTGGAACCATTGAAATGAATGGTTCTGTATACGGAATACAAAAAAACGGCCCGTACACTCGCAAAAAAAAATGATCGTGTGAACGAGGCCTTATACTGATAATGTTCCTTATTGCAGAAGGGTAAATGAGGCAAAAAAACACATAGTGTGTATGAAGCCGAGCCCTGTGTGGGGCGATAATTGATTTGCTATTGTAGCGTACAGGTAAGTACTTACCAGAGTATTCAGATCTCAGGTACATTGCAATTGTCTAAACGAGCATGAAAAAACATAGGAAATATGGCAGGGGCAGCAAGATGAGGACTGGACCGCACATGTGCCCTCTAACTGGTACCAGACAGATAAAGCCCTGCAGGAAGATGAAGAAGAACTACAAGTACAACATCATAAAGCCGCTTTATATGTCCCAGCATTTCTTGCTCCGGCCGGTTGGTTGGAGTGTATTTGAACACTTAATCCGTTCCATCTTCCTCCAATAACAGTTTATCTCGGTCGCCCCGGGATGACGACTGCCTCCTTGTTATTGCCGAGCGTCCTCCTGGACCCAGTGGCATTACTGCTGATTCCCTCAGAAGTTGCAGCTGTTTGCATCTGGGGGGCGCTATCCCAGCAAGCCCCGAGAAGAAAAGTCCGTCCCAGTGATGGGGATCAGTCTGCATTGTCATCTTGCGCCTTTAGCGAAGCATTTCTGTGCACAAAGCTACGGTTTTGGCAGCAATACAAATGCAAACGACTAGAACATCATCTAAACACAATTCTTAAAGTGCCTGAAGAAAGTGAATTATTGGCTTGATGTAAAGAAGCTGAGACTCTCTGGTGACTACCAACGTGGTCCAAACGGCTCAGGTCCATCTGTCTATCAGCGCTCAGAGCCAAGGCGTAGACATGCATTTATGTTGTCTTTCTATGTTTCTCCATGATTTACTGTCGAGTGACAGAAGTTCCACATCTGCTAAATTGAATATTGCTATATTTTACCTTCTGTCGGCGTTCTTCTAGCTCCGGTATAATGTCCTCCATGTAAATGATGTATGACGGTGTAATGAAATAGATTGCAAAGGGAGACAGAAGACGCTCGCGCAGTTGGAAAAAAGTTTCCCAGGATAGTTTAGCTTTCATTACTTACCATAGGGTCAAGCTAGTGGGCCCAGGAAGTGGACGGGGGCCCAAGAAGTGGGTGGGGTTTGGCAGGCGTAACGACCACTCCCCCTAGGAGCTTTGTAAAAAATAAGTCAGCATTGGCCCCATCTTCTACCCCTCCCAGGATCTAATGAGAAGGAGTGAAGAGCTGATATTTTGCACAGGGGAGAAGTGACCAGTTTGGCCATTGGGATGCTTGAGGTTCAGTGACGAGAGATGCCAGGGGGTGCACAGGGGATGGCTCTACCATTTCATATTGTCATGCACCCATTTAAAATGTACAGCCCCGTCAGTAGACACATAAAGGTGAGAGAAGTCGGGAGGTGCAGATGTATAATAATTTCAGTTATAAAGTTTTAAATGCACGTTTGTTAATTTTATTATTATTTTTATTTTTTTGTGCTTGTGGTAAACAGAAGTCGGTGTGAATTATGGTCTTTCATGTGTTTTGTCATTTCTTGTGTTTTGTACGGTGATGGGTGCAGGGCCAGACTGGGACTGAAATTCAGCCCTTTCAAAACAGACAGGTCCACTTGCTGTGTAGTGAATGTGAAATGTGTTTGTGCTCCCCTTTCGCCCCATTGATACTGGCATATTTGGATAGACATTACATTCAGCTCTACCAAACATACAGGAGAATACAGCACTACATACCTATTACACCCATTGATGTCTCCTCTGATGTAGACATATTCTTTCCTCATCTTCTCCATTGGGAGCAGACCACGATGACGACATCTTTTAGCCATATCTCATCTCTGCCACAAAGAAATCTTAGATTCCTCACTTTTCCATCACCCCCCTTCCTGGAGCCCCAACATTGTCATTCTGCTGCCCACCCCAATAGTGTACCCACTGTACTCCGCAACGTGCCCATGTGCTCTACAAATACTGTATCAAAGTCCTCCCAAAAGCCCCACTTATAGTAATAATTCTCTCCCAGAATACCCTCATGGCACAATGACGTCATTGCGATCACTTGAGACTCGGCGCAGGCGGTAGCAATGATGTCATTACTTTGCGACCTCCTGTGATGACTCATAGGTTTCAGGCTTAGTTACTTGTGGCCTATGTGGATGGTGATAAAGTTGTATCTATGGCGGACACTACTTTTGTAGCCCTGAACAATACTTACGGGGCCCATGCCCCAGGTCTTCTGGCCTAGCAGCATCCCACTCCGGCATTTGCCAGAATTGCCAGGTGGGCAGTCTGGCCCTGGATGGATATGAGATAGATTTAATTGGATAGATATGAGAGAGTTAATAGATAAATGGATATGAGAGAAAGTCATACAGATGGATATTCAATAGATGAGTATGGGATGGATATTAGAGAAATATGAGTTGCCCATGTGTATGTATGCGGGGTACATTAAGGTACCCTGTGTCTGCGTTCCGCTCCTGCACCCGCGTGTTTGTCACAGTAAGGCTTTGAATTACTTCTAATGGTGAGTAATAATCTTCTTGCCTCTTAGTACCTGATGATGTCACACAGACCCCCCTGACCGAGCTCCATCCAGCCAAATGTTCTTATCCTCCTTTTGGAGGTATTTTAGTAAGAAGGGCCCTATAATATTTCACCCATTGCGTCTTGTACTAAGGTCTTTACGAAAACTTAGATGTTTAATTATAATACGTGATGTTTGTCAAGAGGTTCTGCAGCAGTTTGCTTTTCATTTAGCAAGTGCCGCATAAAGGAGGTAACAAATAGTTGTGTTCTGGACAGCGGCCATCGCCATTCATGTGTCCCAAGTCAAACAGCTGCCAGGCTGTCCTGTGCGCACCAATAAAACCGTCCATTTATGCCCGCTCAGCTCTATTATTTCTGGGCACTTCTTGCTGGATTTGTACTTTTCGTCCCGACCCACAATCATTTCAGATATCTGGTGCCAGAGTGAACATCTGCTGAGCGTCTATTGAGTCAAGTCCAGCACTTTGCCAGCTCCACCTGAGCCAAAAAAAGAAACGAGTCCTCGCCGTCTCTAGAGCCCTGGTGTCACGCACGAGTCCTCTCGTTATAGTTACGAGGTATATTGTCCGCATATTGGAAAATGTTCCCGGGTACAAGGACAGGTCAATGTGCGAGCTATCTCTGCAGGCCGGCATTCAAGCACAGAACAATTATGTCATTCATTAATGGAACGATTATTTCATTAATTCTCTTCCAGGTTATTTAATATACGAATAGCGCTTGGTGCTAATGGTAATCGCTCTCCTAATTGAGAACATTCCTTTGTAAACGGCCTCGACAAGCGTGCCGCCATGTGCTGAAGCAGGGGGGAGGATGACATTGAAGCTCCGGCATTTTGTTTCATCAAGTTTGCAGTTTGCCCACACGAAAACCTGACGAAAAACCGAAATCAAGCAGATGACAGTCAATCGGCTGTTCTCGTCTGTGCAGTCAAATGAACACTGGAGAATAAAAGTTTTAGCTGTAGGTGATGTGGCGGGCAGAGTCAGAAGCTGGCAGGCCGCCAACCTCCTCCATAGACTGAACCAATAACCACCATGGTTTTGTAGAACGTGTGCCTTTAGGTTGGAGATATTTTGTACTGTATAGAAGATTGGGGAATTGCAAAAACAGCAGTTTCCTGTATTGTTAATAATGGAATGACTCCCACTGGCCGGGGAGTCATCCAAAAATTAAGACGGGCAGCCCAAGGCCATTATTGAAAGGGGCTAATGCGCCTGTTTTCATATACCATGAAGATCCTTATTTCTTGACAAATGACCATCTCTCACTCTGGAGGACTTATTAAATGGGCACTGTGCAATACCTAATGTCTCCTGAGGTGGTGCTGCAGGAAAGCTGAACACTTGCTGCTAGGTTACCTACATACCTGATCTAACAAGTAGGGATTGTCAAACTTGGAGAACCATTTTACAGAGGTATTTTCCAGTAACAACCAGTTAACCCATATTCCATGCACAGAAGATAATTGCCATCCCTTGGTTGTTTCCCCCTCATGTCCATGAAAACTTCACTGTGATTATGGAGTGGGAATCCTTCTAGGACATGCCCTGCTATTTTACCGTAACTTGCAAGGAACCAAATGTCAGAAAATAGCCCTATCTTGAATTAATACAATTCTGGCTGCCCGTTGTCTACACTAGGGGGAGCTCACATGGATTTATACAACTCCTATTGAACTCAATGGCATCTGTATTCAAGGAGCTCCCCTTTGTGGTGATGGCTGACAACCAAAATTTGACTCTTGGACAAAAAGTAAAGGATATGGGCCTTTGTATAAGAAAATCAGTGCTGTGGCCCCATGTGGCGCCCCTGGACAGTGCTCGATTGCCCAAATAGTCAATTTTTAAATCGGGCTAGATGTTCTCTTGGTTATTTTTCTATGAAAAGTGTTGGTTTTGTGACTTGTTTTTTTGAATTCTTTAGGCTCTTCAATTCTGTAGACAAAGTACTTTTGCCCCATGTGACAGGAGCAGATAACAGAGGTTATGCGGCAGATATTTCCAATCTTTACAATGTAATTTTAGAGGATTTAGGTCTTTCTGTCCTATTTCGACTTGAACACAACCTATTTTGTCCTTAAGTGGGAAAGACACAACTTAGTCCGAGCTGTTGTGTTTCATTCCATTGTTTCATCAAATTCCTGCCCGGTGATTGCAGACATATTTAATGTAATGGGTTTGTCACGGATGCCTCGTCTACTGTGATTGGGGTTTGTAAGTAAAACCTAGTGAGCTTGGCCGGCCTTGTTAAAGTGACAAGTGGGATTGACACGCATTATCCTTCCGTGAAACCGCACCATTCCCGATGAGTTTTCTTTGTGAAAGCGCATTCGATTTATCTCAATCTATTGTCTACATCATTCGGATTTTGCCCATTAGGCAGCGGGATTGGAACGTTTGGGATAAAAATGGACTGGTGTTTTTTATTAATTTTCTCCAGAGACTAGTAATGATTAATTGATGCACTAAGTTATCAATTGTCTAGTGCCGTATGATTTCTACCCTTCGGGCAGGTCTATAAATCAATCACTCTTCGTCACGCTAGAGAATCTCATCATTTTCTTTGAAAGGAGAGACTGGTTTTCTTGAAATATCTTAATCCCCTGTATGTGAAAAACCTGGAGGTTACAACAGTTGGAAGACATTATGTGTTGTAGGTATTGCAAGTGCATTACGGGCACTGCCTACCTCATTTCAAGGCACAGACATACAGATATCAGTAGACATCAAAAATGTACCTTTTGGATGTTCATCCATTTGTGCTGCGGATCTTCCCTTCCTTTATTGTCTGCCATGTTATAGGTACACTGGAAGTGCAGCCCAGTCACGGTCATGTGACTGCACCCGCTTACCCTCTGCCCTATTAGTACAATCCTAGCCCATTAGTGCAGAGGCTGCTGTAATAACAGGACGCTATGAACGTGGCTTTACTGCATTAGAAAATTGTGTTTTCTGAAAATATATGGTGGAAATAAAAAACTGTCACAGGAAATCTGTTCTGTATAAAGGGATGGTCTTCCCTAGGAGCTTCCTTCATACATGGTACGGGCATGAAATGGGAAAGTCATATTCCATTCCCGAACTGTGCCAGCAGATTACACAATCCTTTGCCCATATTATGCCTTCCAAACCGCTTTCTTGCAGTTCCTCACCAAATGCATATAATAGGGTATGAAGATGGAGTATAAGTGCTGACCACGCTACTATAGGAGACCAGATATTTTGCATGGTGGTCCTGTCATCGAAGGGGCCACACTCTGCATATCATATAATATTGTGCAATAGATAGGACCCATTGTCCTCACCCTTTCTATCTCCCTGCTGTAATAATCTTTTCCTCACATTTCTCTATTTTCTCAGGTTCTGAAAGTGAAGGGATTTTGTGACTGCTCATCTTGCGCCTCTTTAATTCCTGTTATCTGCGGCTGCAGATTGTAGTTCTTGTATGTGGAGCGGAGGCAGCAACATCTTGCCTCGGGTGCTTTACTACTGCAGCTTCTTCTATCTAGTCCATCATCTTACACCTAAAACATGGTCTGATCTTAGAATCATTTAGATATTTTCCTGCTAGACTAAAACTCTTGTTGGGTTGTCAAACAGGGCAACATTTTTAGTGAAGTGATCTGAATGGTGTAAAGAAATAAAATTGATAGTCACCGACCGTCCCCTTCCCACCGCCGATGCTATGCTAATGATTACCTGGCCCTTGTGCAGTGGCCAGGTACGGGGGAATAATATTCTGTATTTGTTCGTGACGCCAATTGAATCGTGCACAGGATACTATCCCAGGGCCCCTCCAAGGTGTTATAATGCACGTCCAAGATTAGGAATGCCAGAGTGGTGTAATGGCCTATAATGTCCCTATAGTTGGTAGTTGTGTCACGGTGTCTTCTACCTGGGCACGGCTGGACTCCTGGCTCCTGGCTCACTTGCAATAAATTTGAGCGTAGTGATAGTAGGAGTAATAGAGGAATTTTGCAGAGTAAATGAGGTCCAGACCTTTAGATGAAGTTCAGACGTTGCTTTACTTGACATAACTTGCATCCAAGCAGTGTACAGCTTTGGTCTCTTGGTCCCAGCAGTTTTTGGCAATAATTGGCAGGAATAAATACTTCTGCTTTGAATGTAACTACTTCTGTGAGGGGACAGACTAGCTGAGGAGGAATAGGCTTCTCCTAGGCACTGGACTTAACTCACAGATGGATTCTCAGGGCATGCTTTCTTCCTGGAATTCTGGAGATTGTTTGTGGTTTCTGCTTTGTTCATCCAGCTGAGCTGAAGGTGCTCAGACTGGGAATATGGGCAAGTCTCAGCCGAGACTAGGTCCTTGCTGTCTTCCTTATACTAGGGAACTCCTCACACACACACCCTACCCCTAGCAGGGGTGGGCTACATTCACTCTAACTTCCTTCTCCACCCATGCTGCAGGATATGGGAACAGCCCACTCTCTCCACATAGGGGGAGCTAAGCTGGAATAATCCATTCCAGCTTAGATTCACTAAACTCTCCCTGCCAATGTGTTGCTGCCACCTACTGGTAACCAGGCAAATTACATTTGCCTGGTTACATATACAGCTTACGTATACAGGTTACGTATACAGCTCTTAGAAGATAGTAGCAGGGTAGAGGAGTGTAGTAACACAACTCTGGGGTGTTAAATTGCTGGTCTACACTTCTTGGTCCAGGCTTTTATGCTGATCACATTATTGGTTGGGTCCCTCTGGTGTTTTACCCACAGTATGGACTGGTGAAAAATACCACACCACCAAAAAACCTATTCCCATCAGGACATTATATGGCCACATGGATTATAAAGCAGCAAACTTGTGTCAACAACATCAGACTCCTCAACGCTGTACCCCAAACCTGTAACATTCCAGGATTCTTACCTGACCCTATCCCTTACCCACAAATGAAAAATAACTTCAGAGGAGAGGAAGATCATCATCCAATTGCCCCAACCTTCAGCAAAAGTAATGCTGCCGAGGCACAGTGGGAATTCCACAGTCCTGGAAATGACCTTCATCGATGGTCAAGATTTCACACCCTGAAGGGGCATGGAAACTATGTTTAGGAGGAGGACACAACCAAATCATCCTGCAGCAAAACTAACACCGAAGGGGCACAGTAAGAACTCCTTAAGCCTGGAGTCAACCTTAAGCACTGGTCAAAGAGGAACACCCTGAAGATGAAGTTTAGGATGAAAAGATGGAAAACATAAAAATACCTCTGGTACCTGTGTCCATCCGTGCAGGATTGTTATCATACTCCCCGCCTATCTGCCAGAATTCGTCCATGGAGTATAACATGTCCAACACATGCCAAACGTGCAGCTAAGTGCATCCCAGAAATATTGATGAACTGGAACACATTTGCAGGGAGGAATGGTCCAGAATTCATGCTTAAAAAGGGTTATGCCAAGTTTAAAAGTTATCCCCTATCCACAGGATAAGAGGTAACTAACTGATTGCTGGCGGTCTGACTGCAGGGACCCCCACGGTCCTGAGAATTGGGGACCCTTGATCTGATGTAGCGGCAGGTTGGGCATGCGCCTTGCTCTTCCATTCATTCTCAATGTACTGCCAGAGTGCAGCGCTCGACTTTATCCATCAATCTCATAGAAAATGAATAGAGAGCAGAGCACATGCTTAACCTGCCATTCTATCAGATTATCTCCCTGTTTTCAGGATCGGGGTGGTCCCAGCGGTTGAACTCCCAATGATCAACTAGCTGTCCTGTATAGCTTCTAGACTTGGCACAACTCCATTAATGTCGCACAAATCCTATTTGCAGCTAAAGGTTTTGTGAAGGTGCTTACTGCTAAAGAGAGAGCTACAGGTTATTCAAGGGTTCACTTACTTTTTCTCCATCGACTGAGGATGAATGAGCTCAGTGAAAGACATGAAGGGTACAAGTGTTTGTTATTAGAAAAGTTACATTGTGTTTGTCTGTAATTGTGACTTGGATACAATGTGACCACATCTTATTAGTAATCAGTGCAGAAATCTAGGTCATTCCAAAGGGTTCACTTACTTTTTCTTGCAATGATAGCTGAAATACTGATTAATATACCTTGACAGAGAAGAACTAATTTTGTGTGCATTTAGGGGGAAATGTTCTTCAGCAATCACTGGAGAGACGTTCATTACGCGCGTCTTGTGCTTCTCCCCACTGTTCAGACTTGGCAGTTGATGCTGATGATGCCTGATCTCAAAGTGTTATCGTCACCTCGGGTCCAGCGTGATTTCTTCACAAATATTGTGGGATGACGTTGGAAAAAAAAAATAAAAAAGTTTCAGCAGTTTAAAGTTGCAGTTGTGCAATTATAAAATAGAAGTTTTCCCGTCTCTTTTCAGATGTCTATGCAAAACTCTTCAGCTCGCTCCATGAAATCCCTGTTTCCTCTGCGATATCTGCTAATAGATTAGAAAGTGTCAAAGAAGTCGCGCTTCGTCTTATAGGAAGTCATTATTTTTACTTTTAGCAATTTACCAAGGCTCACATCAGGTAGCAAATACAGAAACTCTGCGCGCAGGAAAAATAGTTAATTAGACGACAGTACAGAGGAGGCCAGCACTGTGCCTCGTGGAGGAGCGACAATTCTCAGCCGGAGCAGCGAGTCAAGGGAAGTGGAGCATAATAAGCTGTGGTCTGGGCCCCTGCATGACCGCTTTTTGCCTGTGTATTACTGCTGTAGGGGTCCTCGGACTCTAACCTACTGTTCGAATGGTCAAACTGCCCCCCCTTAAGAGGAGCAATTGGCATAATGGGGAAGAGCATTCAGACCTCGATTATATTCTGGGGCCCCATGGAGAGCTGCTGAAGGGAATTTAACTGCAGCTGCTCTCCCCCAGGGTAAGTAAAGTGTACTCGGGAATTGCTCTTCATGCAATCTCCTCACGTTTCAGTAGAGATTGAAAACTGTCAGATAATATTGAGGGAATCGTATAATAATTAACCATTTTTATGCTGGATGACAATCTCTGAGGACTGTAACTACTAAGCCCCTATGTGGTCTTCCATCCAGCTTGCCGAAGGCTTAGAGCGGCACACACACTGTGTTAGCATGAGGTTAGATGTAGTGATGGACATCAGCCGGGACGGTTCGCGAATGCGCATTCACGATCAAATGTTTGCGGTGGGCCCCATTGACTTTAACCCCTTAAGGACTCAGCCCTATTTCATCTTAAGGACTTGGCCATTTTTTGCAAATCTGACCAGTGTCACTTTAAGTGCTGATAACTTTAAAACGCTTTGACTTACCCAGGCTGTTCTGAGATTGTTTTTTCGTCACATATTGTACTTCATGACACTGCTAAAATTGGGTCAAAAAAGAAATTTTTTTTGCATTAAAAAATACCAAATTTACCACTTTACCAAAAATTTGGAAAAATTAGAAAATTTCTAAGTTTCAGTTTCTCTCCTTCTGTAATACATAGTAATACCCCCAAAAATTGTGATGACTTTACATCCCCTATATGTCTACTTCATGTTTGTATCATTTTGGGAATGATATTTTATTGTTTGGGGATGTTACATAGCTTTGAAGTTTAGAAGCAAATTTTAAAATTTTTCAGAAATTTTCCAAATCCCACTTTTTATGGACCAGTTCAGGTTTGAAGTCACTTTGTGAAGCTTACATAATAGAAACCATCCAAAAATGACCCCAATCTAGAAACTACACCCCTCAAGGTATTCAAAACTGTTTTTACAAACTTTGTTAACCCTTTAGGTCTTCCACAAGACTTCATGGCAAATGGACATAATATGTAAGAATTTCGATTTTTTGGGGAAAAATTTCCAATATAATCAATTTTTTACTGGAAAAAAACAAGGGTTAACTGCCAAACAAAACTCAATATAGGTTGCCCTGATTCTGTAGTTTGCAGAAACACCCCATATGTGGTCGTAAACTACTGTTTGGCCAAACGGGAGGACATAGAAGGAGGGGAACGCCATATGGGTTTTGCAAGGCAGATTTTGCAGGACTGGTTTTGTTTATACCATGTCCCATTTCAAGCCCCCTGTTGCACCCCTAGAATAGAAATTCCAAAAAAGTGACTCCATCTAAGAAAGTACACCCCTCAAGGTATTCAAAACTGGGTTTCCAAACTTTGTTAACCCTTTAGGTGTTCCACAAGAGTTAATGGCAGATGGAGAAACAATTTTTAAATTTCTATTTTTTGGAAAATTTTCAATTTTAACCCTTACTTTATTACTGGAAAAAATGGGTTAACAGCCAAACAAAACTCAATATGGGTTGCCCTGATTCTGTAGTTTGCAGAAACACCCCATATGTGTAAACTACTATTTGGCTAAACAGCAGGACATAGAAGAAGGGGAACGCCATATGGTTTTTGGAAGGCAGATTTTGCTGGACTGGTTTATTTACACCATGTACCCTTTCAAGCCCCCTGATGCACCCCTAGAGTAGAAACTCCATAAAAGTGACCCCATCTAGGAAACTACGGGATAAGGTGGTTGTTGTTTTGGGACTATTTTAGAGGTAAATATGATTTTTGGTTGCTCTATATTACACTTTTTTGAGGCAAGGTAACAAAAAATTTTAATTCTAAAATTGTTTCTACATTCGCTATTTAGATTTGTGGAACGCCTAAAGGGTTAACAAAGTTTGTAAAGTAACTTTTGAATACATTGAGGGGTGTGGTTTCTTAGATGAGGTAACTTTTTTGGAGTTTCTAGGCTACATCAGGGGGGGTTCTAATGGGACATGGTGTCAAAAGAAACAGTCCATCAAAATCTGCCTTCCAGAAACCATATGGAGTTCCCTTCGTTCTATGCCGTGTGGCTATATAGCCATTTACGACCACATATGGGGTGTTTCTGCAAACTACAGAATCAGGGCCATAAATATTTAGTTTTGTTTGGCTGTTAACCCTTGCTTTATTACCGGAAAAAAAAGGATTCAAATGGAAATTTTGCCAAAAAATCTGTGTTTTGGCACCGTTTTAATTTTATATTTTTAACGCTGTTCATCCGAGGGGTTTGGTCAAATGTTATTTTTTTAGGGAAGATTCTTACGGACGTGGCGATACCTAATATGTCTACATTTTAAAATGTATTTAGATTTGACACTATTATCATTTTAGGAACCCCAAAAATTATTTTAGTATCTCTATAGCCTGGGAGCTACAGGTTTTTTTTTTGGGCGACTATCTAATGTAGGGGCTAATTTTTTGCGGGATGAGATGGCGGTTTTATTGGCACTGATTGGGGATGCATATGACATTTTGATCGCTCGCTATTACACTTTTTGTGATGTTAGGTGCCAAAAAATAGCTTTTTTTACACTTTTTTTTTTTTTTTTTAACGCTGTTCATCCGGGGGGGTTGGGTTACATGGAAAGTGGAAAGTGGCGGGGGGGGGGGGGGGGGGGGGGTCTGAAAGCTGAAACAAATCCTATCCCTGCCTAACGGTGCCTCTCCCTCACTGACCCTAACCTACCTGGAGGGCGATGGGTGCAGGAGGGTGATGGATGCCGATTAGGGGGAACTCAGGAGCTGGTGCTGGACGGTGCTGCAGGGTGCTCGTGCAGAACAGGAAGAGGAGGGGAGAGAAGAGAGCAGGAAGTTTGAATCTCGCACCTCTCTCCCCTGCACCAATCAGCACCCTGGACAGCAGCATTCAGCACCAAGGCCAGCACCGCCTCTCAAAATCTTCGTACTGCGATTGGTGGTATGTAATCACGCCACCGATCGCAGTTTTTATCCGGTTCATCAGGTCACCGGAGACCCAAATGGACCGGAAACACAACAAACCGCAGGTCTGAATTGACCTGCGGTTTTCTGCGATCGCCGATACAGGGGGTCACATGACCCCCCCTGGCGTTGTGACAGGATGCCGGCTGAATGATTTCAGACGGCATCCTGTTCCGATTAACCCCCGCGGCGGCGCAATCGCAATTTAAACTTAGGACGTACCGGTACGGCCTGAGTCCTTAAGGATTCGGGAAATAGGGCGTACCGGTACGCCCTAAATTCTTAAGGGGTTAATGGCAGGCGAACCTGAAAAACCTTCAGGCCATATTTGCAGCCTTCAAATACTTATTAGAAGTGCACAAATAGTCCCACAACATGGACAGTGACCAGAGGGGGATCATTGGCAAACATTTCCACCAAAAATATGTACCGTATTTTTCGCCCTATAGGACGCACCGGCCCATAAGACGCACCTAGGTTTTTGGGGAGGAAAATAAGAAAAAAAATATTTTTAACCAAAAGGTGTGCTTTTGGTGGGTTTGGAACTAATGGTGGTCTGTGGGTGGCACTATTACTGGGGATCTGTGAAGGACACTGTTATGGGGGGATCTGTGGATGACAGACACTGTTAGGGGGGGATCTGTGGATGACAGACACTGTTATGGGGGGGATCTGTGGATGACAGACACTGTTAGGGGGGGATCTGTGGATGACAGACACTGTTATGGGGGGGATCTGTGGATGACAGACACTGTTAGGGGGGGATCTGTGGATGACGGACACTGTTATGGGGGGGATCTGTGGATGACGGACACTGTTATGGGGGGGATCTGTGGATGACGGACACTGTTATGGGGGGATCTGTGGATGACGGACACTGTTATGGGGGATCTGTGGATGACGGACACTGTTATGGGGGGATCTGTGGATGACGGACACTGTTATGGGGGGATCTGTGGATGACTGACACACTGTTACGGGGGGGATCTGTGGATGACTGACACACTGTTACAGGGGGGGATCTGTGGATGGCACTGTTACAGGGGGGGGGGAATCTGTGGATAGCACTGTTACAGGGGGGATCTGTGGATGGCACTGTTACAGGGGGGATCTGTGGATGGCACTG
The DNA here is from genome assembly GCF_014858855.1 of Bufo gargarizans. Taxonomy (NCBI): domain Eukaryota; kingdom Metazoa; phylum Chordata; class Amphibia; order Anura; family Bufonidae; genus Bufo; species Bufo gargarizans. The sequence continues at coordinate 4,946,363 of NC_058090.1, read as the reverse complement.
TTACAGGGGGGATCTGTGGATGGCACTGTTACAGGGGGGGGGAATCTGTGGATGGCACTGTTACAGGGGGGATCTGTGGGTGGCACTGTTACATATTTGCCATCCACAGACCCCCCAGCCCATAACAGTGCCATCCACAGCCCCCCAGCCCATAACAGTGGCATCCACAGACCCCCCCCCCCCTTAACTGTGCCATCCACCGATCATCCAATAGCTCTCTCCCCCCCCCCCGCCGCCGCCGCCGCCTGTATACTAATATTAAATGTCTTATTCAATTAAATTGTATTAGATATGCCCCCTCACTCCTATATTGCTAATCGAACCTTAAATCCTTTTCCTAGGTGCTGTAATGCAGGCCGGGCGGCCGGCGCGTCACTCGCTGACGTCACTTGCCTGCGCCGCCTGCTTCATTCATAAAGTAGGCGGCGCAGGCACGTGACATCAAGGAGTTACGCTGCCGCCCGCCCAGCCTGCATTACAGCACCTAGGAATAGGATTTAAGGTACGATTAGCAATATAGGAGTGAGGGGGCATATATAATACATTTTAATCGAATAAGACATTTAATATTAGTATACCGGGGCGGGGCTATAGTACATTGATTGCACCGCCCCGCCGCTATTCCCGGCCCCCAGCTCCTCCTCCCAGTCCCTCCCCCGGCCCCAGCTCACGCTACATCGCATCCAGCGATGTTAAATTGTCAGCATTCGCCCCATAAGACGCAGGGGCGTTTCCCCCCGATTTTTTTGGGGGGAAAAGTGCGTCTTATGGGGCGTAAAATACGGTATTTTAACCAAGGGCCATTTTTATGTGTCTTAAAGCCCTCTATCAGTATTTTGTGGAAGCAAGTATTTTGTAGGTCTCAATCAATATTTGGTGGAAGCAGGTATATCAATCTCCTCAATCAGTATTTTGTGGAAGCAGGTATAGCGCAGGTCTCAATCATTATTTTGTGGAAGTAGGTATATCGCACCCCTGAATCAGTATTTTGTGGAAGTGGGTATATCGCACCCCTCAATCAGTATTTTGTGGAAGCAGGTATATTACACCCCTGAATTATAATTTTTTGCCACAACAGTTATATCACACCACCCTGTTTATTTGGGGCAACAGGTATATTCGCAGCCAGAATCAGTATTTTGTGGAAGCAGGTTTATCACACCTCCTTTTTTGGGGGGCAACAGGTATATCACACCCGTTGCAAATATTTGTTTCAATAGCACTTTTCCCTCTATATAGCTGCGGTATCGCAGCAGAACCGCACACAACTGCTGCACAAAACAAATGCACTATAATATACTTTTGATGTTAAAAAAATATATTATTATAAGTATATCACACCCCTCAGTATCTCACACCTATCGATAGCACACCTATTTCAGTCCTTAAAAAGACTTTTGTGGCCCTATTAGCCAGCGTTTGGTGTCTCTAACAGCCTGTCCCTGCTCTACACAGCAACCTCTCCCTACACTGGCAAAACACTGAATGTAGAATGGCTGCCAGATCGGGTTCTGTTATAGTGTGGGGGGCGGGGGGGGGGTAAATTCCCAAATGAACGCATGAAGGGGTGCGCTGTACATGGATGTCCACCTCAGCAAATAATGGGGTGCACTTTACTTAGGAGCCCACATCACCATAAAGTGGGTACACTATTGTCACGCCCTGCTCTGTGGGTGTTCTGAGGAGATCTGTCAGAGTTGCTGCACGTGACTCGATCTGACAGTTTGTTTTGTTTTGGGTTGGAACTGAATCCCACCTCCTCCCAGGTGTTGTTCTTTAGGTAACTGGGGCTATTTATTCCTCCCTCTCCTTATAGCCTTTAAGGGTTATAGTTCTGCCTTGTATGAGCTCTGGAAGTTTGGTGGATCATCTTCTCCAATACATCTCTAGATAAGTCCTTTTCCCTTTTCCCTTTTACCTTCTGTGTCTGTTTTTACTAGGTCTCTAGGGTGACACTTGCTCCTTCGGTTGTTGAAGGAGCTGGGTGTCTCTTTCCCTCTTCCCTACAGCTGAGGGTTTGGTTCAGTGTTATATAGTCTTATATACGTGTGCATGTGCATATCTACCATTGAGATATGCACTTGGGCATAGCAGCTTAGGGAATGTGTTTTGGGGATTGCTAGGAGGTGACCCCTTTGTTCCCTAGCATTTGGGGCCCAGTCAGTTGTTTTATTTGCCTTGTCATGTTCTGTTTCCTTCCCTTATCTTACCTACTGTGACAACTATACCTAGGAGCCCACATCAACATAAAGCGGGGTACACTATACCAAGGAGCCCACATCAACATAAAGCGGGGTACACTATACCAAGGAGCCCACATCACCATAAAGCGGGGTACACTATACCTGGGAGCTCATATCACCATAAAGCGGGGTACACTATACCTAGGAGTCCACATCACCACAAATTGAGGTTCACTATACCTAGGAGCCCACATCACCACAAAGAGGGGTACACTATGCCTAGGAGCCCACATCACCACAAAGAGGGGTACACTATACCTAGGAGCCCACATCACCACAAAGAGGGGTACACTATACCTAGGAGCCCACATCAACATAAAGCGGGGTACACTATACCTAGGAGCCCACATCAACATAAAGCGGGGTACACTATACCAAGGAGCCCACATCACCATAAAGCGGGGTACACTATACCAAGGAGCCCACATCAACATAAAGCGAGGTACACTATACCTAGGAGCCCACATCAACATAAAGAGGGGTACACTATACCTAGGAGCCCACATCAACATAAAGCGGGGTACACTATACCTAGGAGCCCACATCAACATAAAGCAGGGTACACTATACCTAGCAGCTCACATAACCATAAAGCGGGGTACACTATACCTAGGAGCCCACATCAACATAAAGCGGGGTACACTATACCTAGGAGCCCACATCAACATAAAGCGGGGTACACTATACCTAGCAGCTCACATAACCATAAAGCGGGGTACACTATACCTAGGAGCCCACATCAACATAAAGCGGGGTACACTATACCTAGGAGCCCACATCAACATAAAGCGGGGTACACTATACCTAGGAGCCCACATCACCATAAAGCAGGGTACACTATACCTAGGAGCCCACATCAACATAAAGCGGGGTACACTATACCAAGGAGCCCACATCACCAGAAAGCGGGGTACACTATACCTAGGAGCCCACATCAACATAAAGCGGGGTACACTATACCAAAGAAGCCCACATCAACATAAAGCGGGGTACACTATACCAAGGAGCCCACATCAACATAAAGCGGGGTACACTATACCAAGGAGCCCACATCACCATAAAGCGGGGTACACTATACCAAGGAGCCCACATCACCAGAAAGCGGGGTACACTATACCTAGGAGCCCACATCACCATAAAGCGGGGTACACTATACCTAGGAGCCCACATCACCATAAAGCGGGGTACACTATACCAAGGAGCCCACATCAACATAAAGCGGGGTACACTATACCTAGGAGCCCACATCACCATAAAGCGGGGTACACTATACCAAGGAGCCCACATCAACATAAAGCGGGGTACACTATACCTAGGAGCCCACATCACCATAAAGCGGGGTACACTATACCAAGGAGCCCACATCAACATAAAGCGGGGTACACTATACCTAGGAGCTCATATCACCATAAAGCGGGGTACACTTTACCTAGGAGCCCACATCAACATAAAGCGGGGTACACTATACCTAGGAGTCCACATCACCACAAATTGAGGTTCACTATACCTAGGAGCCCACATCACCACAAAGAGGGGTACACTATACCAAGGAGCCCACATCAACATAAAGCGGGGTACACTATACCTAGGAGCCCACATCAACATAAAGCGGGGTACACTATACCAAGGAGCCCACATCAACATAAAGCGGGGTACACTATACCTAGGAGCCCACATCAACATAAAGCGGGGTACACTATACCTAGGAGCCCACATCAACATAAAGCGGGGTACACTATACCAAGGAGCCCACATCAACATAAAGCGGGGTACACTATACCTAGGAGCCCACATCAACATAAAGCGGGGTACACTATACCTAGGAGCCCACATCAACATAAAGCGGGGTACACTATACCTAGCAGCTCACATAACCGTAAAGCGGGGTACACTATACCAAGGAGCCCACATCACCAGAAAGCGGGGTACACTATACCTAGGAGCCCACATCAACATAAAGCAGGATACACTATACCTAGGAGCTCACATCACCACAAAGAGGGGTACACTATGCCTAGGAGCCCACATCACCATAAAGCGGGGTACACTATACCTAGGAGCCCACATCACCAGAAAGCGGGGTACACTATACCTAGGAGCCCACATAAGTACATGACTGAGAGTATTATATTTGGAGCCAGTACATAATGGGGTGCACTTTTTGGAATGACCTTTGACCTCAGGGATCCCCTTGTTGCACTCTGATTGGTTCCTCTGAACCCTATATATATCATCGGGTTCCAGCTGACGAGATCTCTATAAATGCTATTTCTCTAATCAATGCCGTCTCTGTCTGTGCGCCAGTTTAATTTTCAGTCTTTCTCGCTGCTTGCAATACAATGTATATTCCCCACGGAGAATCGAGGACTGTACAGGACTCAGAAATGTGCCATTAATATTCATTTTCGTGCAGAATTCAGCCCATTGCTCGCACAGTGAGATCCATGGAGTGAAGCAAGCCGAGGTCAGCGGAGGCATGGCGACTGCTAATGACAGGTAATAATGCGGCTGTCTTAATGCCCAGTGACAGCGCTTTATGTCAGGCTGTTGGAGGAACGTGAAGGCACATTCTGCCCACGTCTGCAGGGATCTGAGGAGAACCGATACCAGCAAAGGTGTCACCATTTAACCGTTTATGCACCACAATTGTCATCAGATGCCAGCAGTGGGGGCTGGGTTGCTCTGAGCCATTTATTAGAAAATAATTTGGACAGTTTATTTTTGTTAAAAGGGTCCCCTGACTATAAGCTGATCCCCCCCGCTGCAGCGATCCGCTGGAGTCTGTGGAGGAACTTGGCAACAAGTGTTTAGTTTCCCTGCAGCGCCCCCACAGGGGAAAGTAAGCATTACACAGTTCTCATTGAAGCCTGCGTCGTGCGCAGACCTGCGGGTCCCCCTCCCCCATATGTTTTCTGATGGCTGACAAACCCATTAATGGTAAAGCAGAATTCAACTGGTTTATACAGGTCTAAATATGAAAGCACAGACAGCAATATGGCTGGTGCATATGGAACTCAGAGGTTCTTAGTCATAACCTAATAAAGGACCCCAGGTCCTGCCGGGACTCACCATCTGCTCTTCTTCTAATGATCCACAGGACGCGTTTTGTCCCGTTCCAAGACGTTGTCAACTGCTGTAACCTGAACATGTCCTCTGAATCCTCCTATGAAGAGGAAATTTTGAAGAGCAGATTGTGAGCTCCAGGATTTTCTCTGACAGAAGCTTTACATCAGTTGTCATTCAGTGTTCACCACATGGAGACCAAACCGACCATACAGGCACTGACCAGAAAGACAACACACCCACATAGACATGGGACGGGGACGAGCCTCTCTAGCTGGCATGCCGGCTTCACTAACCTACGAGTGTGCAGGATCTACAGGCCCAGCTGTGAACCAGAACCTGTTTGTCTCCATGCCCAACCGTATGTTCTATCCAAACTAGAAGTCATATCTCATCTTATATCCAGGCTCGAGGTAATATCTCATCTTGTATCCAGGCTAGAGGCTGTATCTCATCTTGTATCCAGGCTAGAGGCTGTATCTCATCTTGTATCCAGCCTAGAGGCTGTATCTCATCTTGTATCCAGACTAGAGGTTGTCTCTCATCTTGTATCCAGACTAGAGGCTGTATCTCATCTTGTATCCAGCCTAGAGGCTGTATCTCATCTTGTATCCAGACTAGAGGTCGTCTCTCATCTTCTATCCAGGCTAGAGGCTGTATTTCATCTTGTATTTAGGCTAGAGGCCATATCTCATCTTGTATCCAGGCTAGAGGCTGTATCTCATCTTGTATCCAGACTAGAGGCCGTATCGCATCTTGTATCCAGGCTAGAGGCTGTATCTCATCTTGTATCCAGGATAGAAGCTGTATCTCATCTTGTATCCAGGATAGAAGCTGTATCTCATCTTGTATCCAGGCTAGAGGCAATATCTCTTCTTGTATCCAGGCTAGAGGCCGTATCTCATCTTGTATCCAGGCTAGAGGCCGTATCTCATCTTGTATCCAGGCTAGAGGCCGTATCTCATCTTGTATCCAGGCTAGAGGCAGCATCTCATCTTGTATCCAGGATAGAAGCTGTATCTCATCTTGTATCCAGGCTAGAGGCAGCATCTCATCTTGTATCCAGGATAGAAGCTGTATCTCATCTTGTATCCAGGCTAGAGGCAGCATCTCATCTTGTATCCAGGCTAGAGGCCGTATCTCATCTTGTATCCAGGATAGAAGCTGTATCTCATCTTGTATCCAGGCTAGAGGCCGTATCTCATCTTGTATCCAGGCTAGAGGTCATATCTCATCTTGTATCCAGGCTAGAGGCAGCATCTCATCTTGTATCCGGGCTAGAAGCTGTATCTCATCTTGTATCCAGGCTAGAGGCCGTATCTCATCTTGTATCCAGGCTAGAGGTCGTATCTCATCTTGTATCCAGGCTAGAGGCTGTATCTCACCTTGTATCCAGGCTAGAGGCCGTATCTCATCTTGTATCCAGGATAGAAGCTGTATCTTATCTTGTATCCAGGATAGAAGCTGTATCTCATCTTGTATCCAGGCTAGAGGTCATATCTCATCTTGTATCTAAGCTCAGGGGACGTCGTTTTAGCTGCAGCTCTCTCCCTATCACAGCTCAGGAGGCAGTTGGCGCTGTACAGATACATTTTATTGAATAACTCAGTGGCTATACTAAATATGTACATGAAATTACAAAAGTATTCAGATCCAGGTGCTGGTTTGAAAACTGGAGTATATTTTTTTGTGGGTCAACCCCTTGAAGACATTGGGTGGGATTAGGGCATAGACAACTGACTTCTCAGCTACTCCTCCTCCTTGATTGCAAATGGGTAATTTTCATATGCCGTACGTGGGATTTTATTTTAGTTTTGTTTATTTATTTATTTTAATCAAAATGAGCGTCTGGTAGAGTCTTGGGTGTCTGGGAACCCTTTTAGAGACCACAAGCAGAGTGGTCAGGTGGTAGAGGTGGTGGTTGTGGTTGTCTGGGGGCAAAAAACTTCTGTCTGTACAGCAGGGAGTGGGGCCCACCGTGAGCTTCACTACGGGGCCCCTTTGATTTCTCTGTGTACTGCAGTTCAGAAGACGGGGTAAAAGTGTTTGACTTGTGACGTATCACGAGTGATGTGATTGGACTGTAGTATCACTGCACCCTCCCTGCTGTTCCTATAAACACTTGGCGGTGCTCAGGTCGTATATAAAATTCCAGCCCCAACAGGAAAGTGATTTTTATAGAATTTGGTAGACGGTAAACTGTGCTCCATCCATTTCAGCAGCTATCTCGGTATCTTTTATGTGTGGACGTCGTCTGGCAGCTCGGTGCCATTAAATGAACATGTTCTTCCTTTCTTCTATCTGTAATAAAATAAGTAATAAAAAAAGCTGAAAGATCTAGAAAACACCGAGCAAGCAGTTTATTTTCTCATTACTGGGAGATAACTTTTTTTTTTGCGCCATGTTGACTGCGGAGAATCCTCCCGGCGCTTATTCTGTTTGTCATTTAATAATCAGCCGGATCTGCAGACAATGGGATGAATTCCTCTCGGCACCTTTACCGCAGGCTCCGGCTTCAGCTCGTGTGGATTTCTGTCCTGAAGGAAGGTGACAATTGGTAAACATTGCGCTCCCGCAAATCGTATTCTAAAGAGGAACTATTACCCCAGCAGATGTCATACAGATCACGATAAACGATCGGAGATGTGGCGACCCTCTAACGTTTCACTTTATTATACACCTAGATAATCGTTTGTACTTGCGGTCATTACTCGTTCGCTTTTAAATCAATCCTTGTAAAGATGGAGGACAGATGGCGTGTACGAGATCGTTAGTGAGTAGATGACTCCATTTTTTTTGCATCACCATATTCTGACCCCCATAACTTTTTTATAGTTACATCTATTGAGCTGTGTGAGGGCTCAGTTTTGCGTGACAACCTGTAGTTTTTATTGATACCATTTTGCAGTGTGTGTGACTTTTTGATCACATTTTATAACTTTTTGGGTGTAATAGAGAAGCGATGAAAAAATGGCAAATTGGCCATTTTGACCCTTTTTTCCATTACGCCATTCGCCGTATTGGAAATAGTACGGGCGTTTTCATTCACCATGTTACCCATGATGTTTATATTTTTTGTTATTTATGTATTTATTTTTTTATTCTACGAAAAGAGGAGTGATTTAAACTTTTAGATTTTTTGATTATTTATTTTTTAATTTTTGTTAAAAAAAATTATGATTTTGAAGCTATTATTTGACCTTACAAAATAAAAATAATTTTTTTTTTATTCTGAACAATCATGGATTTTTTAGATCCATTAATTGTTTAGAATTGCTCATTTCTTATGTTGGTCTGCCACCTGTTGGACAAAATAAGAATTGCAGCTTCGACGCCCTGGGTCTCTTCAGCGAGACTCAGTGCATTGAAATCAGCTACCAGCATCCTTATTGGCTGCAGAGGATGCCGGTAAGAAGCCAGGAAGCGCACTGTGATCACTTGATCACAGCATCTAAAGACGTTAATGACCGTGATCTGCGTTATTGCCGGTGTCAGATTGGTGGAACGGGACTCTCATTCTTGGGATCTGTGGAAGTCCTAGTGGTCAGGCCCCCAGTGATCAGTTAGTTATTCTCTATGCTCTGGATAGGGATAACTTGCAAACTTGGCACAACCCTTTTAAAGGGATTGTCCAGTCCTTTGAAATTTTTTCACTAAACCTTAAAAAGTTGCCAAAACTTAGTAATATTCACTTTAGTAATTCCCCGCAGCTTCCATTCCATCGCATCCCGTCTTCCCCGCTTGTATCGTAGCCTCTAGCGGTGACTTGCCAATGGCTGGACGGGAACTAGTTATGGTGTGAAGCGGTTACTTACACATGCTAAAATGTCCGTACTGGAGGACGGGATACAGAGACGCAGGGAGCCGTGGAAGATCAGTAAGTATTACACAGATTGTCATTTTACAGCATACTAAGCTTTTGGGGGGGGGGGGGGGATCAAGGGTCCTGACAATCTTAGTTTTATATAAAACTGGAAAACCTCTTTATACACAACTAGCTGAAGAAGCCGCTTCTCTCTGGTATATTTCATCTATTTCATTTAATGTTTGTGTGTGTATTAAAGATATCGACAGTATCCACTAACAGTGACCTCTACAGCACCCCGCCGCCTTAACAGTGACCTCCACAGCCCCCCCCACATGCCCTGTCTCCTTAAAATGGGACCCCTACACTGCACCTTCACAGCAGCCTGCCCCTTTAACAGTGAGTTTCACAGCACACCACCCCCTTGACAATGAGCTCCACAGGGGCCCACCCCCTTAACAGTGGCCTTTACAGCAATCTGCCCCTTAACACTGACATCCATAGAGGACCATCCCCTTAACTGTGAACTCCACAGCAGCCTGCCCCTAGGGTGGCCAGAGGTCCAGTTTTAGGCCGGACAGTCCGGCTTTTAGACTACCTGTCCTCCGTCTGGCGCAGTGCCTGGACGGACACAGGGATGTCCTTTTGAACAGCTCACTCTCAGACAGCAGCACTGTGCTGTCTGAGCATGAACTGCAGGGAGAAAGTCACCCTCCCGACTACCTCTGCAGCGGAAAGAAGTTTGATTTTTAACTTCATTTTTCAATCCCTGTCAGCTGAGGAGTCAGAGGGGGCATGGCCTAACCGGATCTAGGGCGTGTCCTTTTGAATAGCTCACTCTAAGACAGCAGCACTGTGCTGTCTAAATGTGAGAGCAGGGAGAAAGTCACCATCCCTCCCACCTCTGTAGCTGACAGAAGTTGATTTTTAACTTCATTTTTTCAATCCCTGTCGGCTGAGGAGTGGGAGGGGGTGTGGCTTAACCGAATCGGGTGCGTGGCTTGGCGGGACCTAGAAGTTGATTTTTAATGTCATTTTTTCAATCCTCGTCGGCTGAGGAATGGGAGTGGGCGTGGCCTAACCGGATAAGGGGTGTGACTTAGCGGGACCTGGGGGAGGGGGTTTTAAGTCTTTTGAGGGTGAACACATTGTGGCAGGGGGCGTGTCTGGGCTACTTCCTGCAAGAGTGACACCCCACCTTACTGGCTCATTTGCATACCATATAAACTGGATTTTCAGAGGATAAAAACATCTATTGCTGGAACAAAGGCACATCTGGAAATAAGGTACTAAGTGCTATTAGGCCATGGCTTTACTTCAATAGCGATTATCCTGGTGACAGATTTCCTTTAACCACGTCAACCCCGCTAGCTGAAACCCCCTTCATGACCAGAGCACTTTTTACACTTCGGCACTACACTACTTTCACCGTTTATCGCTCGGTCATGCAACTTACCACCCAAATGAATTTTACCTCCTTTTCGTCTCACTAATAGAGCTTTCATTTGGTGGTATTTCATTGCTGCTGACATTTTTACTTTTTTTGTTATTAATCGAAATTTAAAAAAAAAATTGCCAAAAAATGAAATTTTTCACTTTCAGCTGTAAAATTTTGCAAAAAAAACGACATCCATATATAAATTTTTCGCTAAATTTATTGTTCTACATGTCTTTGATAAAAAAAAAAATGTTTGGGCAAAAAAAAAAAATGGTTTGGGTAAAAGTTATAGCGTGAATTTCCGCTTTTTGAAGCAGCTCTGACTTTCTGAGCACCTGTCATGTTTCCTGAGGTTCTACAATGCCCAGACAGTAGAAAACCCCCACAAATGACCCCATTTCGGAAAGTAGACACCCTAAGGTATTCGCTGATGGGCATGGCGAGTTCCTAGAATTTTTTATTTTCTGTCACAAGTTAGCGGAAAATGATGATTTTTTTATTATTTTTTTTTCTTACAAAGTCTCATATTCCACTAACTTGTGACAAAAAATAAAAAATTCTAGGAACTCGCCATGCCCCTCACGGAATACCTTGGGGTGTCTTCTTTCCAAAATGGGGTCAATTGTGGCGTAGTTATACTGCCCTGGCATTCTAGGGGCCCTAATGTGTGGTAAGTAGTTTGAAATCAAAATGTGTAAAAAATGCCCTGTGAAATCCGAAAGGTGCTCTCTGGAATGTCTGCCCCTTTGCCCACCTTGGCTGCAAAAAAGTTTCACACATCTGGTATCGCCGTACTCAGGAGAAGTTGGGGAATGTGTTTTGGGGTGTCATTTTACATATACCCATGCTGGGTGAGAGAAATATCTTGGCAAAAGACAACTTTTCCCATTTTTTTATACAAAGTTGGCATTTGACCAAGATATTTATCTCACCCAGCATGGGTATATGTAAAATGACACCCCAAAACACATTGCCCAACTTCTCCTGAGTACGGCGATACCAGATACGGCAGCCTAGATGCGCAAAGCGGCCCAAATTCCTTTTAGGAGGGCATTTTTAGACATTTGGATCCCAGACTTCTTCTCACGCTTCCGGGCCCCTAAAAAGCCAGGGCAGTATAAATACCCCACATGTGACCCTATTTGGAAAGAAGACACCCCAAGGTATTCAATGAGGGGCATGGCGAGTTCATAGAATTTTTTTTTTTTTTGGCACAAGGCTGCATTCAGACGTCCGTATGGCTGCAAAAAGCGGTAAGGCTGCATTCAGGCGTCCGTATGCGTTTTGCAGATCCGATCCATGTATCCGTGGATCCGTAAAAATCATACGGACGTCTGGATGGAGCCTTATAGGGGGGTGATCAATGACAGGGGGGTGATCAATGACAGGGAAGTGATCAGGAAGTCTATATGCGTGATCACCCCCTTGTCATTGATCACCCCCCTGTCAGGCTCCATTCAGACGTCCGTATGTGTTTTGCGGATCCGATCCATGTATCCGTGGATCCGTAAAAATCATACGGACGTCTGAACGGAGCCTGACAGGGGGGTGATCAATGACAGGGGGGTGATCAATGACAGGGGGGGGGGTGATCAGGGAGTCTATATGGGGTGATCATGGGTGATCAGGGGTTCATAAGTGACAGGGGGGGTGTAGTGTAGTGTAGTGTTTTGTGGTACTTTACACAGCTACCTGTGTCCTCTGGTGGTCGATCCAAACAAAAGGGACCACCAGAGGACCAGGTAGCAGGTATATTAGACGCTGTTATCAATACAGCGTCTAATATACCTGTTAGGGGTTAAAAAAATCACATCTCCAGCCTGCCAGCGAGCGATCGCCGCTGGCAGGCTGGAGATCCACTCGCTTACCTTCCGTTCCTGTGAGCGCGCGCGCCTGTGTGCGCGCGTTCACAGGAAATCTTGGCCCTCGCGAGATGACACGTATATGCGTCACTCTGCGCAGGGCTGCCACCTCCGGACCGCACATCTGCGTTAGGCGGTCCGGAGGCGGTTAAAGCTCTCCTACAGCAGTGAAGAACAATGGCTGGGTTGTTATGGAAACCTGGTGTAAAACTGTGTCTGTGGAGGCTAACGGCCTGCGAGCTTCTATTGGCTGATAAGGGTCATGTGATCAAGCTTCTATTGGCTAATGCATGTTTTGGGGATATCTCAAGAACGGTAAGTCCTAGAGACCTGTTCTACAACCTTCCCGGACACCTGATGTACATGTGTGCCAAATTTCGTGATTGTAAATGCGACGGTGCGGATTCTTTTAGCGGACATACATACACACACATACACTCAGCTTTATATACAGGTCCTTCTAAAAAAATTAGCATATTGTGATAAAGTTCATTATTTTCTGTAATGTGCTGATAAACATTAGACTTTCATATATTTTAGATTCATTACACACCAACTGAAGTAGTTCAAGCCTTTTATTGTTTTAATATTGATGATTTTGGCCACAGCTCATGAAAACCCAAATTTCCTATCTAAAAAAATTAGCATATTTCATCCGACCAATAAAAGAAAAGTGTTTTTAATACAAAAAAAGTCAACCTTCAAATAATTATGTTCAGTTCTGCACTCAATACTTGGTCGGGAATCCTTTTGCAGAAATGACTGCTTCAATGCGGCGTGGCATGGAGGCAATCAGCCTGTGGCACTGCTGAGGTGTTATGGAGGCCCAGGATGCTTCAATGCGGCGTGGCATGGAGGCAATCAGCCTGTGGCACTGCTGAGGTGTTATGGAGGCCCAGGATGCTTCAATGCGGCGTGGCATGGAGGAAATCAGCCTGTGGCACTGCTGAGGTGTTATGGAGGCCCAGGATGCTTCAATGCGGCGTGGCATGGAGGCAATCAGCCTGTGGCACTGCTGAGGTGTTATGGAGGCCCAGGAGGCTTCAATGCGGCGTGGCATGGAGGCAATCAGCCTGTGGCACTGCTGAGGTGTTATGGAGGCCCAGGAGGCTTCAATGCGGCGTGGCATGGAGGCAATCAGCCTGTTGCACTGCTGAGGTGTTATGGAGGCCCAGGAGGCTTCGATAGCGGCCTTAAGCTCATCCAGAGTGTTGGGTCTTGCGTCTCTCAACTTTCTCTTCCCAATATCCCACAGATTCTCTATGGGGTTCAGGTCAGGAGAGTTGGCAGGCCAATTGAGCCCAGTAATACCATGGTCAGTAAACCAGTTACCAGTGGTTTTGGCGCTGTGAGCAGGTGCCAGGTCGTGCTGAAAAATGAAATCTTCATCTCCATAAAGCTTTTCAGCAGATGGAAGCATGAAGTGCTCCACAATCTCCTGATAGCGGCTGCATTGACCCTGCCAGTGGCGTACCTCCAATAGAGGCAGACCACGCAGCTGCTATGGGGCCCCTGGGGGAAGGGGGCCCGCAGTGGAGGATAGGCCCCGCCCACTAATTACACTTGTATGGCTACCTGAGAAAGTAAGAGGTGGAGAAGGACCTTTGGTGATGTCATCAACCATGTGACCAGTGCAGGAAGCCAATGAATAGCAGAGCAGCAGAAGTCTAAAGGACCTTTGGTGATGTCATCAACCATGTGACCAGTGCAGAAAGCCAATAAATAGCAGAGCAGCAGAAGTCTAAAGGACCTTTGGTGATGTCATCATCATGTGACCAGTGCAGAGGACTGGTGAAAGACCTGTGGCATATCACTGTGAGGGGGCGGAGCTTCTGTGTGGTGCCTGGAGGAGAGGTTAGTGGTGTTCTGGGATAACCCATAACATCCTAGAAAAGCTGGGAGTTGTAGTTTTGTCGTATTATATGTTTCTCAATGTAATTTAAACGTATGCCCTAGTACAGGCTGGTAATGCTGGGAGTTGTAGTTCTCTCTTATACCCCCTGGAATGTATACTGATGCCCCATAATAAGTCTGGCCATACTGGGGGTTATAGTTATTTATTTTTAAAGCTCTTACCTGGTACAACTAGATGATGTCCTATAATCTGGACATGCTGAGAGTTGTAGTTCTCTTTTCTTAGGCTGGATTCGCATCACAGTTTAGTTTTCCGTTTTGCATGCAGGACTTTTTTCTGTCTAAAATAACGGATCTCCGACAGAAATGGCATAAACGGATGCCAAATGTGCAGAACTGATGCTTGAAATACAGGATCATTTTTTTTCTTAATTTTTCTGTTCATCTGACGGATCAGACGAACTGAAAACTAAATGGTGATATGAACCCGGCCTAATACTCTGTGTAATGTCTGCTTGTATCTGATCATAACAGCCTGGACATGCTGGAAATTGTAGTTCTCTCCACTTTCACCTCTCCCTGTGTTGCTCCCTAATTTCCAATAATAATCTGGTGATGATGAGACTTGTAGTTCCCTTGTCACTATTATAATGTTCTGCAGCAGCTGAGGTGAGTATTACTTGTTCACTTCTGTGCTGGTGACGGTCGCTGTTCTGCTGCCATAGGAGCAAATCAGCGAAAATCACTGCAGTTCCGGATCTGGCACTTCATGGACGACAACACCTGATGGATCCCGCTGACTATGATGAGATCTGTCAGGTTTCCATCTTCCAGGCTATAAAATTGTGTCCAGCATTTATGACCTGATCCACGAATGAGGCCCCAACACAGATGTGAACGAAGCTTTATATGTTCTGCAGCAGCTGAGGTATGCATTAGGAGGTTCTGACAGTTCATAAGGCAAGGGGGGATATGGTGGCACTGGTATACTATTATGCCACGAGCTGTGCCTGTGTGCTGCTTATAGTGGACAGTGCCCTCAGACAATGAATGGGGACAATCAAAAGTGTTTTTTTTTTCCGGTATTGAGACCCTATGACGGATCTCAATACCGGAAAATAGAGACGCAAGTGTGAAAGTAGCTCCTAATGTCTACACGGCTGCAACTGCTGGGGGTATGGCAGGGGAGAAGCCAGGGCAGGTGGTGGGATGGGCCAGTGGACGGAGTTAGTGGGGCCCCATTAAGATTCTTGCTATGGGGCCCAATGATTTCTATGTACGCCCCTGGACCCTGCCCTTGATAAAACACAGTGGACCAACACCAGCAGCTGACATGGCACCCCAGACCATCACTGACTGTGGGGACTTGACACTGGACTTCAGGCATTTTGGCATTTCCCTCTCCTCAGTCTTCCTCCAGACTCTGGCACCTTGATTTCCGAATGACATGCAACAGTCCAGTGCTGCTTCTCTGTAGCCCAGGTCAGGCGCTTCTGCCGCTGTTTCTGGGGAATGCTGCACCTGTAGCCCATTTCCTGCACACGCCTGTACACGGGGGCTCTGGATGCTTCTACTCCAGACTCAGTCCACTGCTTCCGCAGGTCCCCCAAGGTCTGGAATCGGTCCTTCTCCACAATCTTCCTCAGGGTCCGGTCACCTCTTCTCGTTGTGCAGCGTTTTCTGCCACACTTTTTCCTTCCCACAGACTTCCCACTGAGGGGCCTTGATACAGCACTCTGGGAACAGCCTATTCCTTCAGACATGTCTTTCTGTGTCTTACCCTCCTGCTTGAGGGGTCAATGATGGCCTTCTGGACAGCAGTCAGGTCGGCAGTCTTACCCATGATTGCGGTTTGGAGTAATGAACCAGGCTGGGAGTTTTTAAAAGCCTCAGGAATCTTTTGCAGGTGTTTAGAGTTAATTAGCTGATTCAGATTATTAGGTTAATAGCTCGTTTAGAGAACCTTTTCATGATATGCTAATTTTTTTAGATAGGAATTTTGGCTTTTCATGAGCTGTGGCCAAAATCATCAATATTAAAACAATAAAAGGCTTGAACTACTTCAGTTGTGTGTAATGTATCTAAAATATATGAAAGTCTAATGTTTATCAGTACATTACAGAAAATAATGAACTTTATCACAATATGCTAATTTTTTTAGAAGGACCTGTATTAGATAAGTCATAGATCACCACTTCCCAGATAGTAATGGAGCGCTACCCCTCCCCCAGAGACCAGCATGGGAGCTAAATCAGGATTTATTGAGGATTTTGGTACAAACTGAGCCTTACTCCTCATCGGATCCACTAACATTCCACATCTACTGCAACTGAATAGGGCAAAGTTATGTCCTATCCACACGCAGTGGGTAATCTCTGACCAGATTTTTGTCCAATCTGTGAGAAGAATTGCAGACCCACTGATACATCTACAGCAGAAATACAAGTGTAGGCCTCAGATTTCCACCGCAGATGATTCTGTAAGCACGCACCGGACTTGCCAAAGACACGTGTAAACATACACTTTAGCTGTGTTCAAACTTTGTTCTCTCTTCTAGTACAATATGCACAGAAATTCTGTTGTATTTCCTTTAGTAAACCTCTAGCGAGGGTCCCACTAGAAGGACCTTGTTGCAACTCCTTATGATTATGAGATGACTCTGCTGACTCTGTCTCAGTCTACACAGCAAAACTGAACACAGCTAACAGGAAGCGTGGTCCAGTAGTCAATGTGAAAAGTGGAATATTTCTAGTTTTTATATTGACAGTTACATATAAAACACTTTAAATGTGTAAAAAAAAAAAGTTTAAAATAAAAATCTGATTTACATAAATGTATCAATTTCTAGCGATACATTCCCTTCCATTCTACCCCTTTGATTCTTATGAGTTTCCATTCATATTGATGGCAGGAGGGGGCAGTCTGAACGCTATATTAATACCGTAAAACATTATAATATCAAAAAAATGGCCTTTTAAAGCGCAGCAGCGGTTTATTGCTGAAACTGGAAGAGTGCCGACACATGAGAGGAATAAGAAGACCCTTCTGCATGTGATAATCTTGTTGGACAAATCTAGATTTTTTTTATATTGATCTATAAATGTCAAATATCTCGGAGCGATTTGCGCGGTGTCAATAAAGTTCTCGCGAGCCGCCTCTGCCGACTTATGGCGTTGTGGTATGTAAAATATTTTTATAGTCACAAACATAACCTGCTTTTCTGTTCTGGGGCGAAATATGCAGAATATTCCGACTTTTATTGAACGCTTGCATTGCCTCGTTTCGGAGCTGAACTATCCTCCAGGCACCGTAAGCATCTAGTTAATGCAAATCCCGCGCAGTACGTCTCATCCTAATAATCTCACTTCCATATCTCGTAGCGATGGCAGAATGTTTTGGAAGTGTCTGCAGTTTGATGAATTACAATATGAAGGTCAGTAATTGTTTCCATTGAAGAGGCGGGCGCCTTTATATCACCCCTTCTGTCTTCTCGGCAGGATTAGACTGAATGGATTGCGCTCGGAGGGAGCTTCATCTGAATACGAGCTATACATTAAGCCCATACCCATTTCATTTAAAAGCAGACAATCATCAGGGATGATCTTTAAATATTGGCTGTGGATTGCTTCAGGAAGAATTGCATAATGCGCCTCATATTTCATGTTCTGTTTGGATTTTATTTTTTTCGATGATGCCCTGGATTTGGATAGACATTCCCATAAAACTGAAAATGGGTAAATGATGTATTTTTATCAAAGGGGATGAGTGAGATTGGAAAAAGAGATCTTTTGTCAGAAACAGCGCCAAACTTGTCCATGGCTGTGTCTGGTATTGCAACTGGAGTACTGGAGAGGAGTGGCGCTGATCTGGATAAAAGTAGTCCCTGTATTCTACTTTCAGAAAACCACTCATTCATTTCAATGAGGACAGCCCACCATGTGATGTCCGCATCCGTAGTTCCGTTCTGTGGCCCGGCAAAACGATAGAGCATGTTTTATTCTTGTTCAATTCATTTCAATGGCGCCGCATGTGCTGTCCGCATCCATACTTCCACATTTTGCAGCTGTCCGCATCCACATTTTGCAGCTGTCCGCATCCACATTTTGCAGCCCCACAAGAAATATAGAGCGTTTTCTATTCTTGTCCGCAATCGCAGACAAGAACAGGCATTTCGATCAGAACATACAGGGCCAGTATGCGTGTTTCAGGCTACTTTCACACTAGCGGCATGGACCTCCGGCAGGCTGTTCCGTCAATGGGGCCGGAGCGGTAGTCCGGGGGCACACGTTCACTAGCGGCAGGACGGATCCGACAGGCTGTTCCGTCGGGTGAACAGCCTGTCGGATCCATCCTGCTGCTAGTGTGAAAGTAGCCTTACAAATCCACAATATGCAGGAGGAATTCTGGACCATTCCGCCCCGCAAATGTGTTCCAGGTCATCAATATTTCTTGAACGACTTGTAATAGATAACAATAGAAAATGTGTATAAACTGCGAGCCTGGTCTTCAGGTCGGGGACATAGCCGCACGTCTGGCATGTGTCGGGCAGGACGTACGATACCCTTGTCTTCAATGGGAGAAGTGCTGTAGCAATGAGCTCCCCCCACTACATGGTTAATGGTGCTGATCAGTGGGGGTGCAGGGTGTCGGACCCCCACCAATCACCAGGTCTATCCTGAGGACAGCCTATCACTTAGTAAACAATAGATCATTTCCTGAAGACACTGGTCCTTTATATACTTCTTGCAGTTGAGGATTTGCTATGACTGTAAATTCTGGATTATCAGGTTTTTGGGCCAGATAATAGAAATTTCGATGTCTCACTGAATTGTCTGTGTTTATCTATGAGGGAATCATGCGAGGACCTCCATGCCATAAGACCTGGTGACACGGTCAAGTCTGTAGCCTGAAGCTTGCACCCTCTGGCCACTTTGTCCTCGCCTATGCTTTTTGTTGTTGAGACTGTGGGGGTCTTTGCAGGTTCATACACAGGAGGTCAGCGGTGGAGTGAAGAGGGCCCCCATTTTCCTTGGCTTCGTAGTAGCTGCCTGGTGGCCTCTAATGCTGAAGCCGTCACACATGATGAGCGGTATCTATGACTTCCTCGTATCCAGACGCGCTGTCTGCATCCTGTACAGGCGCGTTTACCTGATATTACAGCTTTTTTCCAGAAATTTGCGGTAATGACTAACAGCACCGCTGTGTTTTGATCCGCTGGGTTATTACCCAGATCTCTTATCTCTTTATATAAGGAAACGTGACAACAATCCGCTATTATCCTGTTGTTTTAGCAGTCTCGTGGGGATTTATTATCTTTTTGGCAAGAGAAACGCCAAACATTTTACACCTAAATTGCTGAAAACATGAAAGCGCTGCAAAAAATATGTTGATGAAACAAAGGAGAGGCATTGTACACAGTTATGTGCTGAGGAGGACAGATGTAACCAATTTAAGCAAATCTCCCACGTGTCTCATTCACGTTCTAAAAAACGCAAAAACAAAAATTTGCTTCCATTGCTTAAAATCCGCCAGCCGCGGTGGAGGTAACCATCTTGTACTGCAGCAACACTGCTAGAGCGATTTGTGGGATGACCATGTTACAAAACTACAACATGCTCTGTGCTGATCATCACTGCCATTCTGGTCGTATCCTAATACTTCAGAGCGGTACTCACTATTCTGCTGGTGCAGTCACTGTGTACATACATTACTTATCCTGTACTGATCCTGAGTTACATCCTGTATTATACTCCAGAGCTGCACTCACTATTCTGCTGGTGCAGTCACTGTGTACATACATTACTTATCCTGTACTGATCCTGAGTTACATCCTGTATTATACTCCAGAGCTGCACTCACTATTCTGCTGGTGCAGTCACTGTGTACATACATCACTTATCCTGTACTGATCCTGAGTTACATCCTGTATTATACTCCAGAGCTGCACTCACTATTCTGCTGGTGCAGTCACTGTGTACATACATCACTTATCCTGTACTGATCCTGAGTTACATCCTGTATTATACTCCAGAGCTGCACTCACTATTCTGCTGGTGCAGTCACTGTGTACATACATCACTTATCCTGTACTGATCCTGAGTTACATCCTGTATTATACTCCAGAGCTGCATTCCCTATTCTGCTGCTGCAGTCACTGTGCACATACATTACTTATCCTGTACTGATCCTGAGTTACATCCTGTATTATACTGCAGAGCTGCACTCACTATTCTGCTGGTGCAGTCACTGTGTACATACATTACTTATCCTGTACTGATCCTGAGTTACATCCTGTATTATACGCCAGAGCTGCACTCACTATTCTGCTGGTGCAGTCACTGTGTACATACATTACTTATCCTGTACTGATCCTGAGTTACATCCTGTATTATACTGCAGAGCTGCACTCACTATTCTGCTGGTGCAGTCACTGTGTACATACATTACTTATCCTGTACTGATCCTGAGTTATACTCCAGAGCTGCACTCACTATTCTGCTGGTGCAGTCACTGTGTACATACATTACTTATCCTGTACTGATCCTCAGTTACATACTGTATCATACTCCAGAGCTGCACTCACTATTCTGCTGGTGCAGTCACTGTGTACATACATTACTTATCCTGTACTGATCCTCAGTTACAGCCTGTATTATACTCCAGAGCTGCACTCACTATTCTGCTGGTGCAGTCACTGTGTACATACATTACTTATCCTGTACTGATCCTGAGTTACATCCTGTATTATACTCCAGAGCTGCACTCACTATTCTGCTGGTGCAGTCACTGTGTACATACATTACTTATCCTGTACTGATCCTGAGTTACATCCTGTATTATACTCCAGAGCTGCACTCACTATTCTGCTGGTGCAGTCACAGTGTACATACATTACTTATCCCGTACTGATCCTGAGTTACATCCTGTATTACACTCCAGAGCTGCACTCACTATTCTGTTGGTGCAGTCACTGTGTACCGACATTACTTATCCTGTACTGATCCTGAGTTACATCCTGTATTATACTCCAGAGCTGCACTCACTATTCTGCTGGTGCAGTCACTGTGTACATACATCACTTATCCTGTACTGATCCTGAGTTACATCCTGTATTATACCCCAGAGCTGCACTCACTATTCTGCTGGTGCAGTCACTGTGTACACACATTACTTATCCTGTACTGATCCTGAGTTACATCCTGTATTATACTCCAGAGCTGCACTCACTATTCTGCTGGTGCAGTCACTGGGTAACATACATTACTTATCCTGTACTGATCCTGAGTTACATCCTGTACTATACTCCAGAGCTGCACTCACTATTCTGCTGGTGTAGTCACTGTGCACATACATTACTTATCCTGTACTGATCCTGAGTTACATCCTGTATTATACTCCAGAGCTGCCCTCACTATTCTGCTGGTGCAGTCACTGTGTACATACATTACTTATCCTGTACTGATCCTGACTTACATCCTGTATTATACTCCAGAGCTGCACTCACTATTCTGCTGGTGCAGTCACTGTGTACATACATTACTTATCCTGTACTGATCCTGAGTTACATCCTGTATTATACTCCAGAGCTGCACTCACTATTCTGCTGGTGCAGTCACTGTGTACATACATTACTTATCCTGTACTGATCCTGAGTTACATCCTGCATTATACTCCAGAGCTGCACTCACTATTCTGCTGGTGCAGTCACTGTGCACATACATTACTTATCCTGTACTGATCCTGAGTTACATCCTGTATTATACTCCAGAGCTGCACTCACTATTCTGCTGGTGCAGTCACTGTGTACATACATCACTTATCCTGTACTGATCCTGAGTTACATCCTGTATTATACTCCAGAGCTGCACTCACTATTCTGCTGGTGCAGTCACTGTGTACATACATCACTTATCCTGTACTGATCCTGAGTTACATCCTGTATTATACTCCAGAGCTGCACTCACTATTCTGCTGGTGCAGTCACTGTGTACATACATCACTTATCCTGTACTGATCCTGAGTTACATCCTGTATTATACTCCAGAGCTGCACTCACTATTCTGCTGTGCAGTCACTGTGTACATACATTACTTATCCTGTACTGATCCTGAGTTACATCCTGTATTATACTCCAGAGCTGCACTCACTATTCTGCTGGTGCAGTCACTGTGTACATACATTACTTATCCTGTACTGATCCTGAGTTACATCCTGTATTATACTCCAGAGCTGCACTCACTATTCTGCTGGTGCAGTCACTGTGTACATACATTACTTATCCTGTACTGATCCTGAGTTACATCCTGTATTATACTCCAGAGCTGCACTCACTATTCTGCTGGTGCAGTCACTGTGTACATACATTACTTATCCTGTACTGATCCTGAGTTACATCCTGTATTATACTCCAGAGCTGCACTCACTATTCTGCTGGTGCAGTCACTGTGTACATACATTACTTATCCTGTACTGATCCTGAGTTACATCCTGTATTATACTCCAGAGCTGCACTCACTATTCTGCTGGTGCAGTCACTGTGTACATACATTACTTATCCTGTACTGATCCTGAGTTACATCCTGTATTATACTCCAGAGCTGCACTCACTATTCTGCTGGTGCAGTCACTGTGTACATACATTACTTATCCTGTACTGATCCTGAGTTACATCCTGTATTATACTCCAGAGCTGCACTCACTATTCTGCTGGTGCAGTCACTGTGTACATACATTACTTATCCTGTACTGATCCTGAGTTACATCCTGTATTATACTCCAGAGCTGCACTCACTATTCTGCTGGTGCAGTCACTGTGTACATACATTACTTATCCTGTACTGATCCTGAGTTACATCCTGTATTATACTCCAGAGCTGCACTCACTATTCTGCTGGTGCAGTCACTGTGTACATACATTACTTATCCTGTACTGATCCTGAGTTACATCCTGTATTATACTCCAGAGCTGCACTCACTATTCTGCTGGTGCAGTCACTGTGTACATACATTACTTATCCTGTACTGATCCTGAGTTACATCCTGTATTATACTCCAGAGCTGCACTCACTATTCTGCTGGTGCAGTCACTGTGTACATACATTACTTATCCTGTACTGATCCTGAGTTACATCCTGTATTATACTCCAGAGCTGCACTCACTATTCTGCTGGTGCAGTCACTGTGTACATACATTACTTATCCTGTACTGATCCTGAGTTACATCCTGTATTATACTCCAGAGCTGCACTCACTATTCTGCTGGTGCAGTCACTGTGTACATACATTACTTATCCTGTACTGATCCTGAGTTACATCCTGTATTATACTCCAGAGCTGCACTCACTATTCTGCTGGTGCAGTCACTGTGTACATACATTACTTATCCTGTACTGATCCTGAGTTACATCCTGTATTATACTCCAGAGCTGCACTCACTATTCTGCTGGTGCAGTCACTGTGTACATACATTACTTATCCTGTACTGATCCTGAGTTACATCCTGTATTATACTCCAGAGCTGCACTCACTATTCTGCTGGTGCAGTCACTGTGTACATACATTACTTATCCTGTACTGATCCTGAGTTACATCCTGTATTATACTCCAGAGCTGCACTCACTATTCTGCTGGTGCAGTCACTGTGTACATACATTACTTATCCTGTACTGATCCTGAGTTACATCCTGTATTATACTCCAGAGCTGCACTCACTATTCTGCTGGTGCAGTCACTGTGTACATACATTACTTATCCTGTACTGATCCTGAGTTACATCCTGTATTATACTCCAGAGCTGCACTCACTATTCTGCTGGTGCAGTCACTGTGTACATACATTACTTATCCTGTACTGATCCTGAGTTACATCCTGTATTATACTCCAGAGCTGCACTCACTATTCTGCTGGTGCAGTCACTGTGTACATACATTACTTATCCTGTACTGATCCTGAGTTACATCCTGTATTATACTCCAGAGCTGCACTCACTATTCTGCTGGTGCAGTCACTGTGTACATACATTACTTATCCTGTACTGATCCTGAGTTACATCCTGTATTATACTCCAGAGCTGCACTCACTATTCTGCTGGTGCAGTCACTGTGTACATACATTACTTATCCTGTACTGATCCTGAGTTACATCCTGTATTATACTCCAGAGCTGCACTCACTATTCTGCTGGTGCAGTCACTGTGTACATACATTACTTATCCTGTACTGATCCTGAGTTACATCCTGTATTATACTCCAGAGCTGCACTCACTATTCTGCTGGTGCAGTCACTGTGTACATACATTACTTATCCTGTACTGATCCTGAGTTACATCCTGTATTATACTCCAGAGCTGCACTCACTATTCTGCTGGTGCAGTCACTGTGTACATACATTACTTATCCTGTACTGATCCTGAGTTACATCCTGTATTATACTCCAGAGCTGCACTCACTATTCTGCTGGTGCAGTCACTGTGTACATACATTACTTATCCTGTACTGATCCTGAGTTACATCCTGTATTATACTCCAGAGCTGCACTCACTATTCTGCTGGTGCAGTCACTGTGTACATACATTACTTATCCTGTACTGATCCTGAGTTACATCCTGTATTATACTCCAGAGCTGCACTCACTATTCTGCTGGTGCAGTCACTGTGTACATACATTACTTATCCTGTACTGATCCTGAGTTACATCCTGTATTATACTCCAGAGCTGCACTCACTATTCTGCTGGTGCAGTCACTGTGTACATACATTACTTATCCTGTACTGATCCTGAGTTACATCCTGTATTATACTCCAGAGCTGCACTCACTATTCTGCTGGTGCAGTCACTGTGTACATACATTACTTATCCTGTACTGATCCTGAGTTACATCCTGTATTATACTCCAGAGCTGCACTCACTATTCTGCTGGTGCAGTCACTGTGTACATACATTACTTATCCTGTACTGATCCTGAGTTACATCCTGTATTATACTCCAGAGCTGCACTCACTATTCTGCTGGTGCAGTCACTGTGTACATACATTACTTATCCTGTACTGATCCTGAGTTACATCCTGTATTATACTCCAGAGCTGCACTCACTATTCTGCTGGTGCAGTCACTGTGTACATACATTACTTATCCTGTACTGATCCTGAGTTACATCCTGTATTTCTTTTATTAAAATTTTAAAACAAACAGATAAATAAATATATAAAACAGAGACCAAACCAACCATACAGGACATGATGCTCCTCAGCGCGGCGCAGACAGCACCGGTCCAGCCCACTCGCCACAGAACACCAGCTATGTACAATATTTACAATATCTATGTACATGTACTAACCTTCCTGATCCGGTTGCACCTACCTACACTTAACAAATACAGAAGTTAAACTTACAAAAAGCCCACCCACCACCACCCCAATGCAACACACAATTTTTTTTTTTTTTTATATATATTATATATATATATATTTTTTTTTAATTTTTTTTTTGGTCCCTGAGCTGGTCCCGCATCCCATGCCCCCAGTACATGATAACAGACGTCCATGAACCAGCCCAGGATTTTCTTATATGTCCCAAAGTCCCCAATGTTCCATGGAACCCTCCCCCCATTTACCCACCACCCAACCTAACACTACACCCGACAACTCAACCTATACAAATATACAAATATATATAGACATAAAGACATATAAACTACATTACATAGTACATTACATAGTAGACCTTAACCTCACCACCCACCGTGAGGCTTTTCAGCCACACACAACCCATTAAAGCCCAAGTTTGGCGCCTGCAAGCCCTATGTCCTCATACAGCCACCAAAACAAAACAAAAATCTACAGTGTCAGCTTCAGCCCACCACCGGGAGGGGAGACAACAGGCTAGGGTACCCTAAAGGCAAAACCCCTCCAGAGGAGAGAGGCTCTACCCGCCCCCAACCTCTCGTACTCCAGAGAGCGCACCTTCACCAGGTCTCCGAGAATGTTCCTAACCACCTCATCCTCGGGGAGGATTTTGCGTTGCGTCGAAACTAAACACCGTGCATGCCACGTGTAGTACCTGACCACTGAGCTGACTAGGAATAAAGTGCAAAGGTCCCTACCACCCAGGTGTCTGAATGCTCCATAGGCCCATTCCGCATAGGAGAGAGTGACCAGCCTAGGCCAGCCAATGGAGGTCCCCACCCTGGTGTAAACCTCTGTGTTAAAGGGACAATGAAGCAGGAAGTGGTCCATGCTTTCCAGCACACCACCGCACTCCTCACGGGGACACCCCCTGTCCTCAGAGCTCCTACACTTCAGATTGTCCCTCACACACAGTTTCCCATGGAAGCAGCGCCAAGTCAAGTCAAAGAACTTCAAGGGGATCCTATTGGAATTTAAAAGCCGTAACCCAACCCTCAGATCCCGACCTGGGCAGTCCCTGAGGGCCAGAGGTTTCTGGAAATGGGTCAACAGAACCCTCTGGTCAAGGAGTCTCCTTGACTGAGTCCTGATTTCCCACATCCCCAGACCCCACCGACGTAATACCTTCAGAACCAGGGCAGCATAAGCCGGGAGATGCCCATGTGGTGTGCGGAGATCCTTCACTTGCCCCCCTGTCTCCCATTCCTGGAAGAAAGGCCGAAACCATCCCCGACAGGAGGCTACCCACAGAGGAGCCCTCTCTTGCCAGAGGTTCGAGAGATTAATCTTAATAAAGGTGTTCACCAGGAACACCACAGGGTTGACCATACCCAACCCTCCTAGTCTCCTCGTACGGTAAGTAACCTCCCTCTTGACAAGGTTCAGTCTGTTTCCCCATAACATCTGGAAGAACAGACTGTAGACCCGAGTCCAGAAAGGTTCCGGCAAGACGCACACACTGCCCAGATATAACAGCAAAGGGATCAGGTAGGTTTTGATAATGTTCACCCTTTCCCTGAGGGTTAAAGACCAACCCTTCCACTGGTCCACCTTCTGAGCGGCAATCTTAAGCCTGCTATCCCAGTTTTGATGGGGGTAATCCCCCTGGCCAAATTCAATGCCGAGGACTTTTGTAGATTCCTGGGGCTCTGGAAGGGTGTCCGGGAGATCAAAACCAGGATCTCCACCTCCCAGCCAGAGACTCTCACACTTATCTCGGTTGATCTTGGACCCAGATGACTCTGAGTAGCGCTCTACCTCAGACAGTACCCACTCTGCCTCCCCTCTCGAAGACACAAAGATAGTTACGTCATCAGCATACGCCACCACCCTCAGTGTAGTCTCCGGAGCCGCCCGGTCCATCCCGATGCCCGCCAACGGCCCACGATCAACCCCTCTAAGGAAGGGATCGATCGCGAACACGTACAAAAGCGGGCTCAGAGGACAACCCTGGCGAACCCCAGATCCCACCCCAAAAGGACGCCCAATCCAACCATTCACAAGCGGGAAACTCTCTGCCCCTGCATACAAGGTCTTAAGCCAATCAACAAACCCCCCGGGCAGGCCATATCTCAGAAGGACAGACCAGAGGTACTCGTGGTTAACACGATCAAATGCTTTTGCCTGATCCAAGGACAGCATGTACCCCTTCCAGTGACCTGCCCTGCCCTGCTCCACGGCCTCCCGGACACTGAGCACAGCACTAAAAGTACTGTGGCCGGGAACAGAGCAATGCTGGGCCCCAGAAAGGAGCTGGGGTGCAAACTTCACCAGCCGATTAAATAGCACCTTTGCCAAAATCTTTCTGTCCACACCGAGGAGCGCTATGGGACGCCAATTCTCAATGTGGAAAGGATCTTTACCCTTTGACAGGATGATCAGGGCCGACCTCCTCATTGACTTTGGTAGAGTACCCGAGGAGAGACACTCATTTAATACCTCAGTCAAGAGGGGAACTAAGGTGTCCTTAAAGGTCTTGTAAAACTCAGATGTTAAGCCATCCGGACCAGGTGATTTTTTGGGAGCAAGCCCCTCAATCACCAGACTGACTTCCTCTTCACTGATCATTTCCGTCAAACCGTCAAGAGAGGGGTCTACCCCTGGTTCAGGGACAGTTTCAGTCAGGAAAGCCGATATCTTATCACGATCAAGATCCCTCCTTGCCATGAGATGTGAGTAAAAGGATCTGACAACCTCCAGGATCCCTGATCTGGACCTTCTCAGAGAACCCGTACTATCAATCAGTCCTGACACAATCTTACTACTCACTGACATCCTGCAGTTTTTGTAAGGGTCGGGCGAGCGGTATTTCCCGTAATCCCTCTCAAAAACCAAAGATGCGTGCCTATCGTACTGACACCTCATAAGCAAAGACTTCACTCTGGAGATCTCCTCACGGCTACCCCCAGTCGAGACAAGACGTTCGAGTTTCCTCCTCAGGCCCTGATACAGGCGATACTTACTCAGACTCCTAAGGCTCGAGAGCTGGCGGAAGAATCTCCCCACCCTTTCCTTGAAGATCTCCCACCACTCAGACTTACTGCCGCAGAGATCCAGCAATGGTACCTGGCTCTGAACGAAATCCTCAAAGGACTGTCTTATCTCCGCTTCTTCCAAGAGAGACGAATTGAGCCTCCAGTAGCCCCTTCCCATTCGGGGGGTCTCTGCAACATTCAGAGAAAACAAAATCATACAGTGGTCGGAGAACTCCACCTCCACAGCGGACACGGCTGAAGAGACGGCTTCCTCCTTTAAATAAAACCTGTCTATTCTAGACCTACAACTAGCCCTATGATAGGTGAACCCCGGGTGGCCTGGGGTGTGCCGGATGTGGACATCCACCAGACGAGCCTCACTAGCTATTTTATTAAGCGCAATGCTGTCGTAAGTCAGCTTGTCCCTGGAACCTCCCCTATCCTGGGGCCTCGTGACAGTATTGAAGTCCCCTCCAAAGACCACCTGCCGACTTGTAAAAAGATAGGGCTTGATCCTCATAAAGAGACACTTCCAATCCCACTTGGACTGGGGACCATAGATGTTAATTAGATGAAGTTATTGTCCTTCATGAGGACATCCAAGATCAGGCAACTCCCCATTTCTAATTCAAGAACCTGTCTGCATTCTACCGGTGCAGTAAAAAGGACTGCCACCCCGCTATACGGCTCGGCCGCAAGAGACCAGTAGGAGGATCCGCGTCGCCACTCCCTTTTAGCTTTAAATACAGATGCCAAATCTGGCAGCCTGGTCTCCTGCAAAAACAAAATGTCAGCTTCAACCCGGCTGAAAAAATCAAAGGCCGCAAATCTAGCCGTATCTGACTTAATGCTGGCGACATTAATGGACGCCAGCGTCAACGGAGTGAGTGCCGCCATCATGGGTGATTGAATTAGATGGCTTTCTTTTCCCACTGCCCCCACCAACTTTTTCATCAGATGATGGCTTACCCCTCTTCAAACAAACAGATGTGTCCATTTCACCTCTGCCCTTGTGCTCTGACTCCAAGCCAGCCCCCACCCCTGAGGACATGTTTTCCCCAGTAGAAGGAGGCTCGGCGTCCCCCGCAGGCCCAGGTGTCACCGCGACTCCCGAAACCTCCCCACCGGCTCCCTCCCCTGAGGAGGGGGAGGTGTCACCAATGGCTTGGAACCGGTTTGAGAGACTAATCAGAGGGGGGTTGGTTGTACCTTCCTTTGGCATCTGGCGGGTGGGAGAAGATCTTAAATCTCCCTTTTTCCCTGTACGTTTATTACCCTGCTTTTGCCATCCCCCACCTCCCCCGTCATGGGGGGATAATGAGGAGATGGCACCTTCCTCTTCCTGGATCCTCCTAATTTCCTCATCCAGCTCACTGTCCCTTTGGGCCTCAGCAGTAGCAGCAGTCTCAGGGGTGAGATCAGGGGTCATCCCAGCTTCCCCAGTTGCCTGAGGTTCCCGGGATTCACCCATCTCCCTCTCCCTTCGGCGATTTTCCTGACGCCTCAGTTGGGCAGGCGTCTTTTGCTTACTTTTCTTCCCTGGCCCCTCTGTTCCTTCACTTCTGCCAGCCCCTGCCCCAGTAGAATTGGCCTCACGGCTTCCTCCCGCCGGGGCATTGACCGCATTGGCAAAGGAATGAGGGCAGCGACTGAATGGGTGACCTAAGTCACCACACAGGTGACACCTAATCTCTGCACATGATGCAGCGAGGTGGCCAATCTCCCCACACAGCGCGCACTTCTGTACAGTGCAGTTAGCACTGAAGTGTGTGGGGCTGCCGCATCTGTGACAGAGCTTCGGCTGACCCTGGTAGAAAATCTGGATGCGATCCCTTCCAAGGAAGGTGGCAGATGGTATGTGAGTAACTGTGTTTCCTAAAAGCCTAAGTTTTACCATGAACGTCCAGGCCCCAGACCAGATGCCATGTTCATCCCTGTTCTTCTTGGGAACCTCCACCACCTCCCCATATCGGCCGAGCCACGTCATGATGTCAATACACGAGAGTGACTCGTTACGGGTTAGAACGGTCACCCTCTTCACATTGTTTTGACGAGACACTGCCTGGACGGCAAAATCTCGCCAGCTGGGCTCGTCCTTTGCCATCTCATAGTTCGACCAGAAGAGCTCAAGTCCCTCCGGCCGAACAAAGCTGACATCGAACTCAGGGGTCCCATAGGGATGTATCAAGGCGTAGATGTCTGTCGCCTTGAAGCCCATCTTTAGAAGGAGCTCAACAACTTCTGATCTTGAAGGAAATGTATCACTGCCCCTCCACCTCAGACGGACCACATTCCTACGGAGAGCACCCTGCCCAGCTGTCGGGAGGGACCACGTGGTCTCCCCGCTCCTTTGCTCTCGGAAGGCTGAGAGGCCATGCCTATCTATCCAAAAGGATAGATCAACCTCCCTCCCCTCTACATTGATTGTGCTCTCCCCTCTCTTTAGAGCCTCCAGAAGACGCCGCTGCAAAACGCCGTCCCCAGAGCCAGAGGACAAGGAGGGTCCCCTACTCACCCCGGCTGTGACAGTAGCAAAACTGCGCACAGGGGCTGCCACAGCCGGGGGGGCAACCGGACCAGGTTCCACACCCTCCCCACTTACCAAAGACCCTCCACCACCCACTTCCATATCTTCCATCCCCAAACCAGCCTTACTTACAACAGATTCTGCGACCTCCCTTCCTTCCCTCCTAACACCATTCACTCCACCATCCAAACCCCCAGACATATTTTTATTAAAAATAATTTTCTGCCCCCCACCTGCTCCCTCACTCATACTGGCTGAACCGGTGTGTTTTGGTGTAATTATTGGTACCTCAGCATCACTGGGCCCTGGGGTCGGAGCTGCCCCCAAAAGACAGGCCACAGCCCCAACCCCACTTTTATCATTGCCCTCCGCTTCCTCAGTACTACCATTTACAACTTTTGGGCGCCGCTGATCCATTACCGGGCGCCGCTGATCCAAACGCTGCTGATCTGTTCTTTCATGGCGCCGCTCATCTGGACCAGCAGCGCCAATACAAAACAAAGGCTTTGGCATCAGTTCTTGACCTTCATTGGGAGGCGTAACCGTCATAGCTCCGACAGCTCCTTCATGCCTCTGCTGGCCCGAGGGAACAGCGTCATCAGCGGTTGGAGCCATCGGAGCTCCTGCAGCCATCTGTGGCGTGGAGCCACCCCCTCCTCCCATCAGGGAGCAAACTCCAGCGCCAGAGATTTTTCTCTCATCCTCCGCAGTAACCTTCCTGTCCGGCTTTTCAGCCGGTGTCGCACCAGCTCCATCCCCGTTACTGCAAACAGAGACGGAGCTCACCACCATATCGGATACCTCGCTCTCCCCTCTCTCCTGCACCGAGTCCACTGCAGGACACGGGCTGGGCTGAGAAGAGGGGCTAATACAGTGAGCCGGCCCTGCGGTCGACCCGGGGGTCCCAGGGAGGGGGGTGTATACATATCTTACCTGCTCCTGGAGCTTGGTCTTCTTAGCCTTTTTCTTTCCTTCCCCAGGCGTCTCCGGTGGCAACTCATCACCAAAGCATAAGTCCTGGAAACGCACTGGGGACTCCAGGAGCTGGATCTCCTCCACTAGGGCCCCTCCCGGGCCGCAGGTCTCATACTCATCCCCCGAGCCGCAGCTGGGTGACCTTGCTATTTGGCGTGCAGGGGGCCCACTGTACGGAATCTGCTCCTGCAGGCTGCCAGGTGGATCTTGCTGGTCATCATCATCATCCTCCTCCTGCACGACTGGTTCCTTCTCCACCTGGCTGTCAGGCTGCTGCCCCATCTGCCCCTTCTCCTCCGCCATCTTCCGAAAACGTTCCTCGTTTAGGAGTTTTTCCTTAAACGGGCCGCTTTTATCTCGGAGTACAGTCCGCCTTTGCTCAATCTCGCCAATGTCAGCTTGTAGCTGCTTTATTTGGTTCTCCAGCCCCTGCTTCTTCCTCTTTGGGGCCACTCCAACACAAGACCTCAAGCCGCGCAGCTCCTCCCGGAGCCTCCTCAGGGTCTTAGTCGCGTCTTCGTACTCACGGAGGTGGCTCATGACCCGGGATCCGTAGGTGGAAATGGACTCCCGGGCCCTCAGTACGCCCCAGCCTTCCTCCTCAAGATCTGCTTCACCTCCGTGAACACTCGGCTTTTGCTGGGCCCCGGAAGGGCCACTCTCACCCATGCTGGCATTCGGGTCCTCCTTAGCGGATCCAGCCTTGCGGCTCTTCCTACTACCCTCAGACTCAGGGGAGACAGAAGCCACATTACTGCGACTCCTGCCAGATCTTCTTACCCCTGAGTCCTCCATGCAGGCCAAACGCTGGCTTCTCCTGTCCCCTGAAGGCCTGCCGCTGGGAACAGGAGCCTGGGGCTTGCTTCCCTCGCTCATGCCTGAGAACCCACTCTCCCCCTGGGGAGGAGAGAGCCGGCCTCAGGTGGATAGATTTTCCTCCAAACGCTCAGGAGCAGCAGCAGCAGCAGCAGCAGCAGCTACACACAGCCACAGGCGACCACACCCACAGGTAATCGCAGCTCAGGAACAGCTGGTCCAGAGCTGCACTCACTATTCTGCTGGTGCAGTCACTGTGTACATACATTACTTATCCTGTACTGATCCTGAGTTACATCCTGCATTATACTCCAGAACTGCACTCACTATTCTGCTGGTGCAGTCACTGTGCACATACATTACTTATCCTGTACTGATCCTGAGTTACATCCTGTATTATACTCCAGAGCTGCACTCACTATTCTGCTGGTGCAGTCGCTGTGTACATACATTACTTATCCTGTACTGATCCTGAGTTACATCCTGTACTATACTCCAGAGCTGCACTCACTATTCTGCTGGTGCAGTCGCTGTGTACATACATTACTTATCCTGTACTGATCCTGAGTTACATCCTGTACTATACTCCAGAGCTGCAGGGGCAGATGTCATGGCTGCCTGGGGCCGCTGCCATATGTACACCGGGCCTAGGCGTCTTCAAGGTGTCAGCTGTTTGTATTGCAGCAGCCATTGAAGCCTCGTCCAGCTTTCCAAGGTTCCGGATTGTCCGCTATATAGTTTCGCAATTTTGTAGAGGAAAGATCATTCACGAGCCCATTGGAGAATCGCCGCCAGCTGTATCCACGGTCACCCGATATTCCTGGGCAATGGCTCACCAGAATCGTACGGCAGAAGACGACGACTCAAGGGCAGGGATGATCTTTTCTTCATTATTATAGGGAAGAATCGTTCTTTATTAGGCCCGGACTGGACGTACCCGGCTCATCCCCATCGCAGCCAAGTGACGCTACAACGCACTGCTCTCCAGACATGTAAAAGGTCAATGAAAAGACTCCATAAAAGAACTCCGCTCCAACGTACCGCGAAGTGCTGCAGCTCTGAACCAAGATGGATCCTGAAGCATAAGAAATGATTGCTCTTAATATTTCATCAGCTGAATGAATCCTCCTTTAATAGGAAGATTAATGGAGGCCCAAAACGTGAATCCCTTTCCCTCCTGCAGGACGACACGATGGCATCTCCTTGACAACTCGATGTCTGACATCAGTCACGCCACCAGGCCTAAAGTCTTCCCAATGGAGGAAAGGTATCTTTTATGGCTGACACAGCGATAATGACTGACCTTGAGCCGCTTCTGAGCAGAATGAATGAGCTCAAGTGCCAGTCCGAACCCGATGTTCTCTCCCTAAGTGTGCGCCATTCATTAACAGGCCGTGCGGACGCCTTTCTGACAGAGCCCGAGTCTGATTAACGCTCTTAATTCCACAAGATTAAAGGTTTGGCAGTTCTCAGGGGGCTCGACATATCTTTCCACGCTGTTTGATAAAATCCCTCTAATGAAACATTTCACCGCAGAAGCGGAAACCTCCGGAAGCATCAACAACCACACGCGGCACACAAGCAGGAACGCTTTGTTGTGTGGTGACTGTACAAAGCCCCCTCCTCAGCCGGTGATTTCTCGGGGGAAGAGAAGAAGTGTCTAATCCTCTGAATGATCATCGCCCGGAGGAGATGCTACAGGCGGTGGACGGAAAAAACACAATCATGGTTGAGCGTTTCCTTCTTAGTGACCAAATCCGTTGTCCGAGTACTGTGATGATGGAAAAATCCATAACGCAATTTTGTCTCAGATTTGCCGTGGATTTCACCTTATGAAATTCTTGGTGAAAATTTGCAGAAGTAACGGACAAGCTGCAGGTCTTGTCTACTTTGCTTCAAGCAGTTTCTGCTACCGATTGTCCAGTATGTGGACGTGGCCTAAATGTATTAGCTTCTTTAGGATCAGGGCAGCCTTGTGTTGTCAGTAATCTATGTATCTACCCATGGATTTGCTTTGGATTGTGGGGGTCTAGATGCTGAAAACCCGATGAATCTGATCTTTGGAAGAATCCTTCAGCTTAGCACTGTGCCCCTTCACATCTGATTGATGTCGCTCAGCTCTCCTCGTACAGGTGGGATAAGTGGGCTTATAGACTATCTATGAGCTTGTGTTGACTCTGGTTGGTTCTCCAAGTGAGCACAGCCGATCTGAGCCAAAGGGACACAGCGCTCAACTAGACGCGTCTACCCCTTCTAAAGCAGCATTGGGGAGGATCTCGCAACCCTTGACCCACACCGATCAAGACACTTCATTTGTCATTAGGATTCAGGCTGCAGTTGGAAGCAGATTCCTCACCTAAATCCTGATTATGGATTAGAAAATCCACATTGTGTTTACTACTGCTGCAGATTCTGTACAGAAAATCAGTGAATTTGCCCCTTTTGAGTTATGCACTAAAGCCAGTGATTGGCAGCAGCGGCCACATGTGTTGGGACGTCACAGTCAGGGAGTAGAGTAGATGGTGGTCCAACCTCTGAGACCTCACCATAGAGTAATAGTAATGAGATGACAGCCCCCCATGTACTCTGCTGTAAAGTCATGTCTACTGAACAAGTGTCAGCCTACAATGCGGTCTTAATGGGGAATGTAAAACCGGGTTATTATATTTCCAGATAATTTTTTCTGAAAATATAAAAAAAATACCCCAGCCCCATTTCTGTAACGTGGTTATTGGGGTGCTTTTTGGAAGCTCGTCATCCCATCACTAAAAAGAAATATTAATTATTGGCGAGTTCCCTTACCTGACAATGACAAGTGGTGTGCACAATCGCTCTCCACGCGGTAGCGACAGCGAATTTATATATTTTTTTTATCTAAGCACAAAGATAATCCATAGAAAATAATCCTGAAATCCTCTGCAGAGTTCGGAGCTCGAGGCTGCATTTCATCAGCCATGGCTCCAGTCAAGCCACGTGAGGCGCCAGGTCAGAGCTGGGCTACTGCAGATGTTGTGGAAACTTAATGTCCGGAGAACCTGCACCTAACGGGACTTCCCTTTTGCAGATGGACGGAAGTTTAGACAATTGTGAACAGCAAAAGTGAATATACAGG
Organism: Bufo gargarizans; assembly: GCF_014858855.1. NCBI lineage: Eukaryota > Metazoa > Chordata > Amphibia > Anura > Bufonidae > Bufo > Bufo gargarizans. Next base: position 4,910,291 of record NC_058090.1, on the reverse strand, counting down.
CCGATAAAACAGGAAACCTGGTATCAGTAACAGTGAGGGCCAGTTCGCATTGTTCGCCCGCGAACACATGCGGGCTGCCATCTTTTCTCACAAGTCCGGCAAAGCTCAGGTGAGCCCTTACCTGTGCCTGTGCGCGAGCCGGTCTGAAATCAAATGCGGTCAGCGGGAGCAGGCAGTTCCGAGAACCGCTGCCGGGAGCCTTCATCGGGCTGTTCTCGGAACTGCCTGCTCCCGCTGACCGCATTTCAGACCGGCTTGAGGCGAAAGGCAAAGGTAAGGGCTTACCTGTGCCTCGCCGGACTTGTGAGAAAAGATGGCAGCCCGCGGGCGAACAATGCGAACTGGCCATCACTGATCAGCAAGTTGCGGGCACACCTGGCCTATTTACTGATTGCCCGCAGTTTAAATAAGGTCATTAATCAATGCAGGCCCAATAGCCACGTCGTCCCAAAAAAAGGAGAAGTATTTTTCAGCTGTACTGCGTTAGTGATGGATGAAAACCTCGTTTTCTTTCTGCTCTTGTTAATAAACCAGAAGGAGCGTGCCGCTGCAGAGTTTTATAGCCAGGCCGATATGCACTTCATAGATAAAAAAACATAAAAGCAAAAGTCTGAAGGATAAAAATGACCTTCATATGGATAGAATGTTTAAAGAGCAAACTCTTCCGGAAAGTACAAAATATAACTTTCTCACCCAAAGCTTGGAATACATCGGTGAGGTCCAACTAATGTGCTATGTAAAAGGAGTGTCTGCACAATTTTTTATGTCGTCAGTGTGGTTAAAGTGAAAATGTTTTTAATGCTACTAGTTATCAGGTACGATATTTTGCACCAAAACTGTCTTAATATATTTTAATAACAGTCGGAGGTCCAATTTGTTAAGGGGCCTGTAAACACATTCCATATCAAGAAAGCAGCCACTAGTAGAGGGAGCTCAAGAGATTACTGTATACAGATATATACAGCCACCACTAGAGGGAGCTCAGAAGATTACTACATACAGATATATACAGTCACCACTAGGGGGAGCTCAGGAGATTACTACATACAGATATATACAGCCACCACTAGAGGGAGCTCAGGAGATTACTACATACAGATAAATACAGCCTCCACTAGAGGGAGCTCAGGAGATTACTACATACAGATATATACAGCCACCACTAGAGGGAGCTCAGGAGATTACTACATACAGATATATACAGCCACCACTAGAGGGAGCTCAGGAGATTACTACATACAGATATATACAGCCACCACTAGAGGGAGCTCAGGAGATTACTACATACAGATATATACAGCCACCACTAGAGGGAGCTCAGGAAATTACTGCATACAGATATATACAGCCACCACTAGAGGGAGCTCAGGAGATTACTACATACAAATATATACAGCCACCACTAGAGGGAGCTCAGGAGATTACTACATACAGATATATACAGCCACCACTAGAGGGAGCTCAGGAGATTACTACATACAGATATATACAGACACCACTAGAGGGAGCTCAGGAGATTACTACATACAGATATATACAGTCACCACTAGAGGGAGCTCAGGAGATTACTGCATACAGATATATACAGCCACCACTAGAGGGAGCTCAGGAGATTACTACATACAGATATATACAGCCACCACTAGATGGAGCTCAGGAGATTACTACATACAGATATATACAGCCACCACTAGATGGAGCTCAGGAGATTACTACATACAGATATATACAGCCACCACTAGATGGAGCTCAGGAGATTACTACATACAGATATATACAGCCACCACTAGAGGGAGCTCAGGAGATTACTGCATACAGATATATACAGACACCACTAGAGGGAGCTCAGGAGATTACTGCATACAGATATATACAGCCACCACTAGATGGAGCTCAGGAGATTACTACATACAGATATATACAGCCACCACTAGAGGGAGCTCAGGAGATTACTACATACAGATATATACAGCCACCACTAGAGGGAGCTCAGGAGATTACTACAGGCAGATATATACAGCCACCACTAGAGGGAGCTCAGGAGATTACTGCATGCAGATATATACAGCCACCACTAGAGGGAGCTCAAGAGATTACTACATACAGATATATACAGCCACCACTAGAGGGAGCTCAGGAGATTACTACATACAGATATATACAGCCACCACTAGAGGGAGCTCAGGAGATTACTACATACAGATATATACAGCCACCACTAGAGGGAGCTCAGGAGATTACTACATACAGATATATACAGCCACCACTAGAGGGAGCTCAGGAGATTACTACATACAGATATATACAGCCACCACTAGATGGAGCTCAGGAGATTACTACATACAGATATATACAGCCACCACTAGAGGGAGCTCAGGAGATTACTACATAGAGATATATACAGCCACCACTAGATGGAGCTCAGGAGATTACTACATAGAGATACAGGTCCTTCTCAAAGAATTAGCATATTGTGATAAAGTTCATTATTTTCTGTAATGTACTGATAAACATTAGACTTTCATATATTTTAGATTCATTACACACAACTGAAGTAGTTCAAGCCTTTTATTGTTTTAATATTGATGATTTTGGCATACAGCTCATGAAAACCCAAAATTCCTATCTCTAAAAATTAGCATACAGTCATGTGAAAAAATTAGGACACCCTTTGAAAGCATGTGGTTTTTTGTAACATTTTTAATAAAAGGTTATTTCATCTCCGTTTCAACAATACAGAGAGATTAAAGTAATCCAACTAAACAAAGAAAACTGAAGAAAAGTCTTTTCAAGATCTTCTGTAAATGTCATTCTACAAAAATGCCTATTCTAACTGAGGAAAAAGATAGGACACCCTCACATGTATTCCCTCTTAAATTGGCTCAGATCTCACACAGGTATATCACACCAGGTGCACATAATTAGTAGATCGTTACTCTGCATGTTGAATGAGGCTTGCCCTATTTAAACCTCAGACATTTAGTTTGGTGTGCTCCTGACTGTTGAAGTGAGAGTGAGCACCATGGTGAGAGCAAAAGAGCTGTCAGAGGACTTCAGAAAAAAGATTGTAGCAGCCTATGAGTCTGGGAAGGGATTTAAAAAGATCTCAAAAGATTTTGAAATCAGCCATTCCACTGTCCGGAAGATAGTCTACAAGTGGAGGGCTTTCAAAACAACTGCCAACATGCCCAGGACTGGTCGCCCCAGCAAGTTCACCCCAAGAGCAGACCGCAAGATGCTAAAAGAGGTCTCCAAAAACCCTAAAGTGTCATCTCGAGAACTACAGCAGGCTCTGGCTACTGTTGATGTAGAAGTACATGCCTCTACAATCAGAAAGAGACTGTACAAGTTTAACTTGCATGGGAGGTGTGCAAGGAGGAAACCTTTGCTTTCCAAGAGAAACATCGAGGCCAGACTGACATTTGCCAGAGATAAAGTTGACAAAGACCAGGACTTCTGGAATAATGTTCTTTGGACAGATGAGTCCAAAATTGAATTATTTGGACACAACAGCAGAGGACATGTTTGGCGTAAACCAAACACAGCATTCCAAGAAAAGAACCTCATACCAACTGTGAAGCATGGAGGTGGAAGTGTCATGGTTTGGGGCTGCTTTGCTGCAGCAGGACCTGGTCAGCTCACCATCATAGAATCCACGATGAATTCTACTGTGTATCAGAAGGTGCTTGAAGAACATGTGAGACCATCAGTTAGAAAATTAAAGCTGAAGCGGAACTGGACCATGCAACATGACAATGACCCAAAACATACTAGTAAATCAACCAAAGATTGGCTGAAAAAGAAGAAATGGAGAGTCCTGGAATGGCCAAGTCAAAGTCCAGATTTGAATCCCATTGAGATGCTGTGGGGTGACTTGAAAAGGGCTGTACGTGCAAGAAACCCCTCAAACATCTCACAGCTGAAAAAGTTCTGCATTGAGGAGTGGGGTAAAATTTCCTCAGACCGATGTCGAAGACTGGTAGATGGCTACAAGAACCGTCTCACTGCAGTTATTTCAGCCAAAGGAGGTAACACTCGCTATTAGGGGCAAGGGTGTCCTATCTTTTTCCTCAGTTAGAATAGGCATTTTTGTAGAATGACATTTACAGAAGATCTTGAAAAGACTTTTCTTCAGTTTTCTTTGTTTAGTCGGATTACTTTAATCTCTCTGTATTGTTGAAACGGAGATGAAATAACCTTTTATTAAAAATGTTACAAAAAACCACATGCTTTCAAAGGGTGTCCTAATTTTTTCACATGACTGTATTTCATCCGACCAATAAAAGAAAAGTGTTTTTAATACAAAAAAAGTCAACCTTCAAATAATTATGTTCAGTTATGCACTCAATACTTGGTCGGGAATCCTTTTGCAGAAATGACTGCTTCAATGCGGCGTGGCATGGAGGCAATCAGCCTGTGGCACTGCTGAGGTGTTATGGAGGCCCAGGATGCTTCGATAGCGGCCTTAAGCTCATCCAGAGTGTTGGGTCTTGCGGCTCTCAACTTTCTCTTCCCAATATCCCACAGATTCTCTATGGGGTTCAGGTCAGGAGAGTTGGCAGGCCAATTGAGCACAGTAATACCATGGTCAGTAAACCAGTTACCAGTGGTGTTGGCACTGTGAGCAGGTGCCAGGTCGTGCTGAAAAATGAAATCTTCATCTCCATAAAGCTTTTCATCAGATGGAAGCATGAAGTGCTCCAAAATCTCCTGATAGCGGCTGCATTGACCCTGCCCTTGATAAAACACAGTGGACCAACACCAGCAGCTGACATGGCCCCCCAGACCATCACTGAATGTGGGTACTTGACACTGGACTTCAGGCATTTTGGCATTTCCCTCTCCCCAGTCTTCCTCCAGACTCTGGCACCTTGATTTCCGAATGACATGCAAAATTTGCTTTCATCCGAAAAAAGTACTTTGGACCACTGAGCAACAGTCCAGTGCTGCTTCTCTGTAGCCCAGGTCAGGCGCTTCTGCCGCTGTTTCTGGGGAATGCGGCACCTGTAGCCCATTTCCTGCACACGCCTGTACACGGGGGCTCTGGATGTTTCTACTCCAGACTCAGTCCACTGCTTCCGCAGGTCCCCCAAGGTATGGAATCGGTCCTTCTCCACAATCTTCCTCAGGGTCCGGTCACCTCTTCTCGTTGTGCAGCGTTTTCTGCCACACTTTTTCCTTCCCACAGACTTCCCACTGAGGTGCCTTGATACAGCACTCTGGGAACAGCCTATTCGTTCAGAAATTTCTTTCTGTGTCTTACCCTCTTGCTTGAGGGTGTCAATGATGGCCTTCTGGACAGCAGTCAGGTCGGCAGTCTTACCCATGATTGCGGTTTTGAGTAATGAACCAGGCTGGGAGTTTTTAAAAGCCTCAGGAATCTTTTGCAGGTGTTTACAGTTAATTAGTTGATTCAGATGATTAGGTTAATAGCTCGTTTAGAGAACCTTTTCATGATATGCTAATTTTTTGAGATAGGAATTTGGGGTTTTCATGAGCTGTATGCCAAAATCATCAATATTAAAACAATAAAAGGCTTGAACTACTTCAGTTGGTGTGTAATGAATCTAAAATATATGAACGTCTAATGTTTATCAGTACATTACAGAAAATAATGAACTTTAACACAATATGCTAATTATTTGAGAAGGACCTGTATATACAGGCACCACTAGAGGGAGCTCAGGAGATTACTACATACAGATATATACAGCCACCACTAGATGGAGCTCAGGAGATTACTACATACAGATATATACAGCCACCACTAGAGGGAGCTCAGGAGATTACTACATACAGATATATACAGCCACCACTAGAGGGAGCTCAGGAGATTACTACATACAGATATATACAGCCACCACTAGAGGGAGCTCAGGAGATTACTACATACAGATATATACAGCCACCACTAGAGGGAGCTCAGGAGATTACTACATACAGATATATACAGCCACCACTAGAGGGAGCTCAGGAGATTACTACATACAGATATATACAGCCACCACTAGATGGAGCTCAGGAGATTACTACATACAGATATATACAGCCACCACTAGAGGGAGCTCAGGAGATTACTACATAGAGATATATACAGCCACCACTAGATGGAGCTCAGGAGATTACTACATACAGATATATACAGCCACCACTAGAGGGAGCTCAGGAGATTACTACATACAGATATATACAGCCACCACTAGAGGGAGCTCAGGAGATTACTACATACAGATATATACAGCCACCACTAGATGGAGCTCAGGAGATTACTACATACAGATATATACAGCCACCACTAGAGGGAGCTCAGGAGATTACTACATAGAGATATATACAGCCACCACTAGATGGAGCTCAGGAGATTACTACATACAGATATATACAGCCACCACTAGATGGAGCTCAGGAGATTACTACATACAGATATATACAGCCACCACTAGATGGAGCTCAGGAGATTACTACATAGAGATATATACAGATGTAGAGAGATTTGTGAACAGTATTTGAGAGTAACGGGTCTTTTGTGTCTGTAGAAAATGTTTCAGATCTTTGAGTTCAGCTCATGCAAAATGGGAGCAAAACCGAAAGTGTTGCTTTTTATATTTTTGTTCAGTGTATGTGCGAACAAAGAAACACTACTCGGTGGGTGAGGCGCCAATACCTTCTGAAACCTAGATGTATAATATGGCGTATCTAAGTTTATAGACATAGAACAGTGTAAATTTTAAACAAAAGCGCCTGTCTGAGGCGCTGTGATAAATCTGATGCAGGTTCTGGTCTGTGTATGTCTTCTCTCAGTGACACTTACCTGGCAGTGTGCAGTAGTGTCCATAAAATAACTGTCGACCGGCTTCAGTATGAGCCGAATGCAGAGTCTTCCAGTTCATTGGGTGCTGGCTCTCCGCTCCGCATGGGGAGAAATCTGTCAATCAGCAGCTCGAGGACAGGGAGAGCCTGTCAAACTTTGGATACATCAGACATTTCAACCACGAGTTCTCCAAAATGATGCCACAGCAATAAAATCAGGGTGTCTGTCACTGCTGGATACCATCGTCAGATAGGGTGACTGATTCCCATTAAGTTCCCTGGCGGGCAGAGATTGGGATGAGTCACAACAGTGGAGGAGACAGATAGAGCAGGGCCTATTACATTCTATGAAGCCTTAGTGACTCGGTGACATAAGGATCACTCCACAGCTTCCAAAATGGCTGCTCTGACATAGCTACTACCCGGAGGACCAGGGAGAGGTCAGGAGGAGAATCGCTGGCTGACAGGGACAGAACATGAAGGACTCTCCACTGCGCTCAGTAATGTCGTGTCCTGATTTCTGCTAATACTTCTCGTTCTCGGGTATAAGCCATAAATACCTGTGGCGCATTGCTGCGGCGCTGACGATTTATTTCGCTGTATAACCAGTATGCTGTGGAACGCTTGCGGATGATGAGTTTTATCCTCCTCTGACTCATCAAATCAATTTTTCAATTACATTTTAGACAAATAAGCAGAACAAAGTGTTACATTGTACGTGTGAGGTTCTCGCCAATGGCGCACACAGCTGTGGGGTTTGGTTGTCACCCTCCTTCAGGGAATTTGCTACAAATGAGATGAATCACTGATACAATATATGATCGCCGCACCGCTGTCCGCCCCCTCGTCACTAGAATTCGGATCTCAAGTGCCTGATACACTTGGAATGCAGGTGCCATTGAAGATCTATGTCCACCTCCAGCCTCACGTTGGTCTTTGGTGGTCAGTAGTCGTATAATGTCTGATCCCAGGCAATAAGTAGTACAGTCCAGATACGAAGTGCCCGGTGGTATGATCCTGTATCCTCTGAACCTACATACGGTAAGAATGGAAAGAAGTAACTGCTGACTGCAGGATCAGACCACACACAGGGGTCATCTGTAGTCTGTAACCGTGGAGACACATAGCCGGGCACAGGAGCTGTTTACACTAAGCTTTTTAATCAAAGCAAATTGCAAAGTTTTCACCTTACGGGCAATAAACAAATATTTGCAGAAGTGTTCATGCCCTCATCGAGCACTGCTCTGTATCACCCAGGTCAAGAGGTAAGTTTGGTACAACGGGAGAAGTAAATGCTGGAAAAGCAAGCAGAAGTGAGATACCCTGGGCAGCAGCATGCCGTCAGCCGCTCTCAGGGCGCAGCGCAGCAGATGAAGGATGAATTGCTTGTGTACAGCTCCAGAAACACGCAATGAATAATCGGGATCGGCAGAAGTAAACGATTTGTGTTTCCACGTTGCCGCAGTTCTGCTGCTTCCCCTTTTTGGCTGCAAGGACGAGCGAGTCTCCATCCATCACCGTTTGGGCCTGGCCGGAGTCCAGTGGGCGATCACAGTCCGCACTCACCTACGTGAGGATGGCATCGCCGACGTGCAGCACACTAATTTGTCAGATGCATTTGGCCCCTGCTCAATGCTACAATAATTTTCTACAATAATTATCTTTCTACATTTCTCTGTCAGAAAAGTGACTCACGATCTACGAAGAACAACACATGGGATTGGATTAAAGGTTGATATAATCTCCCTCCAAATACGTGTTATTATAGGGTCACACCCATAGGTATTTATTGGGGCAAACAGCCTTTGTCAGCAACACAAAAATGAAAACTGGTCCGGTTTTTAAGGGGTTAAGGCTGTAAATAGCGCAATGATGATTGTTGCATACTGGTTACATGCAAGGTATGTGGTATTTATATCCTTTAGCGCCGCAGTCTTTTTCACATTGCATTACTCTAAAATGAGATTGTATACCTGCAGTCCTATGTAAAACTACAGATAACACCTTGCCACTGGTGGCTCAGTGGTTGGGGGACAATGTCTGCATGGAGTCTGTATGTTCTCGCTGTGTCTGCCTGCGTTTCCTCCAATACTCCAAACACGAGCTGATAGGGAGCTTAGACTGGGAACAGCAAGCAATGACAATGTCTGTACAGCGCTGCGCAATATGTCTATAAGTCAGAACCGGAAATAATGAGGCCATTAATGTGCCCCGTTGTATGGAGGTATTTTACGTACCATTCCTGTGTAACGGCTTTATGGTGGCTTCTTATCGCGCTCTGTATATTTTAACGCAGTGACCCTATAACATAGCGCGGGAGATATAAATTCCAGAACTTTACAACCTTCGACTTTCACCAGATAAGGAATTTGTTTGACTGTAAATCAGCCACTATCGGGCGCAGCAGCGCTAATTTGTGGCACAGTAATCTTTTACATGCACTTCTATCAAAGTTTACTCAGGATTTGGAAGCAGATGTGGCGGTTTTATATGACATAAATCCTCAGTTCAGTGCTCTCTGCCAGGACCAGACACACAGACCTTACAAGTTTGGCCCCTGCTGTGATCGTGGTTATTGAGTCCGTCCCCTTGACAGGAGGGGCGGCAGCAAAAGTTTGGCACAAATATGCATAAAAATATGGGATTATCTAAATCCATCACTTTAATAAGTCCCTATCATTTTTGCAAAGTTCGTACGTGTCATAGTAACATGTCCAGAGTTCTGATAGCTGGGGGTCCTGTTGCTGAGACCCCCACAACAATTGCTAAAATGAGGGACAGAAGAGCTGAATGATGTGCCCATTCACATCTCCTTGGCTTCCTGCAGACAGCAGAGGGCCAAGCATGCAGCCCGCAGCAGGCCGAGCCAAGTGTGCAGGTCATAGGGAGCAGAGCTTGCTGCGCATGGAGAGCAGAGCGTGCAGTATGCAGGGAGCAGAGCTTGCTGCGCATGGAGAGCACAGCGTGCAGTACGCAGGGAGCAGAGCTTGCTGCGCATGGAGAGCACAGCGTGCAGTACGCAGGGAGCAGAGCTTGCTGCGCATGGAGAGCAGAGCGTGCAGTACGCAGGGAGCAGAGCTTGCTGCGCATGGAGAGCACAGCGTGCAGTACGCAGGGAGCAGAGCTTGCTGCGCATGGAGAGCACAGCGTGCAGTACGCAGGGAGCAGAGCTTGCTGCGCATGGAGAGCACAGCGTGCAGTACGCAGGGAGCAGAGCTTGCTGCGCATGGAGAGCACAGCGTGCAGTACGCAGGGAGCAGAGCTTGCTGCGCATGGAGAGCACAGCGTGCAGTACGCAGGGAGCAGAGCTTGCTGCGCATGGAGAGCACAGCGTGCAGTACGCAGGGAGCAGAGCTTGCTGCGCATGGAGAGCACAGCGTGCAGTACGCAGGGAGCAGAAGTTGCTGCGCATGGAGAGCACAGCGTGCAGTACGCAGGGAGCAGAGCTTGCTGCGCATGGAGAGCAGAGCGTGCAGTACGCAGGGAGCAGAGCTTGCTGCGCATGGAGAGCACAGCGTGCAGTACGCAGGGAGCAGAGCTTGCTGCGCATGGAGAGCACAGCGTGCAGTACACAGGGAGCAGAGCTTGCTGCGCATGGAGAGCAGAGCGTGCAGTACACAGGGAGCAGAGTTTGCTGCGCATGGAGAGCAGAGCGTGCAGTACACAGGGAGCAGAGTTTGCTGCGCATGGAGAGCAGAGCGTGCAGTATGCAGGGAGCAGAGCTTGCTGCGCATGGAGAGCAGAGCGTGCAGTACGCAGGGAGCAGAGCTTGCTGCACATAGGGAGCAGTGTGTGTAGTACACAGGGAGCAGAGCTTGCTGCGCATGGAGAGCAGAGCGTGCAGTACGCAGGGAGCAGAGCTTGCTGCGCATGGAGAGCACAGCGTGCAGTACACAGGGAGCAGAGCTTGCTGCGCATGGAGAGCACAGCGTGCAGTACACAGGGAGCAGAGTTTGCTGCGCATGGAGAGCAGAGCGTGCAGTACACAGGGAGCAGAGTTTGCTGCGCATGGAGAGCAGAGCGTGCAGTATGCAGGGAGCAGAGCTTGCTGCGCATGGAGAGCAGAGCGTGCAGTACGCAGGGAGCAGAGCTTGCTGCACATAGGGAGCAGTGTGTGTAGTACACAGGGAGCAGAGCTTGCTGCGCATGGAGAGCAGAGCGTGCAGTACGCAGGGAGCAGAGCTTGCTGCGCATGGAGAGCAGAGCGTGCAGTACACAGGGAGCAGAGCTTGCTGCGCATGGAGAGCACAGCGTGCAGTACACAGGGAGCAGAGCTTGCTGCGCATGGAGAGCAGAGCGTGCAGTACACAGGGAGCAGAGCTTGCTGCGCATGGAGAGCAGAGCGTGCAGTATGCAGGGAGCAGAGCTTGCTGCGCATGGAGAGCGGAGCATGCAGTACGCAGGGAGCAGAGCTTGCTGCGCATGGAGAGCACAGCGTGCAGTACGCAGGGAGCAGAGCTTGCTGCGCATGGAGAGCACAGCGTGCAGTACGCAGGGAGCAGAGCTTGCTGCGCATGGAGAGCACAGCGTGCAGTACGCAGGGAGCAGAGCTTGCTGCGCATGGAGAGCACAGCGTGCAGTACGCAGGGAGCAGAGCTTGCTGCGCATGGAGAGCAGAGCGTGCAGTACGCAGGGAGCAGAGCTTGCTGCGCATGGAGAGCAGAGCGTGCAGTACGCAGGGAGCAGAGCTTGCTGCGCATGGAGAGCACAGCGTGCAGTACGCAGGGAGCAGAGCTTGCTGCGCATGGAGAGCACAGCGTGCAGTACACAGGGAGCAGAGCTTGCTGCGCATGGAGAGCAGAGCGTGCAGTACACAGGGAGCAGAGATTGCTGCGCATGGAGAGCAGAGCGTGCAGTACACAGGGAGCAGAGTTTGCTGCGCATGGAGAGCAGAGCGTGCAGTATGCAGGGAGCAGAGCTTGCTGCGCATGGAGAGCAGAGCATGCAGTACGCAGGGAGCAGAGCTTGCTGCACATAGGGAGCAGTGTGTGTAGTACACAGGGAGCAGAGCTTGCTGCGCATGGAGAGCACAGCGTGCAGTACGCAGGGAGCAGAGCTTGCTGCGCATGGAGAGCAGAGCGTGCAGTACGCAGGGAGCAGAGCTTGCTGCGCATGGAGAGCACAGCGTGCAGTACGCAGGGAGCAGAGCTTGCTGCGCATGGAGAGCACAGCGTGCAGTACGCAGGGAGCAGAGCTTGCTGCGCATGGAGAGCAGAGCGTGCAGTACGCAGGGAGCAGAGCTTGCTGCGCATGGAGAGCACAGCGTGCAGTACGCAGGGAGCAGAGCTTGCTGCGCATGGAGAGCACAGCGTGCAGTACACAGGGAGCAGAGCTTGCTGCGCATGGAGAGCAGAGCGTGCAGTACACAGGGAGCAGAGTTTGCTGCGCATGGAGAGCAGAGCGTGCAGTACACAGGGAGCAGAGTTTGCTGCGCATGGAGAGCAGAGCGTGCAGTATGCAGGGAGCAGAGCTTGCTGCGCATGGAGAGCAGAGCGTGCAGTACGCAGGGAGCAGAGCTTGCTGCACATAGGGAGCAGTGTGTGTAGTACACAGGGAGCAGAGCTTGCTGCGCATGGAGAGCAGAGCGTGCAGTACGCAGGGAGCAGAGCTTGCTGCGCATGGAGAGCAGAGCGTGCAGTACACAGGGAGCAGAGCTTGCTGCGCATGGAGAGCACAGCGTGCAGTACACAGGGAGCAGAGCTTGCTGCGCATGGAGAGCAGAGCGTGCAGTACACAGGGAGCAGAGTTTGCTGCGCATGGAGAGCAGAGCGTGCAGTATGCAGGGAGCAGAGCTTGCTGCGCATGGAGAGCGGAGCGTGCAGTACGCAGGGAGCAGAGCTTGCTGCACATAGGGAGCAGTGTGTGTAGTACACAGGAGATGAGAGTGCAGAGCCCAGAGGGCCAAGAATGCAGCCCGCAGCAGGCTGAGCATGTAGCAAACAAGGAGCTAGCGTGCAGCCAGTGGCAGATTCCAATAGGGACATTCCAGTCAGCAGCCCCGGGCCCAGCACCGCTGGGGGCCCAACGCCAACCCGAACGCCCACATACTGCGGTGGGGCATGGGAGCACATAGTTCCCTGCCCCGCTGCCATCCACCGATCACCATCATAGGCTTCAGGCCTAGTAAGCCTGAGGTCTATGGGGTAGTGAAATCCCGGCGCAGGCGGGCGTGATGACGTCATTGCGCGCCTATACCAGGATGCAGCATTGTGACGTGTGCGCGCCTTCCTCTCCTCGCCTGGCCCTGGACATAGGTGAGCAGTGGCGGATTACAATAGGGACGTTCGGGTCGGCATCCCCCGGCCCAGCACACCGAGGGGCCCAACCCCGACCCGAACGCCCACATACTGCGGCGGGGCATGGGCGCACATAGTTCCCTGCCCCGCCGCCGATCATCGCCATAGGCTTCAGACCTAGCTTTAAAAGAACAAAAAACATTTTTTTTATTTCATGTGCCTACTTTGGGGGACATGTGGGGTGGGGGCACACAGGAGGACATATTAAGAGACATCGAGTACATAAGGGTGAAATCACTATATTGGGGCAAATCACTATATGGGGGAAAATTATTATGGGAGAGAAATGGGGTGGGGGAAATTACTAAATGGGGGTGTTGCTATTGAGGACGCACTGTAGGGGAAATTCTATTATTTTTTGGGACACTATACAGGGATTATTGCCTGGAGCACAATATAGGGTGTTATTATCACTGGGGTCTCTAGGGGACAGTATAGCTGCTGTAGACACTATAGGGACATTTGGGGTAATTTATCAAACTGGTGTAAACTAGAACTGGGTTAGTTGCCCATAGCAACAGATTTCACCTTTCCTTTTTCACAGCTCCTTTCGAAAATGAAAGGTGGAATCTGATTGGTTGCTTTGGGCACCTAAGCCAGTTCTACTTTACACCAGTTTGATAAATGACCCCAATTATGTCTCCTGGGGTCACTATTTTTTCAGCAATATGGTATTTGGGGGGCATAGTATTAGGGGTGGCAGCAGGATGACACTGTGGGGACACCAGGATGGGGAGGTTGTTGAAAAAAACGGAGAAATCTAACTTGTCTGTGTTACAAACTCTGTAGAGACGAGATATCTGTATGCAGCAATCTCCTGAGCTCCCTCTAGTGGTGGATGTATATATCTGTATGCAGCAATCTCCTGAGCTCCCTCTAGTGGTGGCTGTATATATCTGTATGCAGTAATCTCCTGAGCTCCCTCTAGTGGTGGCTGTATATATCTGTATGCAGTAATCTCCTGAGCTCCCTCTAGCGGTGGCTGTATATATCTGTATGCAGTAATCTCCTGAGCTCCCTCTAGTGGTGGCTGTATATATCTGTATGTAGTAAACTCCTGAGCTCCCTCTAGTGGTGGCTGTATATATCTGTATGCAGTAATCTCCTGAGCTCCCTCTAGTGGTGGCTGTATATATCTGTATGTAGTAATCTCCTGAGCTCCCTCTAGTGGTGGCTGTATATATCTGTATGCAGTAATCTCCTGAACTCCCTCTAGTGGTGGCTGTATATATCTGTATGTAGTAATCTCCTGAGCTCCCTCTAGTGGTGGCTGTATATATCTGTATGCAGTAATCTCCTGAGCTCCCTCTAGTGGTGGCTGTATATATCTGTATATATCTGTATGCAGTAATCTCCTGAGCTCCCTCTAGTGGTGGCTGTATATATCTGTATGTAGTAATCTCCTGAGCTCCCTCTAGTGGTGGCTGTATATATCTGTATGCAGTACTCTCCTGAGCTCACTCTACTGGTGACTGTATATATCTGTATATAGTAATCTCCTGAGCTCCCTCTAGTGATGGCTGTATATATCTGTATATAGTAATCTCCTGAGCTCCCTCTAGTGATGGCTGTATATATCTGTATGCAGTAATCTCCTGAGCTCCCTCTAGTGGTGGCTGTCTATATCTGTATGTAGTAATCTCCTAAGCTCCCTCTAGTGGTGGCTGTCTATATCTGTATGTACTAATCTCCTGAGCTCCCTCTAGTGGTGGCTGTATATATCTGCATGTAGCAATCTCCTGAGCTCCCTCTAGTGGTGGCTGTATATATCTGTATGTAGCAATCTGATCTCCTGAGCTCCCTCTAGTGGTGACTGTATATATCTGTATGTAGTAATCTCCTGAGCTCCCTCTAGTGGTGTCTGTATATATCTGTATGTAGTAATCTCCTGAGCTCCCTCTAGTGGTGGCTGTATATATCTGTATGTAGTAATCTCCTGAGCTCCCTCTAGTGGTGGCTGTATATATCTGTATGTAGTAATCTCCTGAGCTCCCGCTAGTGGTGGCTGTATATATCTGTATGCAGTCATCTCCTGAGCTCCCTCTAGTGGTGGCTGTACATATCTGTATGTAGTAATCTCCTGAGCTCCCTCTAGTGGTGTCTGTATATATCTGTATGTAGTAATCTCCTGAGCTCCCTCTAGTGGTGGCTGTATATATCTGTATGTAGTAATCTCCTGAGCTCCCTCTAGTGGTGGCTGTATATATCTGTATGTAGTAATCTCCTGAGCTCCCGCTAGTGGTGGCTGTATATATCTGTATGCAGTCATCTCCTGAGCTCCCTCTAGTGGTGGCTGTACATATCTGTATATAGTAATCTCCTGAGCTCCCTCTAGTGATGGCTGTATATATCTGTATGCAGTAATCTCCTGAGCTCCCTCTAGTGGTGGCTGTCTATATCTGTATGTAGTAATCTCCTAAGCTCCCTCTAGTGGTGGCTGTCTATATCTGTATGTACTAATCTCCTGAGCTCCCTCTAGTGGTGGCTGTATATATCTGCATGTAGCAATCTCCTGAGCTCCCTCTAGTGGTGGCTGTATATATCTGTATGTAGCAATCTGATCTCCTGAGCTCCCTCTAGTGGTGACTGTATATATCTGTATGTAGTAATCTCCTGAGCTCCCTCTAGTGGTGTCTGTATATATCTGTATGTAGTAATCTACCTGAGCTCCCTCTAGTGGTGGCTGTATATATCTGTATGTAGTAATTCCTGAGCTCCCTCTAGTGGTGGCTGTATATATCTGTATGTTAGTAATCTCCTGAGCTCCCGCTAGTGGTGGCTGTATATATCTGTATGCAGTCATCTCCTGAGCTCCCTCTAGTGGTGGCTGTACATATCTGTATGTAGTAATCTCCTGAGCTCCCTCTAGTGGTGGCTGTATATATCTGTATGCAGTAATCTCCCGAGCTCCCTCTAGTGGTAGCTGTATATATCTGTATGCAGTAATCTCCCGAGCTCCCTCTAGTGGTGACTGTATATATCTGTATGTAGTAATCTCCGAGCTCCCTCTAGTGGTGGCTGTATATATCTGTATGCAGTAATCTCCTGAGCTCCCTCTAGTGGTGGCTGTATATATCTGTATGCCAGTAATCTCCTGAGCTCCCTCTAGTGGTGGCTGTACATATCTGTATGCAGTAATCTCCGAGCTCCCTCTAGTGGGTGGCTGTATATATCTGTATGCAGTAATCTCCCGAGCTCCCTCTAGTGGTGGCTGTATATATCTGTATGTAGTAATCTCCTGAGCTCCCCCTAGTGGTGTCTGTATATATCTGTATGCAGTAATCTCCTGAGCTCCCCTAATGGTGGCTGTATATATCTGTATGCAGTAATCTCCTGAGCTCCCTCTAGTGGTGGATGTATATATCTGTATGTAGTAATCTCCTGAGCTCCCTCTAGTGGTGGCTTTATATATCTGTATGCAGTAATCTCCTGAGCTCCCTCTAGTGGTGGCTGTATATATCTGTATGTAGTAATCTCCTGAGCTTCCCTCTAGTGGTGGCTGTATATATCTGTATGTAGTAATCTCCTGAGCTCCCTCTAGTGGTGGCTGTATATATCTGTATGCAGTAATCTCCTGCGCTTCCTCTAGTGGTGGCTGTATATATCTGTATGCAGTAATCTCCTGAGCTCCCTCTAGTGGTGACTGTATATATCTGTATGTACTAATCTCCTGAGCTCCCTCTAGTGGTGGCTGTATATATCTGTATGTAGTGATCTCCTGAGCTCCCTCTAGTGGTGGCTGTATATATCTGTATGTAGTAATCTCCTGAGCTCCCTCTAGTTGAGGCTGTATATATCTGTATGTAGTGATCTCCTGAGCTCCCTCTAGCACAGAATCTTCTACATATTTAATTTTAACCACACGTTTTGGGTCTTAATAACCTGGACAGTATTAGGTATCTCCTTCTGGTTAAATAGGTATGCCATTAATGTAAATGAGCTGACCCAACTCTTTAGTAAGGACCCACGGCTTGTTACAGCAGTATCCTATCACACCAGGTGTCTTCAGCGACACACTACTGTCTGTTCCTTGCTGTCAGTTCTCTTATGTTTAAAAGTGACACCTAGTGTCAGGAGTGAACACTACAATAAAATGACATGTAAACAGTGGGGCACGGGCCGTTTCAATGTAATACACGAACACAGGCTATCCTCCATGCAGCTACTCTATTGTAGTGCCAGTTCTATGAGGTTCTTTATAGGTGCTGTAAAAACATAGTCATTAAGGGGTTAAAATAACAATGGTGCTGAAGAGTGAATGTTCTCTCTAGGCTAATAGAATTCATACCTTTCCATAGACACCACTAGCTGTAAACTCCTATATACCTGAGCGACAGTTCTGCAAATATGGCGCCAATCAAATCTGCATGTATGTACGCCCCACAGAGGGAAGAAACGTCAGACCCCCAGTAACTATGAATGACCATGAGCCTTTCAGGGCTGCCAGATCCGCTCAGTGCCCATCGCCCTGCCCTTTTTATTGGATCCGTCTCTTGCTCTTTTTTCCCAGTTCGTGTCAGTTCACATTAAATGCTCGCTGCAAGTGCGGTGGTGGGACGGTGGGAGTTTAGTGCAGGCTAATAATTTCCCCTGGTGCCCACAAATCATGGACCTTATCATGTTCCTTACCTTAAACTTCCATTATTTATGAAGGTCACAGCCCCTGGTTCTGCCGCGTATTATAATGACTCGTACTGGAGTATTATAAATGGTTATAAGGGCGTCGAGGCACCGAAGCGGCCAAGATCTCCATTTTCACTTCAGATCGGAAGAGGGAAGGTGTCTTGTCTGGAGACTCAATGGGGGGGTTTATGAAGACCGGCATTCTCATACACCTTGATCTGCGCCTAGTTTCTCAAGAAGCATATGCCTACTAATAAGCTTGGACATATCTGCCCCTCCGTGCACCAGAAACTCAAATCTATGCCAGCTCGGGGTCATATGAGGCTCCTATTCGAAATCTTGTGCTTCCACTGAAGTCATTCCTTTACTGGGTAATCGGGCCTGGCTATGGATGGGACGTCACATCCGCGGTGGACGGGGACAAGTCTCCTTCTCTGGATTCAGGAGTCTGCGCATGCGTCAGGGAGAGGTCCTGTTCTCGTCTATTGTGGCAGTGAAAGCCTGTGCATTTATATACAACCTATGAAGTCTGGGGGAGCAACAAGAAAATAGAGATAATCTGTGTTGTACAGATCCGTAATAAAAAACTAGGGGCCTGACCACCGGAGATAGCAGAGTACAGGGCTTGGCAGTCTCGTGGAGCGCGCAGGGAGCGGCAGTGTGCACGCTCAACCTGATGCTTCATAGTCAGAACAGGATCTGTCGGGTGATCAGCGGCCGTACATATCCGTAATCCAGCAGTCTGCCCTTGTAAATCAGTCCTAAGTCTTTTCTTCTTCCCTCTGGTCCATGACCCAGACACAAAGGGGCGCCACGTGCTGCCTCACCTCATTGCCATTTGCGGGGACCAGGGGTCCGTCAGTTACCTGCTTTCTGGCTGGAAATGGAATAAAACCCACTTCGTGTAAATGTCTGGATAAAGAAATCAGCAGGAATTCCAGCTGGAGTCAGCAGGTCACCGCCATAAAGATCGCAGCACTGGAGGCAAACGAGAGTCAATATCTCACCAGTCCACAACCAGAGCCGCTTCATAAAAGATATTAGAAACTGGAAATGAATGTAAAATAGTCAGACATTTCCATGCTAATGGGGAGAGATGAAAGATTGCGTGGTAACATTCCAGCGCAGGGAAATTATTTACTTGGACGGTTTAAATGTGCAAATGAAACAACTGTGGAGACAGAAAACTGTAACATGGTCAAGTCATGTATTACCCTGCAGAAGGAGCTGATCTTGTGTATTAGGGAACATTAACATCTAAAGCCCTTGAGTCGTCATCACTAACCATGACATTCAGCCTTTTCATGAAGGGGTTTTCTGGGTTTAAATGAACCTTTTACCTTTTACATTTAGTTGTTGGAGTTGTGCTTTTAATATGCAAATCTATACTAAAAATATAGATGCAGCCACCACTAGAGGGAGCTCAGGAGATTACTACATACAGATATATACAGCCACCACTAGAGGGAGCTCAGGAGATTACTGCATACAGATATATACATCCACCACTAGAGGGAGCTCAGGAGATTACTGCATACAGATATATACAGCCCCCACTAGAGGGAGCTCAGGAGATTACTATATACAGATATATACAGCCACCACTAGAGGGAGCTCAGGAGATTACTACATACAGATATATACATCCACCACTAGAGGGAGCTCAGGAGATTACTACATACAGATATATACAGCCACCACTAGAGGGAGCTCAGGAGATTACTACATACAGATATATACAGCCACCACTAGGAGGTAGCTCAGGAGATTACTGCATACAGATATATACAGCCACCACTAGAGGGAGCTCAGGAGATTACTACATACAGATATATACAGCCACCACTAGAGGGAGCTCAGGAGATTACTGCATACAGGTATATACAGCCACCACTAGAGGGAGCTCAGGAGATTACTGCATACAGGTATATACAGCCACCACTAGAGGGAGCTCAGGAGATTACTACATACAGGTATATACAGCCACCACTAGAGGGAGCTCAGGAGATTACTGCATACAGGTATATACAGCCACCACTAGAGGGAGCTCAGGAGATTACTACATACAGATATATACAGCCACCACTAGAGGGAGCTCAGGAGATTACTACATACAGATATATACAGCCACCACTAGAGGGAGCTCAGGAGATTACTACATACAGATATATACAGCCACCACTAGAGGGAGCTCAGGAGATTACTGCATACAGATATATACAGCCACCACTAGAGGGAGCTCAGGAGATTACTACATACAGATATATACAGACACTACTAGAGGGAGCTCAGGAGATTACTACATACAGATATATACAGCTACCACTAGAGGGAGCTCAGGAGATTACTACATACAGATATATACAGCCACCACTAGAGGGAGCTCAGGAGATTACTGCATACAGATATATACAGCCCCCACTAGAGGGAGCTCAGGAGATTAGTACATACAGATATATACAGACACTACTAGAGGGAGCTCAGGAGATTACTACATACAGATATATACAGCTACCACTAGAGGGAGCTCAGGAGATTACTACATACAGATATATACAGCCACCACTAGAGGGAGCTCAGGAGATTACTGCATACAGATATATACAACCACCACTAGAGGGAGCTCAGGAGATTACTACATACAGATATATACAGCCACCACTAGAGGGAGCTCAGGAGATTACTGCATACAGATATATACAGCCACCACTAGAGGGAGCTCAGGAGATTACTACATACAGATATATACAGCCACCACTAGAGGGAGCTCAGGAGATTACTACATACAGATATATACAGCCACCACTAGAGGGAGCTCAGGAGATTACTATATACAGATATATACAGCCACCACTAGAGGGAGCTCAGGAGATTACTACAGGCAGATATATACAGCCACCACTAGAGGGAGCTCAGGAGATTACTACATACAGATATATACAGCCACCACTAGAGGGAGCTCAGGAGATTACTACATACAGATATATACAGCCACCACTAGAGGGAGCTCAGGAGATTACTATATACAGATATATACAGCCACCACTAGAGGGAGCTCAGGAGATTACTACATACAGATATATACATCCACCACTAGAGGGAGCTCAGGAGATTACTACATACAGATATATACAGCCACCACTAGAGGGAGCTCAGGAGATTACTACATACAGATATATACAGCCACCACTAGGAGGTAGCTCAGGAGATTACTACATACAGATATATACAGCCACCACTAGAGGGAGCTCAGGAGATTACTACATACAGATATATACAGCCACCACTAGAGGGAGCTCAGGAGATTACTGCATACAGATATATACAGCCACCACTAGAGGGAGCTCAGGAGATTACTACATACAGATATATACAGCCACCACTAGAGGGAGCTCAGGAGATTACTACATACAGATATATACAGCCACCACTAGGAGGTAGCTCAGGAGATTATTACATACAGTTATATACAGCCACCACTAGAGGGAGCTCAGGAGATTACTACATACAGATATATACAGCCACCACTAGAGGGAGCTCAGGAGATTACTACATACAGATATTTACAATTACCACTAGAACAAGCAAAATTTGCTGGGATTGCATGCAAAATTTGGAAATAATCCCTTTAAGGTTGGATCAGGCCCTGAGTGTCAGGTCACCTGTGGCGCCCCCTTCTTCAGATGCCCATGTATGCAGAGCCCTGCAGCCTATGTGCGGTAGATTGGGGCAGTGATCTAGTTTTTCGGTAGCAATGTGCTGCCTTCATTCACCGGGAGATTGCAGAGAAAAATGATGGCAATCAGGTTTGCATTACCGCGACCTCGCCATTAACGGCGTCCACGTCCTTGTGGGAACGCTCCCTAATTAAAAGACAATCAGTAGAGCAGCAATTAACAGGTTTGCATTGAATACAGGAACACAAGACGTTTCCTTCATAATTCAGTCGATTTTTTTTGTGTGCAGTCACCAGTGGCACGGGGCGCGCCTGCCACCTGCTGGCGTCTGGCAGCATTAACCCTTTACATAGCCGCTCCACGGCAGGTCACATTGTAGCTCTGATGTGGTGGGTTATGTCTGACATAGACCTGGCTGAACAATTTCCCCCCCATCCCTTATGGAGGGCACCATGCTGCACCTGGCTCTGCTGAAGGGACTCACATACATAGCATGGGGTCTATTGGGTCTCCACTGGGTTGATCCTGCTGGCAGGTGCTCTGTAAGTTCATCATAAAGAAGATCACAGTCATGAGTTTGTACTGGTTTTCATTTACTGAATGAAAGGGCCCTGTAGGATAATCAAACCCCTTTGACACCACTCGGAGACCTGCCACGGAATGGACCTGTGTCTAGAATATTGTGTCAGATTTCCAGTCTCCGAGCAGTAGCAAAGGGGCTTAATCTCCTTGTAGAGCTCAGTCTGAGATCACATCCACCACCGTGACCTTATGACCCATCGGAAAATCATTTTAACAGGATTTTCCCTTTAGGTCCCTTTGACACGGCTCGGAGATGAGTAATCTAACACCGCGTTCTATGTGCACATTCTATTACCGGCTGCTCTTTATGTCGACCAGATTTGTTGAGGCAGTCTGAGGAGTAGTTTTGTCTCTTCTCTGCGTAGAGGCGATGAGGATGAAGGTTTTCTGGTGGCTGAGATTACAGGATCCACCGCGCTGCAGCCGTGAGATCCTCCACCGCCCGTTCGTGAAGTTTGGAGGGCGGCCGGTTCCTTGATATCGCGCTCTGCATTACGATCATTATCTGCTCCTTGTTGAGTCTCTTGATTTGGGTCATTTCGGGTCCAATTAACTAGAACAGGAACATCCGGGACCATCAGCGTTTTAAGGCCAGCATGGGGTGGAACGTTTGAGGGATCTCAGGATATGGACCCCGCTGGTTAAAACTTCTGACATGTTGGTTCCCTTTTTAGTTCTGATAAAGTCCTGGTGGTCTTTAAATAATAGCGGCTGTCAACATGACCAACCCTAAAACCAGACCTTCTTCCTGGTGGGGCTCATCATGCCGATTAAAACGATACCTCTTTTGTCTGTATGGTAAATAGCAGCAGAGAAATCTGCATATTATTCATATGCAAATGAGATGTTCAAGTACCAGGAGGAGGGGCTGAATCCTTTGAGCACTGCTTTGTAACCCCCCCTGTGCTCTGCACGCTCCCCCATCCCCTTGCCTGACAGAGCTAGACACACCGAGTCCTAGCATCTCCCTATCATATACACTATGTACTATAGCTTCACCACGCTCATAGATCTGCTCAGAAAGGTAATCTACATATCACTGCTTTATTCAAAGCACAATATAGGATTATACAGA
The DNA here is from genome assembly GCF_014858855.1 of Bufo gargarizans. Taxonomy (NCBI): domain Eukaryota; kingdom Metazoa; phylum Chordata; class Amphibia; order Anura; family Bufonidae; genus Bufo; species Bufo gargarizans. The sequence goes on along the minus strand of NC_058090.1, from coordinate 4,887,228 downwards.
CGCCAGTAATATGTGTTTTATAAGCAAAAATATGTTCTCTGTGTTAAATCATCATAGTTAAATTTGTTACTGATGTGCCCGTGATAATTTTTGCAAATGTGATCCATTAGCAAATACCCACCTTTCTTGATAAAATTACTTCCATCCTACCCAGTGTTACACTTTGGTTCCACCTAGTTACGACCACCGCTTTTCGGGCGATTCCAAGGGCCGTGCTTGCGCAGAAGAAGCACTTCTTTCCTGCAGTCAGTGCTGGACAGGAGAGCCGCGGTTGGTCCAAAAGATGCGGCTGATACATGGACCATGATTCCCAGACCGAGCGCAGTCGTGAGATTCAGCCCTTAGTGGAGAACTTATGGTTTGTTCACACACAGCAGATTTGTTACAGACATTTCTGCAACTCTCTCATTCATCTGAATGAGGCTTCCACGCACTACAGAAACCACCTCATTCACAGGAGTTCAAATATCTACCGGTCATCGCACAGGAACACAAGACTTCCCCTGATGGCGGGACCTCAGGTCTTGTAGTGATCTGCACGTATCACATTAGTAGTTTACAGCACAACAGACCCGAACAAAACGTGGGCATCCGGATATACTGACCAAAGACTGTAACTCAGGATCAGTAATAGCAGAATAGTGAGTTCAGCTCTGGAGTATAATACAGGATGTCACTCAGGATCAGTACAGGATAAGTAATGTATGTACACAGTGACTGCACCAGCAGAATAGTGAGTGCAGCTCTGGAGTATAATACAGGATGTCACTCAGGATCAGTACAGGATAAGTAATGTATGTACACAGTGACTGCACCAGCAGAATAGTGAGTTCAGCTCTGGAGTATAATACAGGATGTCACTCAGGATCAGTACAGGATAAGTAATGTACAGTTGCAAGAAAAAGTATGTGAACCCTTTGGAATGATTTGGATTTCTGCACAAATTGGTCATAAAATGTGATCTGACAGTTAAGTCACAACAATAGACAATCACAATCTGCTTAAACTAATAACACACAAAGAGTTAAATGTTACCATGTTGTTATTGAACACACCATGTAAACAGTCACAGTGCAGGTGGAAAAAGTATGTGAACCCTTGGATTTAATAACTGGTTGAACCTCCTTTGGCAGCAATAACTTCCACCAAACGTTCCCTGTAGTTGCAGATCAGACGAGCACAACGGTCAGGAGTAATTCTTCACCATTCCTCTTTACAGAACTGTTTCAGTTCAGCAATATTCTCGGGATGTCTGGTGGGAATCGCTTTCTTGAGGTCAGGCCACAGCATCTCCATCGGGTTGAGGTCAGGACTCTGACTGGGCCGCTCCAGAAGGCGGATTTTCTTCTGTTTAAGCCGTTCTGTTGTTGATTTACTTCTATGCTTTGGGTCGTTGTCCTGTTGCAGCACCCATCGTCTGTAGAGCTTCAGCTGGTGGTCAGATGGCCTTAAGTTCTCCTGCAAAATGTTTTGATAAACTTGGGAATTCATTTTTCCTTCGATGATAGCAATCCGTCCAGGCCCTGACGCAGCAAAGCAGCCCCAAACCATGATGCCCCCCCCCCCATACTTCACAGTTGGGAGGAGGTTTTGAGGTTGGCGTGCTGTGCCTCTTTTTCTCCACACATAGTGTTGTGTGTTTCTTCCAAACAACTCAACTTTGGTATCATCTGTCCACAGAATATTTGCCAGTACTGCTGTGGAACATCCAGGTGCTCTTGTGCAAACTGTAAACGTGCAGCAATGTTTTTTTGAGCAGCAGTCGCTTCCTCTGTGGTATCCTCCCATGAAATCCATTCTTGTTTAGTGTTTTACGTATCGTAGATTTGCTAACAGGGATGTTAGCATATGCCAGAGACTTCTGTAAGTCTTTAGCTGACACTCTAGGATTCTTCCTCACCTCATTGAGCAGTCTGCGCTGTGCTCTTGCAGTCATCTTTACAGGACGGCCGCTCCTAGGGAGAGTAGCAGCAGTGCTGAACGTCCTCCATTTATAGACAGTTTGTCTTACCGTGGACCGATGAACAGCAAGGCTTTTGGAGATACTTTTATAACCCTTTCCAGATTTATGCAAGTCAACAATTCTTAATCGTAGGTCTTCTGAGAGCTCTTTTGTGCGAGGCATCATTCACATCAGGCAATGCTTCTTGTGAAAAGCAAACCCAGAACTGGTGGTTTTTTTTTATAGGGCAGGGCAGCTGTAACCAACACCTCCAATCTCATCTCATTGATGGGACTCCAGTTGGCCGACACCTCACTCCAATTAGCTCTTGGAGATGTCATTAGTCTAGGGGTTCACATACTTTCTCCACCTGCACTGTGAATGTTTACATGGTGTGTTCAATAGAAAACATGGTAACATTTAATTCTGTGTGTGTTATTAGTTTAAGCAGACTGTGATTGTCTATTGTTGTGAAATCTATGACTCCACCAGCAGAATAGTGAGTGCAGCTCTGGAGTATAATAAAGGATGTAACTCAGGATCAGTACAGGATAAGTAATGTATGTACACAGTGACTGCACCAGCAGAATAGTGAGTGCAGCTCTGGAGTATAATACAGGATGTAACTCAGGATCAGTACAGGATAAGTAATGTATGTACACAGTGACTGCACCAGCAGAATAGTGAGTGCAGCTCTGGGGTATAATACAGGATGGAGCTCAGGATCAGTACAAGGTAAGGCTACTTTTACACTTGCGTTTTGGGCGGATTTGTCATGAATCTGCAAAAATGGATCCGTTACAATACTACAACCATCTGCATCCTTCATGAACGGATCAGTTTGTATTATCTGTAACATAGCCAAGATGGATCCATCGAAAGCCAATGGGAGACAGATACATTTTCGATTGTGGCAGAGAAAACGGATCCGTCCCCGTTGACTTGCATTGTGGGTAATGCCGAACCCGTTTTGCTCCGCATCCCAGAATGGAAAGCAAACTACAACATGTTGCCGTTTGCTCTTCGGTCTGGGAATGTAACTAAACGGAACGGAATGCATTTTGGAGCGCTCCGTTCTGTTCAGTTTTGTCCCCATTGACAATGAATGGGGACAAAACTGAAGCGTTTTTTTCCCCCAGTATTGAGCCCCTATGACGGATCTCAATACCAGAAAACTCAAACACTAGTGTAAAAGTAGCCTTAGAGGAATGGGTGGGAATGCATAAACTAGGCGAGAGATGTCCAGTCTTGATTGAAGGCATCCACCGCAGTTGGGAGATCTTTCGGGTTGAGGGAGAAAAATTATCTATTTGACGATTTTTCCGGGAGGCGAAAAGATCTATTGATGGTTTGCCCCACTTTCTGAAATGCTTCTGGGCATAATGTCCACTCCTCCGGGTCCAGAACATGATGGCTCAGGTGATATGCTTTTGTATTTAAAGATCCCTTTCTTTAGGTGAACTGCCGAGATCGAGATGATATTTTGTTCGCTAGACTTTGAAGTGGATGGTGTCTCGTCCCTCCCCGTTGCTGAATTGTCTGAATAAATTAGAACATGACGGTCTTTTGATAATGCCCACAAACGGGCACTTTTCCCTGCCTCCATTGCGCACAGTGCTCAAGTGTGATTAAAGGGAATATAGTGACACACCCACATTCGGGCAAACGTTACACAATCAATGACTTTTTTACATGCGATTCCACGAATGTGGTTTATCTTATCAAATGCCCTTGCGGACTATGTTATGTGGGTGAAACCACCCAGCATATCAGAGATAGGATATCGAAACATAAATCCACCATAAGAACCAACCAACTACTTCTACCAATCCCTGCCCACTTCAAGGAAAGGAACCACCAGATCTCATCTTTGAGATTCCAGGTATTAGAACATATTAAAACCCCACGTAGGGGTGGAAACCGGATACTATTGCTTAAACAACGGGAATCATACTGGATCCATCGCCTGGACACACTGAGCCCCAAAGGACTAAATCGGGAATGCGATTTTTTCTTTAATATATAATGGACTTTTTATATATCATTATTGCTGTATCTTATTTGTCTAGTTTACTAACAATGATTATATGTTTCTCCTCACAGATTCGATAGAATTGGAATATAGATCTAGACCATATGGGTGAGAAACCACCCCCCCCCCTACCCCCCTTCCCCCCCTTTCCTTGCACCTTTCCTTTTCCCTCCCTCCCTTTACCCCATTCATCCCCTCATCCCCTTTTCCCCTCATCCACATAACCTAGTAACCATTAGATATTAATAGTATATATTAACATTACCATTATCTGTGACTATCACTAATAATTGTTATTCATGATATAATGTTATCCATAAAATGGTGTTATCTATAATATGATGTGTTCTACAACCCATTAATGCGATGTCCTCATCTATGTGATTTCATTCTGTGTGATACTTGCGGCCTCCATAACTACACATATCAATCAGATTATAGAACAACAGTGAACCATAGTCCCCTTAGCATAGCCACACTCTACAATAGAGCTAACTATTTTGTGCAGGTTCCATCTTATGATATCTACAGTAAGGGCAACACATATGCCCTTTTGTGACTAATATTGATCATTGCGCATGCGCCAACGGCATGACGTCATCGCGGACGCACGCAGCCACCACCTAGACAGTACACTTTAGCCTCCTTTATAAAACCCAGCGCGCCCCACACAGCGTCCACATCCGGCCGAATTCCTTACAGCTAACCACGTCAGGTAATTACTGGTCTCTTCCCTCTTCCTCTAGAGACTATTCAACGACTTGTACATTACAAACAGGCATCTAGGGACACCATATCAGGGGATTTATAGCCAGACTTCCTGATTTATATGATAAGACTCTACTTATGTATATATATATTCAAGTGTTCCACTGACTTATAATTATTATGCTAACACATGATGCCACTATTGCTACCCCTTATATGCTGTCCGTCAATGCCTCACTGTGTCTTGCTGTAATGATGATACTCTTGGAATTAATTCCCCTTTAAATTGCTTTCTTGCTTTGACATATACTGGACCCTCAAATGATTTTTCCAGAATCTTTTTTATGACCCTCATTTCATTCACATGAATTTACAAATGTTTCCAATTTATATAATTTTTTATAGATCCCTTGACAAAGGCCAGACATATGGCCGAAACGTTGGGACATGCTATGCAAGTTTGATTTGCTTCTACCCGGATGTATCAATTATATGTGAATATATGAAATGAAATGATGTAAAACATCAACTTATAATTAAATTGCATCAAAACTATTGTGGTGTGCCACGAATTTCTTCACTGCATGACGGTCTTTTGATAAATGTGATGTTTTCTTCAGAGCTTCCCAAATTGCTTGTAGTTCTCTGAAGTTTGAGGATTGTTGTCTTATGAGGAGTGGCCATTTGCCCTGGTAGGTTTCCTGCTGAACTACAGCCCCCCAATCCCTGAAGGTTGGCGTCCGCTGTGATTACAAGGGGGCGTTCCTGGTTCCGGTATATTCCCTTCTTTAGGTTGCTGTATATGAGCCACCACTTCAGGGAGTCTTTCTGCAAGTGGTTTTGTAATAGACCTTGGTTGTCCGCTATCACTAAAAGATCATCCAGATACGGGATGACACAGATTGCTTCTCGTCTTGGAGCTGCCACCACCTCCACCATGATCTTGGTGAAGACTCTTGGCGTTGAGGAAAATTCCATAACTCTAAGTTCACACCCGAGCGTTTTACAGCGCGTTCCTACGCGCTGTAAAACGCTCAACAAGGAGAAACCGATGCTTCCCTATGGGAATGGTTCTCACCTGGGCGTTTGTCGCGCGTTCCCGTACATAGACTTTCGGGAACGCGCGACAATGGGCGTTCGCTTGTCTCTGTATGCGCGATTGTAAACACCCGTACAATCGCGCATACAGAGCGCTCGTTTCAGAACGCTCAGGTGTGAACCCAGGGTTAGGGAGACATACAAATTGATCATGTTGGATGTGACCCCTCGTCTGTATTGCAAATCTTAGGAATTTTCTCTATGTTTTGTGTATCGGGATATGGTAAGAAGCATCCCTCAAATCGACTGAGGCCATCACCGCTTTCCTTTTTATTAATTTTACTGCTGATCCTAAAGTTTCCATCTTGAACTTTTGATCTGCAACATGTTTATTCAAGGGTTTTAGATTTATTCTAATTCTGGACGTCCTGTTTTTTTTTTTTTACTAATAGACGAGAGAAGTGGCCCTCTCCTAGCTGATTTTTCGGGACAGGTTCTATTGCTCCTAATTTTAGTAAATCTTCTATGCCTATCATTAAGGCAACTTGTTGAGAGGGAGGAAGAAGAGTGGTAATACATTTTTCTGGAGGGGAATTCCACATGGTAACCCTGTCTTATGATGTTTAGGATCCATGAATTGAATGTCTTCCACCTACTTGTATGGCGTCATTGTTTAGGATTAGAGGAGGAAGTCTCCCCTCTGTTCGGGTTGAAAAGGAAATTTCTTCCATTACCTCCTTTTGCATAACTCCACCTCCCCATTTTTCCCTTATCTTTCTTTTGTTCCGAATGGTACTGACGGCCACGAAAATTTTGTCTTTTTGATTTAAATCTCTCTTCTGGAAAACCTTTCTTCTTGTCAGTGGCGTTTTCTAAGATCTTGTCCAAATGCGTATTGCCCGTGATAGGGAAGGGAAATAAGCTTGTTTTTGGATGTAATATCCCCTGTCCATGCTTTGAGCCATAGAACCCACCTGGCTGTGTTAGATAAAACTGCCGTGCGTGCTGAAAGTTTTACGGATTCAGCTGCAGCATCCGCTAAGAAACTAGTTGCCATTTTTAGTAATGGAATGCTCTCCAGAATCTCATCTAATCAATAAAACGCCAAGAGATCAATCTCCAATTGCTCTAACCACAAATTAAAGGGGTTGTCCGGCGACATCCCTCCATTTTCACCAAGGCAGCCCCCCTGACTTGAGCATTGGAGCAGTTCATGCTCTGATGCTCTCCTTTGCCCTGCACTAAATTGTGCAGGACAAAGGCATTTTTAGGAGTTCCGGTGAGGTACAGGGCTTTTCATGGGGCTGCCAGGAAGTCCGGTGACTTCACAGATACTGATGGGCGGGCTTTAGCTAAAGCCCACCCATCAGAGCCGGTGACGTTACCGAACACACTGCCGGGCAGAAGCTTCCGCGCGGCAGTGCATTATGATAAACAAAAGAGCCTGTGCCCTGCGCGATGTAGCACACTGCAAGGGAGCACATCGGTGCATGAGATGCTCCGATGCTAGCCTCAGGGGGGCTGCCTGGGTGAAAAGAAGGGCATGTCCAGGTTCAGCTCTGAACCCGGACAACCCCTTTAAGGCTGGGTTCACACGGGCGTGACGGATTGGCTCAGGATGCGTTCAGTGAAACGCTCACTATTTTGCAAGCAAGTTCAGTCAGTTTTGTCTGCAATTGCATTTTTAACGCGCGTGATAAAAAACGGAAGGTTTACAAACAACATCTCTTAGCAACCATCAGTGATAAACGCATCACACCCGCACTTGCTTGCGGATGCAATGCGTTTTTCACGCAGCCCCATTCACTTCTATGGGGCCTGTCCTGCGTTACAAACGCAGAGAATAGAGCATGCTGCGATTTTAAAGCATTGCAGAAGTGATGCGTGAAAAAAAACGCTCATGTACACAGACCCATTGAAATGAATAGTGCCGGATTCAGTGCGGGTGCAATACGTTCACCTACCGCATTGCACCAGTGCGGAAATCTCACCCGTGTGAACCCAGCCTAAGGGTTCTAGCTACACAAGTAGAAGCCACCCCTGGCTTAAGAGCTGCCGTAGCCTCCCGTAGGCTCTCTGCCTTCCTATCCATGGGGTCTTTAAATTGCGCTGAATCTTCAAGTGGCAGGGCGGTATGTTTTGCTACCTTAGCCACAGGAGCGCGTACTCTGGGAATGGATTCCAAATGGGCGCAATCCTCATTGTTAGAAGGACAGCGCCTCTTGATACCCCTAGGAATGAAAGATCCTTTATCTGGCTCCTCCCATTCTGACCTGATTAACTTTGGAATATTATCTGGAACTGGGATTATGGACTTCCTCTCCCCCCAAATATATTTTCCTGAACTGATTTAGGCACCTCCATCTGTATTGTGGCTCTAGTCGCTTTTATAAGCTCATCAATGTCATCCGGATTAAAAAGGAAACGTTTATATTCATCATCATCATCAGAAGATACATACAGTGCTGCCCATAATTATTTATACCCCTGGAAAATCTTGACAAAGTTACTTTTATGCAACCAGCAAGTAATTTTTGGACAGGAAAGGAGTCTCCCAAAAGATAAGACGATGTAGAAGAGGAATTATTGTGGGAAAAAAAACATTTCTCAGCTTTTATTTACATTTGAGCAAAAAAATACAAGATGTTCCGCACTGTGGAAAGTCTCAGAGGACGCGGTCGGAAGCCAAAAGTGACACCTGTGCTGCCAGGAGGATAGTTAGAATCCAAGGATCACCACCGAGGCCATCCTGGTGAATCTGGGCTCTGCTGGTGGCAATGTCTCAAGGCAGACAATCCATCAGACACTGCAGACCAAGGAGGACGCCATTTCTCCAGATAAGGCACAGAAAAGCTCCTCTGGAGAAAGAAGAAGACTTCTGGTCTTCTGTGTTATGGTCAGATGAAACAAAAATTCTATTGTTTGGTCACAATGACGTTTCCTTCATTTGGCATAAAAAAGGAGAAGCCTTCAACCCAAAGAACACCATCCCCACTGTCAAACATGGTGGTGGGAACCTAATGCTTTGGGAGTGTTTTTCAGCCAATGGACCAGGGAACCTAATCCCAGTAAACGGCTCCATGAAAAAAGAGCGATACATGAGGATTCTCACCGACAACATCAGGCCGTCTGCAGAGAAACGTGGTCTTGGGCACCAGTGGACATTTCAGCATGACAATGACCCAAAACACACAGCAAAAGTGGTGAAGAAAAGGTTAGCAGACAACAACATTAACGCTTTGGGGCGGCCCGGCCAGAGTCCAGACTGGAATCCAATGGAGAATCTGTGGAGGAGCTAAAGATCAGGGTGACGGCGAGAAGACCCTCCAACCTGGAAGATGTGGAGCTCATTGCTAAAGATGAATGGGCAAATATACCTGTGGAGACCTGCAAAAAGCTGCTCTGCAATTATAGGAAGCGTCTGATCGCTGTAACAGCCAATAAAGGCTTTTCTATTGATTGTTGAGAAGGGGAGGAATCATTTTGGACGGGACACTTTTTGCTCAAATGTAAATAAAAGCTGAGAATTTTTTTTTTTCCACAATAATGCCTCTTGTACATCGTCTTATTACCTTTTGGGAGACACCAATGTCATTTCCAGTCATAAAATTACTTACCGGTTCAATAAAAGTAACTTTGGGTCAAAATTTGCCAGGGGTAAGAATAATTATGGGCAGCACTGTATGTTTTTTCATACGTTTCAGCGTCCGAGCCTCCCAAAACGTCAGAATCTGAGTCATACACTGGATTGCGATTATCACGGATGATTTGAGGAAGGTTTTTAGGGGGAGCTGGATCCCGGGAAGCTAGTGCAGATTGGACTTCTTCTTTAACTAATGTTGTGATATCTTCCAGGAAACTAGAGGATTCAGCTTTTACCGCATTAGAAGTACATTCTTTACATAAGGGTTTAGCTCCTGTGCTGGGCAAACACTTATAACATATTCCACATTTCCTTGTCTCTTTAGGAGCTCAAGCAGAATCCTTTTCTCTCTGAAAAGTTTAAGGGAGAGAATGATCAGCTAACCAGGGTATAGGGATGGTACACCATGTGTGATACCAGGCTACTCAACTCCTGGATTTGCTGCAGGCTCGGGCTCCAGAGCCCGGCGCGATGGGGGTCTTCATCTGTAAGACGCTCCCGTCCGCCAGCAGACACTGCATTGTTCTCCTCCTGTAGAAAGGATTGCGCTGTCCGGATCCCATTGAGCAGGTCCTGCTGCCTTTTATCCTTCCTGTGACCTGCAAGGACCTGTGGCACCCGGAGAGGACATCTGGCCCCGCCCCCAGTGTCTGACATCACGCGCCAGAGGGAACGCATCATAGTGTCGCTCCGGCCGCCATCTTCCTTCCCCTCTGCATGAATTCTGCCTGGACCACTGCAGCGGGATTTTCGCAAGGGACAGAAACCGTCTGGGCCCGTGCACAGGCCCCCAGAAGAGGGAGATCCGCACTCCGGATCAGACCTCGGCCTGCAGATATGTATTACAGGCGGGCCCAAAAGAGCTTCTATGCACCTCTCCCGCTTCTTAACCTGGTAGGACAGGAAAAACACTGGTGATGGAGGGGATTTAAAGGGAACCTGTCACCAGGATTTTGGGTATAGAGCTGAGGACATGGGCTGCTAGATCACCGCAATACCCAGTCCCCATAGCTCTGTGTGCCTTTATTGTGTAAAAAAAACGATTTGATACATATGCAAATTAACCCGAGATGAGTCCTGTATGTGAGATGAGTCAGGGACAGGACTCATCTCAGGTTAATTTGCATATGTATCAAATCGTTTTTTTTTCCACAATAAAAGCACACAGAGCTATGGGGACTGGGTATTGCAGATGTGCTAGCGGCCATCTAGAAGCCCATGTCCTCAGCTCTATGCACAAAATCCCGGTGACAGGTTCCCTTTAAACCTCTGTGTTATTTCTGTCCTATCAGAGGAAGTCCGTCTCAGGATGTGGCGTCATGGAGACAACTAGGGAAAGAAGAATTATAAATGCAGCTCTGGACTACACCACATAACGTCACCTAAGATCGTATATTATACTGTAGCGCATTCAGACCAACACTATCGCTGGGATACAATATACATTCTTTTGTTTTAGGCACTTAACCATTGAAAAGTCATAAAAAAAAATCCATTATACAGAACAGTCACCCGAATATACGGAGCCAATTAAAAGTCATTGCTGTTGTTGTAGCTTGGAGAATAAACGATGATGGTTTAATATGTAAGTTTCATTTTTGAGCTGGAATATTTAATGAAAGTAATTCCGTTTTTTTTCCATCTACAAATTTGTAACAAGCTTAGAAAATAAATTAAGAAATTGAAAATCTGCATCTTTTATAAATAAACCCCCCCCCCCCATTCCTCACGGTGTGGAACGTTACGGGAAGCAACAGGTCTCCCGCTTAACCGTCAGCGTCCGTCTCACCAGCAGCAGTACTTTATACTTTCAATGGGTCTCTCAAGAATTAAGCCAATTCTGTTCGATGTCATATTTCTGAAGGCGAGGATGGCTTCGGAGGTCAGATGCAGGTTGTTGGAAATATCCAGAACGCGCAGCGAGTACAGGTTGGCTAAAACAACCAGCGCTTCTTCAGTCAGCCGGGTATTACTAGGATAGAAAACAAAAAACATGATCTATAGAAATCGACGTGAAATCATTCACTAGCTGGACACCGATTCGAGTCCAGCTCCTCTTGTAGACTGAGAATTCAGCTAAGTGATGAACCTGAAGACAATCTGACACTGCACCCGGCCTGCATGGTGCAGGAAGCTGAGATATGAGGAGCTGTATGCATGCACTATACACTTACCTGCTCTCCGCTGCTTGCTTCCAGTTCAGTGGGCCCCGGGCTGTCTCCTCTGAACTTCCAGTCTCTGCACAGACTGGGGAACATGAGGCAACTGCAGCCAATTACTGGCTTCAGCGGTGACGTGTCTTATGCGGTAGATCACTGCTGGGTCACATGACACTTGGGGGAAATGTCACTGCTGAAGTCAGTTCACAGTCTGTTATGGTGCAGATGACCACATTCTTGCAAGAAGTTTACATACCCATAGGGAGAGACTAGCAACTAAAAGTGGCCCTGGAAAAAACGGAAAAGTGGTCCTATTTTGAAAGTAGGTCCACACTTTCAGAATACAGAGCAACATAATAAGGCAGGGCCAGCAATACCATATTACCCAGCAGGGTCTACGGCCAATCCGCCCCTGCATACACAACATGGCCGAGCTGCAGAAACACATGTGGTCTGCTGATTTCCTTGCTGCACCTGTATTTGACATAATAGCAAATACAGGGGCCAACCAGTATGAAGACCCAAGGAGAACTTGGACTAACCACCGATTCAGCGTCATATACCCGTTATTTTCACTGGTCAATCATCTCCCGGGCAGGTTATCTAGTATTACATACTGACTCTTGTAATTTGCCCCCCCCCCCGTATAATACCGACAGCAGCTGAAGTGTAGACTGACTGGAGAGATGGGCGGGTGGCTCCATCCAGACTATGGGAATTATGGAAAGACTCCAAAATGTTCTTCTCCTCACAGAGCCACCCGGATTACCTGAGGTAGAGCTTCTGCAGATGCGGAAATAACCGTGGGAAGCTTTTCACCATCTCCTCATCGTATCCATGGGAAAAATTCAGGTTCAGGCACTTCAGCTGGACGGCACTCTTGGAGATCCAGCTGAGAGTCGCGTTGGAGATTTTAGTCCCTACTACGCTCAACTTTTCTAATTTAGAACATATTGGACTCATGATTGGCAAAAATGATGCAGCCCCTGGCAAACGAAAAAAAAAAAGAAAACACATAAGTGTGAAGATCATAAAACTGATGTCAGTACAGCAGAAAAATGATTCACGTCTACATGACCACCGTAGACCTATAGAGCAACATGAGGGACTTCAAAGAGCACCCGTCAGTGGGCACTGCGCCTGGTAGGGTTGACCCTGCTGAGTAAAACCACACACTTATGTAAATAGGTTGCACTGTTCATGGGCAAAGTTTTATTATGCAACTTAAGTGCTCAGAGCAGTGGGGGGCTGGGTGCACCTTGGCTCCAATGCCGTGTCTCAATTGCCACTCCCTCTGCTCCTTGATCGACAGGGCCAGTTATCTCCCCTCGACCTGCAATGCCATGCCTGTGCCAAGTTTCTGATCCCAAGAACAGGGATGCAGCGGTAGACCAGGCATGCAGCAGCAGACCAGGCATGCTCCCTATCACTCCATTCAATCACTACGGGACCCCCAGCTATCAGCGAGTTTTCCCTTATCCAGTGGTACAACCCCTTTAACAGTATCAGCGCATGCACAGTAGTTATCTGCACTGCTGGGGAAGCCACAGCAAATGTATGCATGCGCCAACAGTGTAAGCTGCGCAGGGCAGGATTACAAAGGCAGGTGAGATACCTGGCACTGTCAACCCAAGGATCGGGAACTGAGACTCAGCGTTAGAGCTAAGCTGCACCGAACAGCTCATTTGCACAATTACTTTTAATTGCACAAGAACAGCACAGACGATTTACATAAAAATTGTATGCCGTTACTCAGCAGGGTCAACTCCACCAGATGCTGTGCCTGGTTTAATGGGATTGATCCTGCTGACAGGTCCTCTTTAAAAAAAAAAAAATAATAAAAATAAATTTAAATTCCATCATTCATCACTTCACCCCCAGTATTATCCGTGGTATGCAGACATGCACCCAAAGAAAAAAATATAATTATACAGTCCCGCACCTGAGAGGGAGAGCTCTGCCATTGGGACTACTTTCCCCTGGTCAAGGCTTAACAGTCATTGAGGTTCCAGGTAAAATCTAGTTCTCACCCCATGGAGGAGGTAACAGAAGGATCCAACCCTGGAGGCACAGGGAGGACACGAGAAGACAAAGTGGGGTGAAAGGAAGAGAAGTGACAGGGAAATGAGGAGGTTAACGCTTACAATTTCATTCTGCAAGGAAAGGCCAGACTCGCTCAGAAGACGAGAGCACTTACACTCGATGCGCAGCTCCGTCAGCTGGGGCAGCTTCAGCAGGAGGGTCTCGATGAATTCGTCGTGCTGGAGGTACTCATAATGGCGCAGGCAGACGCTCTTCAACGTGGACAGCTGGTCGAAGGCGTTGTTGGATAAACTGGCGCAGTCGGAATTCATTAGTTCCAGTTTGTGGAGCTGCAATCGGGAAATACACGGCTGCTCTGGAGGAAGAGAAGATGAAAAACCATAAGATTTTGGTTTTATCTCATGGACCCCGTAGGTAAAACCTGTGTCTGAGCCCATAGAAAACTATAGGTGCGCGTTCCAGATCTGGTGAGCCTCTGTCGGGTCGGCCATTTCTGTAGCGCTGCCGACTGTTCAATATTTATGGTGGCAAATCCCGGAGCCAGGATGGACCCCATTAAAGGGGTTGTCCGGATTTTAATATTGATGATCTATCCTCCCATAGACATGCAGCAGCGGACAGGCAGAGAGACGGCACCTACCCACTGCGCACACAGTCTCCTCATACAGCGGATCGGTGGGGGTGCAGAGTGTGGGACCCCCGCCGATCGGATATCGATGACCTATCCTGAGGATAGGTCGGCAATATTAAAAAAAGCCCAGGGAACCCCATTAAAATCAACGGGGTCCTTCAGTGCTTGTTTACCCCACCACAACGTCATTGCTTCTCATATAAACGGAAGCCATGATGCTAGTGTGAACACATACGAGAGAGCACCTAGCCGAGTTACCGCTATGCATGCATTCTCAGTTCAGCCAAGCATGCATGTGTCCTGAATAGGTTAAAGGGAGGACAGAGGTAAAAATCCAACAGCCCGCTGCCTGCCAGGGCACAGAATGGGGGCACCACCATACCCATGAGATGTTCTGCAGGCCCTGCCGAAATCAGTGGGATGAGACGACATCTAATGAGCACGACACAGGTAATTGTCAAGATAAGGGCCCAATAGTCCAGTACACATGGAATTATGCTGTGCATGTGCCCCTGGACGGAGCCCCCACTGTTTACACTGCTGACTTATTCATTCACCTTCAGCCGTGGCCACAAAGTTATCAGGAACGTTGAAGCACAGGGACAGCTTCCATTTATTCATGTTTCCGATGGCGAGGGAGAGCTCCCGCAGTTTTGGCAGCCTGAAGAGAATGTACTGGAGAGCCCTCTCGGGCACGGTGCCTTCATTCGAATGCAGCGAAAGAGAATACAAGTTCTGCAGGAGGACGATGCTGGTCAGCGGGAGGACGCCCGAGAAGGACACTCTGCAGAGAGACAGGTGCGTCAGCTGCTGGAAGAGGGCGATCTCTGAGAAGATGTCCTGATCTGTCACATTGGAGCAGTCAGTTAAACGCAAACGGTGAAGGCTGACAAGCGGCCGTAGCCCCTGGAGGATCTCCCCTTTCAGGCAGGAGTCCATGGTGACGCTGGTCAGATCCGGCAAGGAGCTGGCCATCTTCTTGAACTGCTTCAGAGTCACCCTGGTCACCTCCACCGAGGAGATCTTCCTGCTTTGTAGGGTGTCCCAGAAGCGCGCATTAAAAATCCCAATGCTCTTGAAGAGGATGGTGCTGTGTTTCCACAGGGAAGGGTGGTCGACGAGTGTCCGCAGGTAGGAGCACGTGGCCCGGACATTGGCCTTTTCTGTTGGAGACAGGTACATGAATATATGCAGGAGGACCTCCTGTGGTAACTGCAGCCACTGGATCGCCGACATCTTCCAGCATGGACGCTCTCTCATCAGATCTGCAATTTAGGAGAAACAAAAAGAAAATACAGAGATTAGGTTTTCTGGGGTGGATGAAGAAAAGGAGAATTTTGCAGCAATTAAAGGGGTTGTCCTCATGATATCAGATTAGTGGGGGCTGACTTCCGACAACTCTGGCAATCAGCTGTTTGAAGGGGCGCAGACATTTGGATGTGGCCTCTTCATCTTATATCAGGCACAGCGCTGTACAGTGGCCATGTTTGGTACCCACCCGAGCTCCGTGGCTCCTTACAAAAGCTGCTCGCCTGTCGTCTCAGTAGACAGAGCTCTGCACGTGGCAGTAGACCCCTAACATGCAGTACTCCCCTTATACACGCTCAGTGCACCCTCTGCCCCTAATGTGTGGGATAGGCATCGACAGGAGCACTGTAGATGCCTATCCCACAATCACTCTGCTATAGCCTTCCACAGCGCTCCTGCCCGCGCTCGCTCCACTCTGCTATAGCCTTCCACAGTGCTCCTGCCCGCGCTCGCTCCACTCTGCTATAGCCTTCCACAGCGCTCCTGCCCGCGCTCGCTCCACTCTGCTATAGCCTTCCACAGCACTCCTGCCTGCACTCGCTCCACTCTGCTATAGCCTTCCACAGCACTCCTGCCATAGCCTTCCACTGCGCTCCTGCCCGCGCTCGCTCCACTCTGCTATAGCCTTCCACAGCGCTCCTGCCCGCGCTCGCTCCACTCTGCTATAGCCTTCCACTGCGCTCCTGCCCGCGCTCGCTCCACTCTGCTATAGCCTTCCACAGCGCTCCTGCCCGCGCTCGCTCCACTCTGCTATAGCCTTCCACAGCGCTCCTGCCCGCGCTCGCTCCACTCTGCTATAGCCTTCCACAGCGCTCCTGCCCGCGCTCGCTCCACTCTGCTATAGCCTTCCACTGCGCTCCTGCCCGCGCTCGCTCCACTCTGCTATAGCCTTCCACTGCGCTCCTGCCCGCGCTCGCTCCACTCTGCTATAGCCTTCCACTGCGCTCCTGCCCGCGCTCGCTCCACTCTGCTATAGCCTCCCACTGCGCTCCTGCCCGCGCTCGCTCCACTCTGCTATAGCCTCCCACAGCGCTCCTGCCCGCGCTCGCTCCACTCTGCTATAGCCTCCCACAGCGCTCCTGTCCGCGCTCGCTCCACTCTGCTATAGCCTCCCACAGCGCTCCTGCCCGCGCTCGCTCCACTCTGCTATAGCCTTCCACTGCGCTCCTGCCCGCGCTCGCTCCACTCTGCTATAGCCTTCCACTGCGCTCCTGCCCGCGCTCGCTCCACTCTGCTATAGCCTTCCACAGCACTCCTGCCTGCACTCTGCTATAGCCTTCCACAGCGCTCCTGCCCGCGCTCGCTCCACTCTGCTATAGCCTCCCACAGCGCTCCTGCCCGCGCTCGCTCCACTCTGCTATAGCCTCCCACAGCGCTCCTGCCCGCGCTCGCTCCACTCTGCTATAGCCTTCCACAGCGCTCCTGCCCGCGCTCGCTCCACTCTGCTATAGCCTCCCACAGCGCTCCTGCCCGCGCTCGCTCCACTCTGCTATAGCCTTCCACAGCGCTCCTGCCTGTACACTCCATACACTTACACTGACAAGCAGTGTACGAGTCTACAGATTCTGCCTACAGATACCTGAACTTCTGGCGCCTATTTTTTAGGTAAAACCTTTACATTAGTCTGTAATAAAGCTGTCCTGAAGGTTTGGGATCTTAACCTTTGTCTTTTTGTCCCATTTGGGTAGTCGAACATGAGCGATGGCAGGCGTAACGTGAACACCAAGATGGCAGCCGTTACCTGCTGCCCCGACCAGCGCTCGGCACCCTGCTCTTGTCTGGGGCTCTGTTCATGTCTGCGTAAGAGGCTCCAATACATATTACATCAGATTTAAAGGGATTCTCCAGAACTACAAAAAGATGGCTGCTTTTTTTTTTTTTTCCCTTTTCTCTCCAAAAAACAGCACCACCCTCGTCCAGAGGCTGGGAGTGGTATTACAACCAGACACAACCCATGGAAAGGTGTGAGGCCTGGAGGACCACTAACAGGAGAAAGAGCGCTGCATGCGGCGGTGTGCCCCCTATCAAAGCGACTGATGCCACAACGGAACCGTTAATGGTGTCGGCAGCGGTTGTGACGCTGATGTGAACAGCGCCCTAGGGCAGAGTTATGAGGCACAGCAAGGTGTCCGTTATTTAGGGTCCGGCTCCACCTTATGTCATGCCAGTGGCGGGCGTCACATTATATAGACTATATTGCACTGTGCCCACCTTGTGGATGAGGCGTCCGTCTACCGCAGGAAACTACCGCACATCACGAGACCCGCAGACAATGGCGGTAATTCACATATGCAGTTAAAGTGCGTCTTCAGGTGTCGCCCAGACTCGGCAGGAGGCGGCCGGCTCTTCCGGGTGCTGGGCCCGGCGCGGCCGCTCTTTCCTGCGTTTGAAGCGCGCAGACTTTTGCTTCCTCACACAGAGAGGCGGGATAGGAGCACGGCGGCGGCCATCTTTGTTTCGGGGACCGTGGAGCCCCCGTCAGAGGATTTATAACATTACGGAGGTCTTACGAGGAGCAGAGGACGATAAGCGAAGGGGACGGCGTTCCGGTTTAACGTCTCCCGACTAGCTGGAGGGGGGTCCACCGGATATCGAGCGTGTTTTGCCCGTTAGTAACATGGCTGCCGGAAGGTGCTGCGGCGCTGAAGGTCGCGATGACGTGTTTCCGGAGGCGGGTCCTTTCCGGCTGTGTCGTAATTGTGTGGCTGGCCAATGCCTGGGCGGGACCGCAGCGTTTGAACAGGCAGAAAACGGGGCTGGCGGGAGAGGTGAGTGCGGCGGGGGCCGGGGAGGGGGTTGTGTGAGCGCAGCTGCTGCAGAACCTCTTGTCCGCCTCAGAACGCGTTACAGTGATAGAAGGGAACGTTCCAGTTCAATGTCCGTAGGGAACAAACGTGAGAGGAGGCCCGGTGTCCCTGTTCTATATGTGGGAAAGCTGGGTGACTGCTGCTGTGTGAGCCCCTGGTGTATGTGTTCTATCGGTCTATGGGGAAAGCTGGGTGACTGCTGCTGTGTGAGCCCTCTGTGTATGTGTTCTATCCGTCTGTGGGAATGCTGGGTGACTTCTGCTGTGTGAGCCCTCTGTGTATGTGTTCTATCCGTCTGTGGGAAAGCTGGGTGACTTCTGCTGTGTGAGCCCTCTGTGTATATGTGTTCTATTGGTCTATGGGAAAGCTGGGTGACTGCTGCTGTGTGAGCCCTCTGTGTATGTGTTCTATCCGTCTGTGGGAATGCTGGGTGACTGCTGCTGTGTGAGCCCCTGTGTGTATGTGTTCTATCCGTCTATATGGGAAAGCTGGGTGACTGCTGCTGTGTGAGCCCTCTGTGTATGTGGTCTATCCGTCTGTGGGAAAGCTGGGTGACTGCTGCTGTGTGAGCCCTCTGTGTATATGTTCTATCGGTCTATGGGAAAGCTGGGTGACTGCTGCTGTGTGAGCCCTCTGTGTATGTGGTCTATCTGTCTATGGGGAAAGCTGGGTGACTGCTGCTGTGTGAGCCCTCTGTGTATGTGGTCTATCTGTCTATGGGGAAAGCTGGGTGACTGCTGCTGTGTGAGCCCCTGTGTGTATGTGTTCTATCGGTCTATGGGGAAAGCTGGGTGACTGCTGCTGTGTGAGCCCCTGGTGTATGTGTTCTATCGGTCTATGGGGAAAGCTGGGTGACTGCTGCTGTGTGAGCCCTCTGTGTATGTGTTCTATCAGTCTATGGGAAAGCTGGGTGACTACCGCTGTGTGAGCCCCTGGTGTATGTGTTCTATCCGTCTGTGGGAAAGCTGGGTGACTGCTGCTGTGTGAGCCCCTGTGTGTATGTGTTCTATCCGTCTGTGGGAAAGCTGGGTGACTGCTGTGTGAGCCCCTGGTGTATGTGTTCTATCGGTCTATGGGGAAAGCTGGGTGACTGCTGCTGTGAGCCCTCTGTGTATGTGTTCTATCGGTCTATGGGAAAGCTGGGTGACTGCTGTGTGAGCCCTCTGTGTATGTGTTCTATCCGTCTATGGGAAAGCTGGGTGACTGCTGCTGTGTGAGCCCCTGGTGTATGTGTTCTATCCGTCTATGGGAAAGCTGGGTGACTGCTGCTGTGTGAGCCCTCTGTGTATGTGGTCTATCCGTCTATGGGAAAGCTGGGTGACTGCTGCTGTGTGAGCCCTCTGTGTATGTGGTCTATCGGTCTATGGGGAAAGCTGGGTGACTGCTGCTGTGAGCCCTCTGTGTATATGTTCTATCGGTCTATGGGAAAGCTGAGTGACTGCTGCTGTGTGAGCCCCTCTGTGTATGTGTTCTATCTGTCTGTGAGAAAGCTGGGTAACTGCTGCTGTGAGCCCCTGGTGTATGTGTTCTATCGGTCTATGGGGAAAGCTGGGTGACTGCTGCTGTGTGAGCCCCTGGTGTATGTGGTCTATCTGTCTGTGAGAAAGCTGGGTGACTACCGCTGTGTGAGCCCCTGGTGTATGTGGTCTATCTGTCTGTGGGAAAGCTGGGTGACTGCTGCTGTGTGAGCCCTCTGTGTATGTGTTCTATCGGTCTATGGGAAAGCTGGGTGACTGCTGTGTGAGCCCTCTGTGTATGTGTTCTATCCGTCTATGGGAAAGCTGGGTGACTGCTGCTGTGTGAGCCCCTGGTGTATGTGTTCTATCGGTCTATGGGAAAGCTGGGTGGCAAGTAATGTGGTTGTCGCCTGTTTGGCTGTTGTAGAACTACAATCCCCAGCATGACCTGGGAGGGAAGGATCTTGAGACTTGTGGGTTATATTCTGCAACAGATGGATGAGCTGAGCATGGTGAGCTGCTCAGGAGACTGGGAAAGCTGGGTGCCGGCTCTGGGTCTGGCTGAACATCGGACAGCCTCTTTAAAACAGTGGGCGCTTGTTGCTTGAAGCATGCAGGTTTCGGGTAAAATTCACTCAGATTATGTGAAGCAGAGCCTGTGCCGATCCCTCCTCGTGGCCTTTTTATATAGAAGTATCAATATATCCACATAAACTACTCACAAATGGGGATATTTGGCTTTCAGGTGAAATTTACATAAAAAGTTCTGGCTCCAGTGATATTATATCATGAAAGTCGGGCATTAAGTAGAAGCAGCGATGGTGATTCTCTCATCTCGGAAGCCGACCCCAGTGCTGGGTACACCGCCACAATACTGCCAGTGTCTCGGGAAACTGTCCTGTGGCCTTGAGCATCAATTCCAGCCTGACAACGACGTCTCCTGCTGTCCACAAGGTGACTTATTGTCTGCAGAGGCATGGCAGCCCACTCTTCTTGAAGGGCGGCCCTCAGGTCATTGAGGTTCTGGGGTACAGAGTTACGAGCCTCTACACAGCGACTCAGCTGATCCCAGAGGTTTTCAATGGCATTCAGGTCTGGAGAAAGTGCAGGCCGCTCCATGTGAGGTCCCCCAGTCTCCAGCAGCCGTTCCCTAATGATGGACCTCGATGAGCTGGAGCATTGTCCTCTATGAAGATGACATTAGGCCGGTGTTCCTGCAGAAGCGCAATGACTGGATTACTGATGTTCTTCAAGTAGTCTGGGCTGTCACTGGACCATTCACACATCATTTCTGCACCGAAGCCCAATGGTCCCCCTTTCAGCGTAGATGCTCCCTGGCTCACGCGAGATGATGACGCCTGTGCCTGGTGGTGCAGTCAGGTACCTTGCAGGTTGTCCAGCACGCAGACCACACTGATGTAAAAGGACATCCACTTCTCTGCCTTTCTGTGACTCTTCCAGTCTCTATCTCTGATACAACCTGCTGATGACCCCTATCTCAAGGGCCACTTCCGTCTGAGAACATCCTGCTTGAAGCCTCGCAATGGCAAGGTCCTGTTTATCAATTGTTAGGTGTCGTCTTGGTCTCATGATGTCAAAATGTGAACAGCATGATGAGGAGGACTGTGTAAATACCAGTTCTAATTGAACCAGGAAATGGGCGATTTATGGATCAAACACCTGTTGTGGATTTTGCACAATGACATCCATATGCCTCATCATGACCAATCCAAGGTGTGTTGATGTTTCTGACCCCTTCTCTTCCTCCTCTAGTGTCACATGGACGAGTGAAGCCAGCAATGAAGACCCAAAAAGAATGTTCTTAAAGACAAACCCGCCATTGGCGTTTGACTCTCCCAGCCGAGCGCTACAGTCCGTTCCTCTGCACCTGATTGCACCCAATAGACTGACTCCGCTAAAAGACTTGAAGAGACTGGCGCTGCAGCAGCGGGCCAAACCCAATGCCCTCACAAGAGCCCTGCAGTCCACCCTGATCAGAGAGGCCGGGCTGTCACCTGACTTTCCAAATCTTAGCGTCATTCATGAGCACCTTGGAGGAGAGTCCACGGAGGCCTCCAGGGCAGGAATACCTCTAATGAATGGTCATGGACCCGTGAGCCCCAGGAGCAGTGCATCCAGCTTGACCAGTGAGGATTTTGGTGCCAGCAGAGGCCGGAGAAGCGTCCTGAAAGCCTTCAATCCAGTTTATTACTTTGATCGGCCGGTTGACAACGCCGTCCTCTTAAAGAGAATAGGACGTGGTGTCGATATCCTGAGGGCAAAGACTGGCAGCGCAGTCCAAGGTATTGTTCACATTTTACAGATTTTATCAAGAATGCTGGATAACATGATGGGGCCCCCAGCTGGGATCCGTGTCTTTAAAGAGGTTTTCCATCTTTTTCACCCATTTAATAAGGCCCTGGAACGTGGTCCACATAAGATGCACTCGCCTGCTTCCCGCCGCTTAGTTCATTCACGGAGACTTAAGCTGGTTTCAGACTAGCGCTTAACATCTCTGACAGGAAGTTACGGCAAAGAGCAGGCTGCCGGAGATGTCTGGATCCGGCTCTACCGGAAGCTGCCTAAAGGCCTGCCGGCCCCCTAACTTTAACGGGGGACCACTGGAGATCCGGCTACAACCTGGCAAATATGCTGAGAATCGGCCCGACTAAAACGCTTCTTGGCATATTTGCCAGGCTGCAGCCGGATCTCTGCCAGTCCCATTATAGTTGAGGGGCTGGCGGGCCTTCAGGCAGCTTCTGGTAGAGCTGGATCCAGTGTGAAACTAGCCTTAGTTCATGTGGTCATGTGTGCGACTGCAGCCATTCACTGGCCCGATGTGATCCAGAGGGCCCACACCAGGCCAATGAGTGGCTGCAGCAGCGCACGAGACCCCATCTGGAAGCTTAAAGGTTGGGGATCACAACTGAGGAGGTGAGTGCACATCCTACCCTATGTAGACCACGTTCCATGCCCATTGTAACACGGGGGTTAGAGATGGAAAACTCCTTTAAATCGAAAGCAGAAAGAGGCTGCAAAGTCTCTAGGTCTTGTCTCAATCATCATTACCTGGATTCATTTCAACCAGGTCAAGACCAGGACATTTACCCCTTCTGCTTTTTCTTTTAGTTTTTTTTTTCCATTGGGTTATTTAATAGCACAAAGTGCAACTGAAGGGGTTAATTACTCGCATGGTAATTGGTTTTTCCAATAGCATCCACCACAGCAGTGACAGGAGGGTGTCCCCATCTCCTAAGGACAGGAATCGACGTAGAGACTCGAGATTAAAAGGCCCCCTCACTTTACCTCCTTCGGTTAACCCTTTCCTGACATCTGCAGTACATGTTCAGTGGATGTCGGGTCTTTAAAGATGGAACCCGCTATAGGAACTGGGTGACTGCTTTTTCACACAGCAGACACCTGTGGCTACCGGCGGTAATGCCAATTGTGGACATTTAACACCTGAGATGCTGTGGTCAAATGTGACCATGGCATCTGACAGGCCTAAAACCCGGAAGCGCGCGATTCCCAAGCAGGAACTCCTCCCCTGGGCGGAGATCAGGGAAGGCGTTGCATGAAAGTAATGAGCCAGAGCCTGTACTAGGTTTCTAGGCTCTTCATTACAATCTAGGCCAGCAGATGGCAGCACTGAATTGTAATATACCTATTTCTGTATAGGCTAATCTAGAAAATTCTCTCTGATTTGGGGACCTAAGAAAAAAAAGTTTATTATTAAAATTTAAATCGTCTCCTTTCCCCAAAATAAAAATAAGTGAGCAAGGAAAAAATTAACATCGTGGACATCTGTGCTATTAAAGTATAGAAAAAAAACCCACCACTTTTCCCCCTTTTTTTCTCCATGAAGACACCTTTATTTTGAGATTATCCTTCTTTTCCTACCAGGCAGGGAATAGAAGCTTCAAAACGGTCGTCCTCTGTGTAATCTTCAGTGTCTTCCTGTCCCTACCAGGCGGAGGAGCGACATCCCTGTACTGCGGTGTGGGGTTACTTGGAAGAAACATGCTTTTAAGGCCTCTAGCACACGACCGTATGGCTTTTTCAGTATTTTGCGGTCCGCAAAACATACGGACGACAATCGTGTGCATTCCGTCTTTTTACGGAACAGCCGGCCCCTGATAGAACAGTCTTATACTTGTCCGTTATGCAGACAATAATAGGACATGTTCTATCTTTGAACGGAACAGACAAATGGAAACGGAAGGCATACAGAGTACCTTCCATTTTTTTATTTTGCGGATTTATTGCAATAATAGTTCCGTATACGGAATGCAAAAAACGGAACGTAAACGAAAAAAAAGTTTGTTTGTAAGAGGCCTAATAGTTAAGAAGATTGGTGACATCTGGCATTAATACAGCTTCATTGCGGCCGTCCGGGGCTTACCTTAGGCAAGTAAGGGCTGCGGTAGCCGAGCACTCGGAGGAGCTGGAGGAACTCCAATCAGACCTGTTGGGTCTTGGCTGTTAATCCACTGTATTCCTGGTAGCCAAACCAAACGGGAAAACACGTCTGATTATAAATCTAAAAAAATCAAACAAGTCAATAAAATACAAAAATTCAGATGGGGAGCTCATCTGCAGAACCTGTCATCTTGGTGGAATGGTCAGACGCCCCCCCAAAAAAGTCAGCCAATTATCAAGAATTGAGAGCAGTCTGGGAAGACGTGATTCATTTCACTAAGGCGACTAAGAATTCTAATCTTCAAAACAGATTGGACAACAAACTGGTAGTAAATTATCAAGGTGGTACAAGAAGCAAAATCCAAATGCTTCTAAAGCAACCATTGCGCGTTGGCTGCTGTCTTTGTGAAGCCTACGGTGTAACGGGGGAAGAACCTCCTTGTAACCTTAAGGCTCCTTCAGCTAGGGCAGTGTCAACATCCTGGGAGGAGAAGGCATCTGCTTCTCTCGAACAAATACATAAAGCGGCCACCTGGTCCAACCCTCACACATTTGTTAGGCACTATAGAGTGGAGAAGCGGCGGTGCGGGGACCAGGAGTGGCGCGGGGTAAGTATATTACCGGTGAGGGGCCCGGCACATGTGGGGGGAGTTTCTTGAAATTGGATAACCCCTTTAACATCTCAGAAAACCCATTTAAAGGAATTTGGGATTGGAGCCCTTTTCTCTAGGTCTTTCCACTGGAAAGTAAGGCTTTTATATTCTTATAGACTGGAAAGGCTCCTTTTCCTTTCCCCGAGGCCCGTAAACATCTGACTCTTTAACCTCCTCAATGTTCAGAATAGACTTTCTATATTCTCTGGAAGACGGAGAGGTTTTCCATGTTCTGAGGAGTCAGAATCAACATCAGAAATAATTTCTCCTTCATCTATATCAAGTCTGCAAAAACACATCAAAAGAGACTTGTAAGAGGGAGGCAGCCTTGAGTCTATCCTGACTTCTTTATAAGAAGGACGGAGTCCCTCAGTAACCAGTCTGTCTGCACTTTTAGGACAGAGTGACTCCTTAGATTTTGGCGTCAATGACTTCCTGCATACAGCCCATTATTTTTTTAGAGCAGATTCTCCCCCAGATGTCGCTCTGCCCTACACCATAATGATGATCAGGGCCTTACAGAGATCAACGGAGGAAACCCAGCACCAGTGACACCAGTGGGAAGAGGGAGGATGTACCTGAAACCACTGGAATACACAGAAGCGTGCAGGAGAGGGGGCTTACCTCCAGGGCAGAGGTAGGATCCCCAGACTTGTGAGGAGGATCATTGAAGTCAGAAGGCCCACTGAGCACAGAACGCCACCAACTTTCCACACCCCGATTCCCCTAATAACCGGCCGTCTTCCAACATCGTCTGGACTGGAAGTGACATACCGGGGAATGAGATTCCCGCGCCTGATGGAATTCCGTCCTATACAGACACATGTGCGACAGATCCCCCGTATTACCTTATTGTGGCCCCAAATGGAATCCCGGGGCTGCCTTCAGATAAAAGGTCTTATGCCCAAGAACGGGGAAGGAAGGCTGAGCTCCCCCGGAACCCCTGTCCTCTGCAGCCGCCCTCCCAGGAGCTGTGGTGTAGTCTTTCCTGGCATCTGCAGGTAGCGAGGAGGGGGACGTTTAATCTTGAGCCTCTACATTGTTTCCTGTCCTTAGGAGTCGGGGACACCCTTCTGTCAGTGCCAATGTGGAGGCACCAGGGCAAATACTTGTGTTCAGTCCTCTTTCCAGCATGGTCTGTTCGATATCTAGATGATGTACAGTGTTTTTATTTTTCTTTCTTTTTTTTTTTTTGTATATAAGTATTGTATATTTATTTTTAGGTCCCTATTTTTCACGTGGATGTCAGAGTTCCTCCAGAGTGCAGTTATACACAAGGGTATTGAAAGGGGACCCCACTGTTACCTCACAATAATAGGGTATGCGAACAGGGTTCTTCATGGGCAGAGGGTCCAGTGATGATACCAAGATGGTACCATTGAACAGTACAAGTCCTCCGGCAAAAATAATAATTGTACAATGAAGTCGAAGGAAAAATGAAAAAGTATTTGCTCTGGGAATATAATAATGAAAAAGGTCATCCCTAGGAGCCAAAATATCTGCGTCTCTAAGGGATCCGGCTCTGGTGTCTGAGTTTTCGGTTGGGTAAATGTTGGGCTCTTCTCTGAACAACATTTCAGAGAAGAGGAGACGACTCACATTGGCGTTTGTTGCCCGCAGGTAGTCTGAGGTCACGAGAGAAGATGACTGGTAATGGGGGAGATGCTGGATCGGTGACGCCGGACTCCGGTGAGCTTACTCCCCTTTCTGCTGTGGTCTATGGTAAAACTTGTCTACATATCATTGATGCTGCAGGCCACGCAGCACAGGTCAGCAACCTCCGGCACTCCATCTGTTGTAAAACTACAACTCCCAACATGCACACTTGCTCTGAACTTCTATAGAAATGAAGCATGCAGGGATTTGTAGTCTCCCAATATCTTCTGTGGCGAAGGTTGCTGTCCCTCTTCAGACACTGTGCTGTGACCAGGACAGGAGGGGACGACACATGGACTCACATATTCTCTGTGATCAGTGGGGGTATGACCTGTGAGACCCCCGCCAATCCAGGGAATACAGGAATTTAAAGCAGTCAAGTAAAAAAAAAAAAAAAAAGGGGAATCAGACAGGGAAGGTCATAAAACAATTAAATAATACATACTGACCAGTTTGTGGCTCCTGCTCCACTGCTGTGTTTACAGGACTGCAGCAGCGACATGCCCGTATAGCAATGCAGCCAATCGCTGACTTCAGCTGTGGTGCGTTCACATACAGAATATGGGCGTGTCACTGCTACAACCAAGAAAATGCAAACCATGCAGCCCCTTCATGCTTGGGATTGTTGGATGTCCCAGAGGTTGGACCCCCACCGGTCATAAGGGGGTGGCTTGTCGTAGACGTATGCTACCACTACACAAGTTGGGGAAACCCTTTTAAGGGTTCTAGGAACCATATCGGTTTAGAAGTGGCCCCACATGCTCCTTAGTGCTCGTTGATGGCCAGGTTCTGTGCATCTTAGACCTTTTAGTCCTGGAGCTTATTTTGCCTGAGGTAACCGCGTCTGGACCACTGCAGGGAAATGGGTAAAATGGCATTGGGGCCATTCGTGGCCAGCTGCAGTCCGGGACCTCTGGGAGAGCGGCTCTCCGTTCTGTACTTAGCAGGGACCCCTCTCTATGATGTCTTGATGAGGCAACCCCTTTTTAGAGGGGAGTAATTTTAACTGAGAATTGGGTTGGATTGGGGTAAAATAACGATCTGTACTCCTCTTACCAACCCCGCGCCACTGCTCTTTGACCTCTGCTGCAGTCCCCTGCTCCTGTTTCTCCGGAATACCCTTTTAATGTTTGCGGCCAAGTTTTTAATGTTCCACTGCATCTAAAATCAAGTCCCTTCGCAGACAGTCTAAATTATAAATGTGATACTCAGCCCCTGTGCGACCTGTGTTCCTCCATGGTTACAGACTACAAACAGGCCCTGTGTAGTCTGACTTCAGTCTCCTGCTTTTTGCCTTCGTACATTCCGTAGTGGGGTCTGTGCCTCGTATAACCGGTTACTATACTTCTTCTCAGAGCCACCTGACGAGCACCTACCTGCCACATTTCCTGAAGAGCCTTTCGTTAACGGCTCCTCGCCAAACGCACATAACGTCAACCGGGATCTGAGGAACAAAGGAGACGATGAAATGTCTCAAGGTAACGGAATAACGCCCGAAGGCGTCGGACCCACAGCTCCAGAGAGAACCCCCGAGAGCGCCTCAAAGCCGTCCGACACAGAGGGAGAGTTTGTGGATCACTTTAAAGAACTGTGTGAACTTATAAGTCGCTCCCAGCTGGTGCAGATTCCCTGTAAGAAGGCGCCACGCGTCCCAGCTGCCAGCAGACCCGTGGAGGACCATCCGAAAGAGGAGGTATGATGTGATGTACGATAAAATCCCTTGAATCGCTATGCCCTCACTATCTGGGAGTCCATTGATCTCAGTGAGAACTGTGCAATGCTGTATTCTGCCAGTGGTGGCGATGCAGGTGAATTGAGCATTTGCTGCTGATCGCGGAGGTCACGGCAGCGGGCACGATCAGATCAGGCCTGTCAGGGACCCGCTAACTGAAATGCATGGGCACTTAGTTGAGGTAACTGTTTTGATTGTCATGACGTTTATATGAAGGCTACATCTGCCTTCACAACCAGTTCTCTTGTATGGTTCGTGCCTTCTTTACAACTTTCCTATACTTTGTGTCCACAGCTCCTATGTAAGCCTGTCTCCATGGTAACAGACTACAGACAGATGCTGTGTAGTCTGGTCCTGCAGTATATTACTGTCTGAATGTTGCATTGCTAACCTCCGTGTGCGCTCAACGTGTTACCTCGCTGTATGTTTAGTGCATGTGTTTGACCCTAGGAGAAGATCACGCTAACAGAGTGGATTGTGAAAAGTCTGGAGACCAATGTAATATGCGTGGAGGGAAAGCGCGTGTAAGTATATCATTTATGCAGCGTTGCTCCACGCTACGTTCCTGGCCTTGTTTTTCTGGGGCATTTTAGGCTGCACCTCCAGACTTCACATGGCTGCTGTGACCCTACAGAATGGTGCCGTGTCACAGTATAGGTGAGGGGTGAGTCTGCCCTCTAAGACCCCCGCTGCTCGTGACTGCAGTGGGGGCCCGTCTCCTCCATTTGAATGCAATGGGTGATACTGCTCCATTGGCGAGGTCAGCACGTGGATGTCTCAGAGCTGGATTTGCTGGACCCCCTCTGTATTCATGCTGGGGACACATAAGCCTCATTCGGCTTCATTGACAGAGAAACCAAAGCGTTCTGCGTGCAACGACCCAAAAGCAATAGTATTTGTGGCCTTAACGCTAGTACAGGCTCTTTGCTTAAAGGGGTTGTCCAGCTTTATAACACCTTTTATATCTGGCTGGTATTGTGCTGTACCTAAACAAACAAAATATGTACTCGCCTGCTCCGTTCCAGCACCAAGGGCCCGGTCAGCCTGTAAACTTCCGGACAGGGTCACATGTGACACTGCAGCCTATCCCCAAGCAGCACATCACTGCTGGATCACGTGCCACTTGTGGACACGTCACTGTGAAGCCAGCAATTGGCTGCGGCGACACGTTACCCCAACCTGAAGTTTACAGGCCGGGCCCTCAGTGTGGCAGGCAGGTGAGCTCATGGTTTTTTTTCCTTTTCTTTCTATTTAGAGCACAGCACTGGCCAAATTTAAAATGGGTTTTAAAAAGCTGGACAATCCCTTTAAGGGATTAAAGAACCTCCCACTAGCCCCTCCCCCTTTCATGCTTCCTTTTGTCTTGCAGGGACCTGACCGGCGTCTACTGGCACAGTAATAGCATTGCACACCGAATCCAGCGCAACAAAGTGAGGACCATCACGGGGCGAGTATACGAACTAAGTGGGCGAGCGGACACCCTCACCATGCAGGAAGCGGGTATGTGTATGGGCAGCAAGTGACAGAGGAGTGTGCCCAGAGGAAGCACGGCTTCTTACAACTTGTGTCTTCTCAGGGTATCCGCCATGGCTGATACAGAAGTTTTCAAGGGGGTTTCCGGAGAATTGGGAGAGTTACGTCAGATATTTCTCCAAGCCGTCGGTCAGGTGAGTGGCTGCGTGGTCTTCTGGGTGGTGATCGCCCTGATGCCGGAGCTCCCGTTACATTGTGTGCATGTCGTCTACCTTACTTCTGTCTGCTGCATTGCTTTGGCATAAGCACGTGAACGTTCAGTAGGGGGGAAATGCGAGTTGGTCTTGTCATGAAGCACTGCAGCCATTAAACGGTTAAAGGGGTTCCCCACAAATATCATTTATTTTCTGTCCAAAGGATAGATGACTGGGGCTTCGACCGCTGGAACTCCCAGGACCACAAGAACGGGGGTCCCCGAGTTCCCATTCAAATAGAGTGGTGGTGCGGACGTGTGACCTCCGCTCCATTCACTTCTGTGGGTCTGGTGAGTACGGCACTGGAATGTCTCTGCCCTACCCATAGAAGGGAACGGTTCAGTGGGCACACATGGGCACCTCTGCTCCCTCCACACAGGGGACCCCTCTTCTCATGATTATGGAGGGGGTGGGGGGGTCCCAGTGGTCGTACCCCCAGAAACTATGCAGTTATCACCTGTCCTGATAAATTTGTGTATTCCATACAGTATCAGGGTAGTGTGCATGCGTATTGTGGAAGAATCAGAATTCTGGTGTAATATGCGCCAAAACCTGGCGCACGTGCTTTACACTGCATTTATTGATTTTAATTAGTTTAGGGATTTTCCGGGACTTCAGTACCGATGGCCTGTCGTCAGCACCTCTGCTGGTCCTCTCCTGCATAATGGAACCCGGACAGATCGGTTATCCTAGCCATAGACTTTCTATTATGACGGAATGCATCTAAAGGCATTCCATTATCGTCCGTTGTAACAGAATCCCTAACGCAATTCACCATATACCCAAACCTGGGGCTCGCTCATCCCTAGATGCCGGTGCCTCTTAATAATTAGCGTTTTACTATAACAAACTTTTCTGTAAGACTAAAGTAAGAAATGTCATTTAACCTGCCCCATCTTGTTGTGCAGCTCCATCACACTCCCTGATCCAACTGCTCTTGGTTCTAGATTATTCTCGGAACCTGATCCCTTCACTTCAGTATTCCTACCGCGGCCGTTTTGTATGAATAACAGCACCATTACAAAAAACGCTTTCCCCTCTTGCGCCCCCTGTTTCTTTCATAGATTGTAAGCTCTTGTGATCGGGGCCCTCACTTCTGTGTCTGACTTTGTCTGTACATGTTCCCCATGATTTATAAAGCGCGGCGGATTACTTCGCCGATAAGTAAAGATGATTAGGATTAGATGCTGCAGCCCTCGGAATATTGTGAATGTCACATATTAACGTGTAATAATCTTTAACTTTAACACATCGACGTAGGGAGCGAGAGACGAAATCCAAGCCGACTGCTGAACCGCAGAAAACCAGCGATGACGCAAACCATCAAAGAGAAAGCAGAAACCTCGTGGCCATAAGCTCTGATACTGACCACGAGCGAGGACCTCTGAAGAGGAAGGTGGCCAGCAGGAAGACGGAAATTGCGTTACTCAGGGATGTGAACGCTCAACTCTCCAGAGTCAGCAGGCGAAGCACCCCTGCAGACAGAGCGCGGCTGAGCAGTACGTACTGATTCCCCCCCCCCCCCCACCCCTTGCAGGCAGAATGCAGCTGAACAGTATGTACTGTATACCCCTCCCCAAGACAGAGTGCGGCTGAGCAGTACGTACTGATCCCCCCCCCCCCCCTGCAGACAGAATGCAGCTGAACAGTATGTACTGTATACCCCTCCCCAAGACAGAGTGCGGCTGAGCGGTACGTACTAATGGTGACAGAATACGGCTGAGCGGTACGTACTGATCGCCCGCTCCCTTCCCCTGCAGACAGAGTGCGGCTGAGCGGTACGTACTAATGGTGACAGAATACGGCTGAGCGGTACGTACTGATCGCCCGCTCCCTTCCCCTGCAGACAGAGTGCGGCTGAGCGGTACGTACTAATGGTGACAGAATACGGCTGAGCGGTACGTACTGATCGCCCGCTCCCTTCCCCTGCAGACAGAGTGCGGCTGAGCAGTACGTACTGATTCCCCCCCCCCCCTCTGCAGATAAAATGCAGCTGAACAGTATGTACTGTATACCCCTCCCCAAGACAGAGTGCGGCTGAGCGGTATGTACTGATCACCCATGACCCCCATTTGCCAGATGTTTCCTTAAAGGGGTTTTACAATCTAAGACAATGGGGGCATATCGCTAGAATATGTCCCCATTGTCTGATAGGTGAGGATCCGCCCTCCATTCATTTCTATGGGGCTGCCGAAAATAGCCGAGCACTGGCTCGGCTATTTCCGTCTGCCCCATAGAAATGAATAGGAGCAAGGGTCAGACCCTGGGAAATCCAGGGTCCTCCAGCCACAGCTTCTCCCCTCTCCGTTCTCGTTGCAGGGGCGGGTCCCAGAGATGGGACCCGCACCTATCAGACAATGGGGGCATATCTAAGCGATATGCCCCCATTGTCTGAAATGGTAAAACCCCTTCAACGACAGTCAGTGGACTCCAAATGTCAATTAATAAAAAGTAATATCCTTTCATTCTGCAAAGGTCCTGATGACTTCGGAGACCCTCACGCGATCAGCTCATCAGCCCCCTTTACTTCAGCCTTTATTCATTCACACTTATGTCACCAGCCAACCCCTAAGAGGCCGTGGAGAACATTTTGCCTGCCAAGTTTTCTTTGAGGTTTATCTAGTTTATTATGTAGTCTCTTATATACATGTTTTGTTTCAGACTCCTCTTGTGTGTCTACAACAAGCCGCAGCGGTCGTCAGATAAAACCTGTCCTCAAGTATTGGTGCGGGGAGCGGCTGTCCGTCGACTGTCTGATGAGAACGTACGTTGTCAGAGAGGGAACAGACCATTTGACCTCTCCATTGGTGAGTACTGCGTACAGCTAATAAGCCGGGTTTATCCTGTTTTTGTCCCGATAAAGCGATGTTCACCCCACTGTAGTGTTACGTGCCAGCCCTGCCTATGAATAGCAGTCACTCAGATAAACTGCCCGTAACCTGCGCTGATCGGCACTTGTGTCTGTGCAGTGATGCTGTAAATCAGTCATGAGTTTTGCAGATTCGGTTTCCCATGTGACCATTCGCTGCCCCATACGGTTTCCATTACAAGCGACAGATGCCGCCAACTTGGCTGTTCTTCCACTGGGCAATCATCGTTCTGGCAATTAAGGCCCCTTGTACAAGTTGCAGCCCTCACCCCCATGAAGGAGATCGGCACAGTTAGCAGGCGCACTTTAGCGTTAGGGTGACAGAGTTGGGGACTTCATTATGATAATACACAGTAAATATACCGCCATCCATAGCATAATCACCGCGCCACCTGGACCCCATTACAATAACACGCCGGCGTCTCACTGGGAGTCTTTAGTAACTTTGACTTCTTTTTGTAATCTTCTTTTTAAACAAGGAGAGAGTTTTTCGGGGATCATCCATTAAAAAAGGGAAAACTTCCAGCACGAGAAATCTGCCAAAGGAGTCTCCTGAGATTAAGAGGACATCAGAGCCGGAAGGTGAGGGGCGATTATCACGACGTGCCGACCTCCCCGTGTGCCCATCTGTGTTATATCTGCACTGGTGATCGGGGAGGATCGGCTGCACATAAAACATGGAGGGAAAGACTCCTGACAACTCCATAAAGCTACCAGAAACTTGGTTTCCATACCTCTCCTGACACGTCTGAACTGACAATGCAGGAGCATCTATCCTTAAAACTCTTCATTGTGCTATTGCTCTGTTATCCCTCCTGGAAGTGCATGACGTGATTGAACTTGAACATATTATTACCAGTCCCCATAAACTCTCACACCCTATTTACAAGGGCAGTGGTAACACTTGGTTGTCAATGTAGAAATTTGCAGGAGGAATTTAATGGTGCAGAGTACTACCAACAGTTTCTTCATCCACGGAGAAGTTTTGTTACCGGACATCCCATTGACTATATTGTTTTACTTTTGTTTCCTCTCTTCCTCAGCCGAACAAAACCAGTTAAATGTGACGCCTCCGCCTACCCGTCTGAAAGGAAATGAGAGGGACAGGAAAGTTCTTCTGAAGTCCCCTCGAGTGAAGCTCACCCCCATGCATAACAAACAAGACCTACAACTGAAGTGTTTCCAGAATAACCTTCTTTATAGTAGTCGGACAGAGACGTCTACAGAGAGCTCCAACAGTGGAACGGATGAGGAGGAAAGCGGGCGCCGGGTCACTACAAGAAAAGGTTCATCGGCTGCGGGAACCACGTCAGACAAGCGCGACAATGGCGACGCCCTCGGCAAAGCAGAAAAGATTTCTTTATCTATTAAACGGAAGCAGAGAGCGATCCCTGAAGGAAAAGCTTTACTGACGGAGAAATGTAGCCTCACTAGATCTGCGAGCTACAGTGATTGTCTGCAGAGCGCTGAAGAAAACAGTAGGGGGCATCTTTCTCACCCTGCACAATGTCAGAAAGCTCCTACAGCCTTATCGGAGGCAGAAGAAGATGATTATTCTGGAAAAAGCTCTGAAGAAAGGACCAGAAATCAGAAAATATCAAATCGGTCGTCTCGTCCTTCTCGACTGTCTAGTGATTTGGAAGGATCCTGTGGTTCAAAGGAAGAACGAGTTTTGAGGAAAGACACTAAGAAACCGAGCAGCAACGACAGAAAACTTCTGTCTAGTAACCCTGCAGTATTGCACAGAAAACCTTCCTCTTCTGATTTTGCAGAATCCCAGGACTCTGAGCAGGAAAATATTTTGGACAAGAAATCTAGAATGACGCGGGCGGGCATAAAGAAGCAAGCATCTCGATCTAAACAACCGCTAGCAGAAGATGAATACTCCGAGAAGGAAACCTTTCCTGGAAAGAAATCTAAGACACATGTCCAGAAAAAAAAATTGCAAATTCAGCCTAGTCAGAGTAAGACAAATCCAAGTAATTTAGAGGACTCTGAAGACTCACAAGATGAGGCAGTTTCAAAAACATTAACGAGTGTAAAAGTGGGAAAAACAACTTCTGAACTTTCTCCAGGAAATAGAAATCGGTCTTCCCGTTTGGCAAAGCATGTAGTTTATTCCATGGCGTCTGCGGATTCTGATGCTGCTGAAAAGAACGCAGCAGTTTTGCGAAGGCACCCTAAGGCACCGGATGACTTGTGGAAGACACAGGCGATCTCTGTACCTAGGAGAAAACAGCCTCCTCGTTCCAAAAAATCACAAAAACCTTTAGTGGACTCTTTAGATTCTGAATCTGAGACTATCCCAAGAAAGGATCCTAGGCAGTCAAATAATTTCCAGGAGAAACAAAGTCTCAAGAAATCTCAAGAAGAAGAACCAGAATCGAGAAAAGACTCCAGGGTGGGAGCTGATACTCAAAAGAAACAAATACAGGCTGGCGCCATGGAATCTCAAGATTCAGAAGAGAAATCAAGATCAAGAAAGAACATGAAGCAAGCAGATAGTACTCAAAAGAGACAAAAGCCAGCATCTCATCTGGAGCAAAAACAGATTGATTCTGGGGACTCTGAAGATTCAGAAGAGGAACCAGTATCCAGAAAAGACTCCAGGATGGCAGCTCATACTCAAAAGAAACAAATACAGGCTGGCGCCATGGAATCTCAAAATTCAGAAGAGAAATCAAGATCAAGAAAGAACATGAAGCAAGCAGATAGTACTCAAAAGAGACAAAAGCCAGCATCTCATCTGGAGCAAAAACAGATTGATTCTGGGGACTCTGAAGATTCAGAAGAGGAACCAGTATCCAGAAAAGACTCCAGGATGCCAGCTAATACTCAAAAGAAACAAATACAGGCTGGCGCCATGGAATCTCAAGGTTCAGAAGAGAAATCAAGATCAAGAAAGAACATGAAGCAAGCAGATAGTACTCAAAAGAGACAAAAGCCAGCATCTCATCTGGAGCAAAAACAGATTGATTCTGGGGACTCTGAAGATTCAGAAGAGGAACCAGTATCCAGAAAAGACTCCAGGATGGCAGCTAATACTCAAAAGAAACTAATACAGTCTGGCGCCCTTGAATCTCAAGATTCAGAACAACCAGTATCGGGGAGGAATGCCAAGCAAAAATATAGTACTCAAAAGAAACAAAAGCCACCATCTAGACTGGCACAAAAAAGGATTGCTTCAGTAGAATCTGACTGTTCAGAAGAGCCGACCATATCAAGAAAGGTTTCTAGTCGAAGGATCGGTGCAAAAAAGAGACAAGCCCTTAGTGAACCTGCTCCAGAAAGACAACAACCTGCCAGTTCTGCAAAACAGAAGACTGATTTAGCGGAATCTCAAGATTCAGAATGGGAAGCCTCTTCAGGAAAAGGCTCCAGGCAAACTAGTGATGTGAAAAAGCAACCACCTTCTGATATGGGCTTATCTAGAAGAAAGGAGACATCACGCTCCCATCAAGAACCGCAGAGCGATACTGAAGAGGAAGGAAAGCTGGGAAGTCCTCAGAAGAAGCCAACAGAAACCAGTCTGCCAAATACTGGAAAGCAGACACTCGGTTTTATGGCGTCTGAGGATGATACATCTTCTGATGAGGACAGTAGTTCATGGAAGGAACTAAGTTTGCATAGGTTTCCTAAAAGAGCTATAGTTCACACTCCTGCCCCAACTAGAAGGAAGACTCCTTCAGCAATCTACCAGGAGAGCAACTCGGAGAGAGTGCAAGGAAAAGCTCTTGGTTCTCAGAAGAAGCCAAAAGAGCTTAAACCAAATGCAGTCAGAGGCTCGGGCGGAGGATCTAAGGTCAGCGACGATGAAGACTACAAGCCACAAGCAGGCCAAAAGAAACCGAAGAAGGCAAGCAAAAGCGGCAAACATGCAGAGTCTCGAGATGATGAACAAAAGCACCCACAGAGAAACGGCTCTGCTGTAAAATCATCGGGGAGTCGGACGCCCCTTGATCCGTTCTCGGCAATAATTCATGAAGAAGAGTGGACAGAGAAGGAGGTGAAGAGACTGTACAAGTACGTGTTAAAGGGGAAGGAACCTTGCTGTGTAATTTCCTTACATATCTTCTCCTCTTGGCCTGAAAATTGAGGAAAACCCCATAGGAGTACGGCTAAGATGTATGCGCTGTCTCTTGGGGAGTCCTTACCACCCTAGTGACCGCTCGCTGTGACGGGGATGCTGCTAGACAAATGGACAGGCCGCCATTGTCTTGAGCCTGCAATGGCAGTCTACTTCGTAGAAAGTCAGGAGTCGGTTACAGGGACATTACAGTAAATTCTGCGGCTGTTACGCCTAATGCACGACTTGAGGGGGCGGAGCATGATTTAGGCTTTTTTGAATCTCTGTCATGTACCGCCACAGTCAATGCACTAAATGTAGCTCAGTGCATCAGTTTTCCTGGAGTGTCCCTTTAATACCTCACACCTCCGATGACGCTCTGCAGCAGAGCTTTCCTGGTAAAATTACTCCATGATCACTGCTGCCATCCCAGAGTTTCCCTATGAGGAGGAAAGCCTTGAGACAACCGCAGAGATCCGAGATTTCAACGTGGCAGCAGCTAATTTACAGCTCCCCACATAGGGAAACTTTGAGGTCGCCGGCAGCAGTTCTGCCGTTTTACTGCAACCCCATGCAGCTGTGGTCTAGAGCGGTCCCTGGGGGGACATGTTTTCCACAGTTCGCCTGGTTTGATCTGCGTAATATTAGTGAGGGTAGCACCTCTTGTCCTGATGTTTTTCAGCAAATAATCACTTTAAGGGTCCATTCACACGTCCGCAATTTTGTTCTGCATTCATTTCTATGGGGCAGCATGATGTGCTGCCCGGACACGGAATTGCGGACCCGCACTTTCGGGTCCGCAATTCCGTTCCCGAAAAAAATAGAACATGTCCTATTAGTGCCGGCAATGTGTGGTCTGCAGAACGCATATTGCCGCTGTCTGTGTTTTGCGGACGTGTGAATGGACCCTAAAAGTGAAAGTTACACAATGGACACAACAGCCAATTCTGTGAGCTGCACATTCCAGATCCTGTTTTGTCGTCCCCGTCCCAATGTCTGTCACCTTCGGGCCCGTTAGTGAATGAGCCATTATTATAGGGGCACTGGTTGAAGTGTTATGGATTGAGGGGCAGGTACTGGATTCCTAATTGTGTGTCTCTTGCAGAGCTCTGTCCTCGCTGCCAAAGCACAAGAAAGGATTCTGGTTGGATGTCGCCATGGCCGTGGGAAGCCGCTCCGCAGAACAGTGTCAGGAGAAGTACCTGGAGAATCAGCAGACCAAGGCTACTAAGGCGCCCCCCAAGAAGAAAGTCATCTCTAGCAAGAAAAAGAAGCAAACAAGTAATGACTGATCCCAGAGCGTAGTCGTTAGAAATGCTAAGAGTGTGTACAAGGGGCTTCTATAAGGAACTGCCAGGCGGTATTACAGGGCGCTGCCCACAGGGTGGCAGTATTGTGCACTCCACTCTCATGTACACGGGTTTGTCATGTCCTGTACTCTCATGTATGTGTGTCAGTTCCTGTCCGGCTGTGTTACAGGGCGCTGCCCACAGGGTGGCAGTATTGTGCACTTGACTTTCATATCCCATAATTATGGTGAATAAAGTGGCGCCATGTATACAAGTGCATGTTTAGTCAGATTGTAGTACGGGGAAGTGCCAAGTGCCCACAGGGTGGCAGCATTGTGCACTTGGCGCCACTTTACTATTCACCATCATCATGGGATAGGAAAGTCATGTATACAAGTGTATGTTTAGTCAGATTGTAGTACAGGGCAGTGACCACAGGGTGGCAGTACTGTGCACTCCAGTCTCATGTACACGTGTTTGTCATGTACCTGTGTCAGTTCCTGTCCGGCTGTGTTACAGGGCGCTGCCCACAGGGTGGCAGTATTGTGCACTCCAGTCTCATGTACACGTGTTTGTCATGTACCTGTGTCAGTTCCTGTCCGGCTGTGTTACAGGGCGCTGCCCACAGGGTGGCAGTATTGTGCACTCCAGTCTCATGTACACGTGTTTGTCATGTACCTGTGTCAGTTCCTGTCCGGCTGTGTTACAGGGCGCTGCCCACAGGGTGGCAGTATTGTGCACTCCAGTCTCATGTACACGTGTTTGTCATGTACCTGTGTCAGTTCCTGTCCGGCTGTGTTACAGGGCGCTGCCCACAGGGTGGCAGTATTGTGCACGCCAGTCTCATGTACACGTGTTTGTCATGTACCTGTGTCAGTTCCTGTCCGGCTGTGTTACAGGGCGCTGCCCACAGGGTGGCAGTGTTGTACACACGTCGGCTCCTGTCGGCTCCAGCTTTATACATTGTGCTTCCAGAACTTCTGTGGCTGCAGGATTTAAGAGGATTTAGGTTTTTATGCACAGATTATAATATGTAAAACTGTTGACTGCCCTTTTCACTTGCTGTGGTGCTAGGGGGTTGCTTCACGCCTTGTTTTTTTGCATCCTATTAAATGTGCTGTTTTTGTTGTGTTTTTTGGAGGCAAATTTACTACTAAATCAGGTTGGAGCGGGTCACGAAATTAAAGTGGGCTCCCGACAGACACTGTTGTGTCGGAGTAGGCAGCCTGATACAAAGGAACTTCTTCTGATCCTGGATTAAAAAAAACTCCCTTATAACAGAAACATGGTGTGAAAGGAGCCTGGATTAAAGGGGTTCTCTGACTTCAGCATTTCTCTTGTAGAGAAAGTTAATACAAGGCACTTATTAATGTATTGTGATTCTCCATATTGCCTCCTTTGCTGGTTTGATTCATTTTTCCATCTCCTTATACACTCAGGGTTTAGGACCATCCTTAAATCCAGCAGCGGTGGTCGTGCTTAAACACTATAGGATCAAACGCAGGTCTACACGAACTCCTGCAATCCCGGACGACGCTTTTTCCTATAGTGTTAATGCACGTCCACCGCTGCTGGATTTAAGGATGGTCGTAACCTCCGGGTGTATAATGAAGAATGAAGCCAGGAAAGGAAGCGATACGGACAATCCCAATACATTAGTAAGAGCCTTATATTAACTGCATCTACATGATAACTGCCACTTGCTGAAGGCAGAGGACCCCTTTAATGAGTGTTACGTTATCCAGGTGATCTTAGCGCGATGCTAGTATGAAGTCACCATGTTAGGGCTCATGCACACGACCGTTGTTGTTTTGCGGTCCGTTTTAAATGGCTCCGTTCCGTATCTGAGGTTTTTTCCCCTCTGATTTAAGTGCCCTCCGTTCCTGCAGGAAACATAGCCGTATGGTTTCCGTATTTGATTAGTTTTTTTTGGGGGGGGATCGGGAACAGTAACTTATTGCTCAGGTGTTTGGTGATTAATATGGGCTCGGCACAGCATTTCTACAGTATGTGTCCGTGACATACGAATGACATGCGGATGTGTTCCGTGTGCGTTCCGTATTTTTTGTGGACCCATTGACTTGAATGGGGCCTCGGACTGTGATTTGCAGACAGTAATAGGACATGCACTACTTTTTTGTGGAACGGAAATGCACACTTCCCCATTGAAGTGAATGGTTCCGCGTACGGTTCACAAAAAAAAGGAACAGAAGCGGAAAGAAAATAAGTTTGTGTGCATGAGCCCTTAATGTGTGCACCCAGATGAAGGTTTACCACATTGAGGAATAGAGGAGGTGCTGGAGGAGTGGACTTTGTCACCACGTAGGAGTTCAGGCGGCCATGCTGCACACCACACCGGACCTCCCGTGATACCGCTGTAGGGCCCTATGGTCATCTCTTGCCCTTCCCCCTCCATGCTGCATACAGGGCAGGTTTGTGGGCTGCTAGTAACATCTATAGGTTTATTCAACCTGAGGAAAAAAAATGTGACGTCTAAAAGACATTATGACTCCAAACCATTGCTGTCTGTCTGTGGCGGAGGCCAGAGTCGCCCAAGCTGCCATGAGAGGTTTCGGGTCAGATCGGGCAGGACGGGGAGAAGAACCCGTAGGTTCTGTAGTAGTAAAGAAAGCGGCCAATTTATAATGAAGTGGTGCAATTTCCTCATCTACCTTCTATATCCATTCCTCGCAGGTTTCAATACCTCTGCTTGCTGCCATTCAGCAGGACCCTTCACAGTTGACATCCCACGGCTAAGCATTTGTCCTTGTCGTGTGGTGGACACGGAGGTGCCGAGCTAGTTATAGGACAGATCTGATGAGCCCTGCGCCCATCACATGATCAGGATTTAGCGACTGGAAGAAAACTATGAAGGGCCCTACGGAATGACAGCAAGCAGAGGTATTGAAAGCTGAGCATTGCCTCTAGGGAAGAATACCTCCATATTGCTGCCACACAAACTGCTTGAGGCTTTGAATGGATTCCTATGACAATGGAGATGACGCTAATTCACTGTATTCTTTCTGATCAGGTAACAGTAAGGAAAAGGAGGCCGTAAAAATCACCGCCAAAGTGGGGACGCTGAAGCGGAAGCAGCAGATGCGGGAATTCCTGGATCAGATGCAGAAAGACGATCACGACGACGTGTTCAGCGCTACCCCCTTCCAGAGCAAGAGAGTGAAGGTAACGGCGGCCCCACACCGGACTGACCCCCCCCCCCCCCACTTCTGTGCATCAGCAGGAGACGGGTGAAGGTAACGGCGGCCCACACCGGACTGACCCCCACTTCTGTGCATCAGCAGGAGACGGGTGAAGGTAACGGCGGCCCCACACCGGACTGACCCCCCACTTCTGTGCATCAGCAGGAGACGGGTGAAGGTAACGGCGGCCCCACACCGGACTGACCCCCCACTTCTGTGCATCAACAGGAGACGGGTGAAGGTAACGGCGGCCCCACACCGGACTGACCCCCACTTCTGTGCATCAGCAGGAGACGGGTGAAGGTAACGGCGGCCCACACCGGACTGACCCCCCACTTCTGTGCATCAGCAGGAGACGGGTGAAGGGAACGGCGGCCCCACACCGGACTGACCCCCCACTTCTGTGCATCAGCAGGAGACGGGTGAAGGTAACGGCGGCCCACACCGGACTGACCCCCACTTCTGTGCATCAACAGGAGACGGGTGAAGGTAACGGCGGCCCCACACCGGACTGACCCCCACTTCTGTGCATCAACAGGAGACGGGTGAAGGTAACGGCGGCCCCACACCGGACTGACCCCCACTTCTGTGCATCAGCAGGAGACGGGTGAAGGTAACGGCGGCCCACACCGGACTGACCCCCACTTCTGTGCATCAGCAGGAGACGGGTGAAGGTAACGGCGGCCCACACCGGACTGACCCCCACTTCTGTGCATCAGCAGGAGACGGGTCGAATTAAGGAACTTACCATCTGATCTCAGCCATTAAAGGGTTAATAACTTAGATCAGTGGGGGGTCCGACTGCTGGGATACCCCCAGCCACGAGAACGGGGTATCCTTAAATGAACAAAGCGGCAGGTCACGCATGGGCACTGCCTCTCCATTCCAGAGATGGCGGGGTCCAGCTCTCTATTTGTATCCCGTAGAGAAGGAATGGAGCAGCAGTGTGCACAATCGACCCGACGCTCCATTCATTTCGTGGTATGGGGGCACTCCGTCTTGTGAGCAGTAGGGGGTCATGGCAGTCAGACCCCCACCGATCTAATGGTTATCCCCTGTCCTGAGATACCTTGATGTAACCAGAAAACCTCTTATGTTCGGTCCCGGTGAGCCATGGTCTGTGTGTAATGAAGTCCTGAGGACTGGATGTCCATTCCCAGTGGAGCCGCCCCAGTCACTGGGACATATGGGAATACTCGCCTTCTGTATCTCCCATTCACGATGTCTGAGGCTGATCAGATTTGCAGACTAGGGACCCAGGCACCCCGTCTGACCAGACATTTGTGGCATATCCAGTTGATAAGTTCTACATCTGCCATGGGAGACCCCCTTCAGTCGATGAATCTACAGGCAGACCCCCTCTGACCTGGTGCAGGTGACTACCAGCGGCATTGTATGCTTGTATGATCAGTGCTGTGTTTTTTTTTTTTTTTTATATCGCTAGCTTCCATCATTCAGAGCAAATCACGAGGACGATGTCTTCCAGCTGGAGCACATTGACCCCACCACACCTTCATCTTCCATTTTCCCGCTGGCCAACACCCCCCAGTGTGAACATATCACTCCAGGGATGATGGGTTCTATCAACAGGTGAGAGGGGCTCAGTCAGAGGAGACCTTGAGCTCAGGTTCGTCCTGGTCACACAATGGACGGCGCTGTAGATCTGGTGCTGGAGCTCCTGCAGATTTGTGTGTGGCGCCTGTCTAATATTGATGGCCTGTCCTTAGGATAAGGCCTCTTTCACGCGGCGGTAGCGCTCCGGTTGCCATATTGCAGCTGGTATACGGCAGTTCC
Organism: Bufo gargarizans; assembly: GCF_014858855.1. Lineage (NCBI taxonomy): Eukaryota > Metazoa > Chordata > Amphibia > Anura > Bufonidae > Bufo > Bufo gargarizans. The sequence continues at coordinate 4,844,055 of NC_058090.1, read as the reverse complement.
GCAATACACAGGGCACCGGCCGTGTGCATTCCACACCATGGATGCGGACTCATTCACTTAAATGGGGCCACAAATCCGGAGGTACTGAAGCACTATGGAGTGCTTCTGTGCGGTTCCGATCCATGCTTCCGTTCCGCCAAAAAATTGTTGTTCTATCCTTTTTGCGGAACGGACGGATCACGGACCCATTCAAGTTGAATGGGTCTGGATCTGTCCCGGCCGCCACACCAACGTTGCCTGTGCATTGGGGACCGAATGCACGGAACCAATACGTCTGTGTGAAAGAGGCCTAAGACTGCATTATAAAAGGACCAAAAAACCCTTTTAAAGGGTCAGTGTGGTGTTACAGAAACATGGGCCGTGTCCGGTATTTCAGCATTCAAGTGAATAGAGCCGATCTGCAATACCAGACGCTGCCTATGGACAGGAGGGGCGCTCTTTCTGAGTGAAAGCAGCCATGTTTTCCAAATCTACAGATTGTCATCTAGTGTATTCAGCTGCACAGTTCCCCGGGTTTCCCATTGGTGTCACTAATTGTATCCGTTTGACCTCTAATATGGTTTACACAGGTCCAACAATGACAAGTTTGTGTACAGGATGCAGAAGGACATTAAACAGAGCACGTTCACAGGATGGGGCCATGTGAACAAGAAAATGGTAAGTGTCGAGCCGCCATTGGGGAGCGCACCACATGTGACGCGCTGTGCGTTCCAGCCATATTGTCTCCTATGGCCCGGATGTAATTAGTCGCGTACATTAGCCCCATGTTCAGGGCTCTCCACATACGGAGCTAATCCCCCCCCCCCCCATTACAGCCCGCAGTCCCGATATCTAGGTCCTGCTGCCGACATCCCTGCTGAAGGATTTGCTTTAGGTTTCTTTGCAGAAACATACAAGGCAGAGATGGCGGTAAATCATGGCTGTTCTTCCGTGTTCCGGAGAGCATGTGCTCCGCTCCCGAAGTGACTCTTGTTGATTTTCTCTGTTTTTGCCGTTTCTCCTCAGGGTTCCCACATGACTCCCACCTCTCGAAGAACATCCTCCTTAAATAAAGGTAACTGCATGCTGTGCGGCATGTGATGAGCCCAGGCACTGCAAGTGTTAACTTATGCTAATCAATGTCACTGTAACACAGCGGCAGTACCAATACCCTCCAGGGAGGCCGCATGACTAGCCCTGTGACCTTTGAGGGTAGTAGTCACTGGTCAGGGCTTCCTCCTTACAAAGGATGGAGCTGAAATGTGGGTCTTGTGTCCCTAGGAAATCTTGGAACTCTGCCTTGTGTCTTTCCTCTGTTATTCCCCCTGGAAATATGAACAGGCCGGTCATTGTCATTCTCCTTGTCAATGGGAAGTCTGCACTTAATCTGACATGAACGGTGCCTTGCTGTTTAAGTAAATGCCCAGTTAAAATTTTTATTCATACATTTCCAGGAGGAATAACACAAGAATTGCACAAAACTTTTAAGAAAAGAGGATCCAGCATTGTTAATTTAAGGGAATACAAGTACGGACTGAAACGATACCAGGTCCTCCCTCTATAAGGCTCCTGCACACGACCGTAGCCTGTGTTGCGGTCCTCAAATTTCGGATCTGCTGAACACGGATACCGGACATGTGAACGTCCTGGCCTCTATGGGAAAAGTCCTATCCGTGTCTGTAAAACGAACAGGAATAGGATATTTTGTGGGGCAACGGAACGGACGCATCTCTTGCAGTAAATGGATCCTTATCTGACCCACAAAAATGCTGAAAAAAAAAAAGTGCCTGGGGTTTTTCCTTCTCTGCTATATCAGGGGTCATCATCCTCTGGCACTGAAGCTATTGGGGAACTACAACTCTCAGCATGCTCCTTTCACTTCTGTGGGAGTTTTGAGAACAGCAGAGCGAGTGTACATAGTAGGAGTTGTAGTTTCACAACAGCTGGAGTCCCGGAGAATGCTGACCCCTGGCACTTTCTTTTTGTAATGTGAAGGTAGACTGCCCCTTTAAGACTGCTTTTGGTAATGATTTGCCTTTGCCGTTGTCAGGCTCTAAAGACACCTCAGTCATTGGGAGACTCTTCAGGGTGGATGACAAGCCCAACTCTGACGACGAGGAAGAAGAAGATTACTACTTCTCACAGCTCTCGGGGGATGACCAGTAACTGTGCCTTGTGTACCTGCGGTAACTGTGCCCTGCGACACTCTGCCTTACAACAGGCAAGTCCTTGTATAGCTTAAAAAAAAAAAAAAAGTTTTTAGCGATTTGTAATGTAGTGTACAGCTGTTTTTATTTGGCGCTCTGTACATAGCTCCTCCCCTTTTTAATAACCTGTGCCGGCATTTCTTCACCTGGTGTGATTATTTTTATTTTTGTATCGATGCTTCTTGTATAAAGCTTCCTCCTCCAAGTCTCCGCTGTGTATCTTGTGTTATATAAGTGCCACGTTGTCATATTTTATGCTAATAAAATTTTAAGTGTTACGGGAAAGGAAGCGCCATTATTTGCCGCAGGAGACTCGGCATCACATTGACGTTTACCAGATAAGTGCAGGGGTTAGGCCTTCTCTGCCCTTTTAAAGGGGATGTCCAGGGTTAAAAAAAAAAATCTGCTGTCTCTACCCCCAGAAACAGCGCCACTCTCGGCAGTGGGCAGTGTCTGGTATTGCACCTCAGCACTATTCAGTTAAATGGGATTGGCTGCAATACCAGACACCTCCATGGCCACGAGGGGCTCTTTTTAAGTAATCTGCGCCTGTTCCTAGGGTTGCACTTCCTGACAAATCCATTAAAAAGCACTGGTTGTTAGGCAGAGTATCCATAGCAACCATCTGCTCCGGGTTAGAGTAGTAGTTGATCAGCAGCTTATCCTCTGTCCCCGTCTCAGGCTGTTGGGTATTGACATGTTTTTCAGTCTTATTTGCCATTTTTTGCAGTTTTTCTTAAAATAAAATAAAAAATTGTCACTTTAACCCCCTCAGCCCCCCTAGCTTAAACCCCCTTAATGACCAGACCACTTTTTACACTTCTGCACTACACTACTTTCACGGTTTATCGCTCGGTCCTGCAACTTACCACCCAAATGAATTTTACCTCCTTTTCTTCTCACTAATAGAGCTTTCATTTGGTGGTATTTCATTGCTGCTGACATTTTTACATTTTTTTATATTAATCGAAATTTTTGCCCAAAAATGTCATTTTTCACTTTGTTATAGAAATGTAGTTTTAATTGAAAATTTTTACATTAATTTTTCTCTAAATGTATTGTTCTACATGTCTTTGATTAAAAAAAAAATGCAATAAGTGTATATTTATTGGTTTGGGTACAAGTTTTATAGCGTTTACAAACTATGGTGCAAAAATGTGAATTTACGCACTTTGACTTTCTGAGCACCTGTCATGTTTCCTGAGGTTCTACAATGCCCAGACAGTAGAAAAACCCCACAAATGACCCCATTTTGGAAAGTAGACACCCTAAGGTATTCGCTGATGGGCATAGTGAGTTCATGGAAGTTTTTATTTTTTGTCACAAGTTAGCGGAAAATGATTATTTCTCGCCCAATTTCCTTGGGGGACACAGAAGACCTTGGGTATAGCTCATCTCCCTAGGAGGCGTGACACTAAGTGAAAACTGTTAAGCCCCTCCTCCACAGCTATACCCTCAGCCTGGAGAGAGAGGCTGCCAGTTTTTTGCTTAGTGTCCAAGGAGGCAACACACTCCCTGCTCTGCAGGGCTGTTTCTCCTTGTTTAAATTTTGATTTTTACTTTTTTCTTTTCTTTTTGTTCCAGATCATCAGGGACAACAGAGACGCACTAGACCTCTCTGTTTCTCCCGGGGTTGAGCTGCGCCAGTGCCGGTCACCCGCACTGCTGCCTCCCCCACAGAAGACAAGGTGGAGCAGGGCAGCCCAGCTCCCCTACATCCCGCCAGCGCAAGGGTCGCCCGCACGCCAAGTCCCTCTCCCAGCGTCCTGCCACTACGGTGCCAGTAGCTGAAGGGGCGACCCTGCTGGAATGGACCGAGGGTGAAGACGACTATGGTGAGAGAGTGGCTTCTCCAGCCCTACGTCCCCCACCCCCCACCCTGGTCTCCTGCGTGCCTGACCCCCCATACTTGGACCCTTCGGTCACTGCTGGACCTAGGCTGGCCCCTGGGGTGCTGCGGGGCGACATTCCACTCCCTGCTCCCTCTCCTCCCTTCTGGCCCTCATGGGACTTTTTAGCAGCAGAATGCTGCGAATAGGCAGCCACATCGCCTCCCTTCACTTATCAGCGTCCCTCCTGGGAACGCTGTGCTCACATCCTCACGGGCACCTGGTCTGGGGAGTGTTTGCAGGGTCCCCCCATCCCCTCACCGATGCGCTGCTCTGGACCGGGGGCCTTTTCCTGACGGCAGTGCTGCTTGGGCGACCGCACCTCCGGCGCTTCTTCCCGGCCTGCTGGGCCGCACTTCCTTCCCGGCCCCCGACTGTTCCGGCCTGCGGGGTGGACTCCTGCGGCCGGCATTTGGCTTGAGCACGATGCGCCGCAAATTTTGACCCAGGCTTCGGGCCTACTGGGCCGCATTCCGGCGCTCCACCCGGGCCCCTGACTTCCGGTCCGCGGGGTGGGCTTCCGCGGCCGGTTTGTCCAGGCAGTCCGCTCCGGTTTCCTGTGCGGCCCCGGTCAGCCGGGTGCCGCAGAAAATTTAGGCCCCGGCTTCACGGCCTGCTAGGCCGTAAACTTCCGGCCTCTGTTGGAGGGGGCGGGAACTTCTCCGGGCGCGAATTTTTCCCGCCTGGAGGTTCCCCGCCCCCAGGGGATCGCGGCGCCGCCTCCTCCTCCCTTCCAGGTTGGTTGGCTGTTAACCCTTCGGGTACCGGCCTCCGTGCTTCAGTTTGTTTTGCTCGGCTGATGGGCCTATATGGCTGGCGCAACCCCCCCCCCCCCCCCCCCTCTACTTCTATGCTGGGCACCTGTATGGTGGCACTTCTTCTGCCTCAGTGAGGCTATTTTTTATTTAGAAATGCATAACATGGTTAAGCTAATGGATTTCTTGTGCGCTGCGCAGGACGCTGCAGCCTTATCTCAGTAGCGCCGCCTGTATATGTGCTCCTTCCATGAGCGGCATGGTGTCGCACTCCCCGGCTGGTGCATGTTTCCCTTCTTTGCCCTCTCCGGGATACAGCGCTGGCCAAGTGCATGCGCTCTCCTTTTTCTTCGGTTGGCAGAGTTCGTCACCCTCCAGCTATGGTAACTGCCATGTGCAGACAACCCCTTCCTAGGCGGGATACTGCCCTCTCTTGGGCTGCAGGCTTGCCTGGTGCATGACTCCCCGCTTAGGTGGAATACTGCACTCTCACCCAATACGGTGTTGGCCATGTGCACGAGAACGCTGCACTCATTGGATTCGCTGCAGGCCATGTGCACAACCCCCTTCCATAGGCGGAATGCTGCACTCATTGGATTCGTTGCCGGTCTTGTGCATGTCCTCCTTCCATAGGTGGACTCTGCACTCTCACCAGATATGGTGTTGGTCTGGTGCACGACCCCCTTCCATAGGGGACCGCTGCATTTTCACTGGATTCACTGCCGGCCATGTCCTTTCCATAGGCGAAACGCTGCTCTCACTGGATTTGATACCGGCCATGTGCATGACCCCCTTCCATAGGCGGAATGCTGCACTCACTGGATTCGCTGCCGGTCTTGTGCATGACTCCCTTCCATAGGCGGAATGCTGCACTCACTGGATTCGCTGCCGGTCTTGTGCATGACCCCCTTCCATAGGCGGTATGCTGCACTCACTGGATTCGCTGCCGGTCTTGTGCATGACCCCCTTCCATAGGCGGAATGCTGCACTCACTGGATTCGCTGCCGGTCTTGTGCATGACCCCCTTCCATAGGCGGAATGCTGCACTCACTGGATTCGCTGCCGGTCTTGTGCATGACCCCCTTCCAGGGGCGGAATGCTGCACTCACTGGATTCGCTGCCGGTCTTGTGCATGACCCCCTTCCATAGGCGGAATGCTGCACTCACTGGATTCGCTGCCGGTCTTGTGCATGACCCCCTTCCAGGGGCGGAATGCTGCACTCACTGGATTCGCTGCCGGTCTTGTGCATGACCCCCTTCCTCTAGGCGGAATACTGCACTTCATTGGTTATGGTGCTGGGCAGCCGGCCATGTGCATAACCCCCTTCCATAGGCGGTATGCTGCATCCTCAAGCGCCATGCATACACCCTCACTGACTGGGGTCGTTCTCTCGCTGATAAGTTGCTGGCCGCGTGCAGGACCCCCTTCCATGGTGGGACGCTTGCAACTCACTAAATCCACTGCCGGCCATATACATGTTCCCCCTTCCGTGGGCGGTGTACGGCACTCTTACTGGATTTGCTGCCGGCCATGGACATGTCTCCTTTCCTCAGGCAACATACACACACTCTCACTGACTGTGTTTGTTCTCTCGCCAGCGTGCTGCTGGCCAGGTGCCTGACCCCCATCCATGGTGGGGTGCTCGCATTCTCCCTGGTTGCAATACTGGCCATGGGCATGGCTCCCCCTTCTGGGCGGCATACTGCACTCTCACCAGATACGTTGCTGGCCTCTAAGATGGGTGGAATGCTTGCACTCCCATTGGATACGGTGCTGGCCTTGTGCGTGACCACCCCTCATTCCATGGGTGGACCTTTTGTACGCTCGCAGGACTCACAACTGTCCTTGTATGTGCTGTGCTGGACTTGTACTTGTCCCCATTCATTGGCGAAGTAGTTGTACTCTCACAAAATTCGGTGTTTGGTGGATTGTTGCACACTCACTTAATGCTAGGATTACCCTGTGCATGCCCCCTTTTCACTAGGTGGACGTCCTGCTGGATGCGGTGTGGCCATGTGCATGGCCCTCTTCTGGGCGGAATATGGTATGTCTTCCTTCTCTGAAGTAGGTGCTGGTCTTGGGCATCACCCCCTTGTGGGGCGGGCTTTGCACGCTTGCTGCCCGCACTGTTTGCCAAGTACATTGCCCTCTCTTCTGGGCGGACTGCTTGCGCTCCGTCGCATGCCATACTAGTCTTGTGTATGTCCCCCCTTCCGGGACCGGTTTTCCCAACCTTTTTGCCGTGTCACTGATTTCCTCCCGTCTGCCCAGACGAGTCCAGCGAGCACACTAGTGTTCGCTCCCGGCCGTGCTTCGTCCAGGTTCTGTTGTCTGACTTAGGGTCTTCCCTGGGGTTCTTTAGGAAGCTGGGCATTCACCCAATTCTGCCTTTCTCTTCCTGTGATTCAGTCTTCTCCAGTCTGGCCTGGACCTGCGACTGGGACTCTGTTACTTGAAGTGTCTGCAGTTTTTTTGCTTGGACATCTCCGACTCTTGTCGACGCTCGGTCTCTTGTTTCCAGGAGGTCCGCGCCAAGGTTCACGGCTCCTGGGTGCTTTCCTCCGCTTGACCACATGGCTATTGCTGTGGTTACTGCTCAAGGGCAGGGCTCTGTTTTTTTGGTGTCACCGTTCATTTCACCAGAGCGGTTGGTGCCTCCGGGGCCGGAGGCATTGGGCTTCAGCCATGTCATTGTGCAGGGTGGCCACGGTCTTCCTTGCACTCTTTACCAGGTTTTCCTGGGTGCGTACTCTGGCTTCGGCGGCGGCTGCTGCCTTGGGCCGCCTGGTTTTTGCAGGTGGCATTTCCTTGCTGCCTTCGGGTGCTTCGCCTTGGTGCTGTGGTCCCTCCCCTCTTGGACTGCTTTTGAACGTCCCAAGGTCTTCTGTGTCCCCCAAGGAAATTGGGCGAGAAAATGAGATTTTTGTATAACTTACCAGTAAAATCTCTTTCTCGCTCTTTCCTTGGGGGACACAGCACCCACCCATTCATTGGTTTTTTTCTGCACGGTTTCCGAGTTTTGTTTACCCGTTGGGTAGTTGGCTTGTTGTTTCCACTTGTTGGACTTTGCCTTTTCTCACTACTTGGACACGCAACTGGCAGTCTCTCTCTCCAGGCTGAGGGTATAGCTGATGGAGGAGGGGCTTAACAGTTCTTACTTAGTGTCACGCCTCCTAGGGAGATGAGCTATACCCAAGGTCTTCTGTGTCCCCCAAGGAAAGAGCGAGAAAGAGATTTTACTGGTAAGTTATACAAAAATCTCATTTTTTTTCTTTATTTTTTTTCTTACAAAGTCTCATATTCTACTAACTTGTGACAAAAAATAAAATTTTACATGAACTCACCATACCCCTCACGGAATACCTTGGGGTGTCTTCTTTCCAAAATGGGGTCACTTGTGGGGTATTTATACTTTTCCCCTTTTTTTTTTTTTTAATACAAAGTTGTCATTTTACAGAGAGATTTCTCTCACCCAGCATGGGTATCTGTAAAAATACACCCCAAAACTCATTGCCCTACTTCTTCTGAGTACGGCGATACCACATGTGTGACACTTTTTTGCAGCCTAGATGCGCAAAGGGGCCCAAATTCCAATGAGTACCTTTAGGCTTTACAGGGTTGCTCACAATTTAGCCCCGCCCAAAATGCCAGAACAGTAAACACACCCCACAAATGACCCCATTTTGGAAAGTAGACACCCCAAGGTATTTACTGAGGGGCATAGGGAGTCCGTGAAAGATTGAACTTTTTGTCACAAGTTAGCGGAAAGGGAGACTTAGTGGAAATTAATATTTTTTTTTTTCTCACAAACTTGTGCCACAAAAAAAACTTCTATGAATTCGCCATGCCCCTCACGGAATACCTTGGGGTGTCTTCTTTCCAAAATGGGGTCACATGTTGTTCATGAGAAGAAATCTGGAATCCAAATGCGTAAAAATGCCCTCCTAAAAAGGTACTCATTGGAACTTGGGCCCCTTTGCGCATCTTGGCTGCAAAAAAGTGTCAAATGTGGTATCGCTGTACTCAGGAGAAGTAGGGCAATGTGTTTTGGGGTGTATTTTTACAGATACCAAAAAAAATTAAACAAAGTTGTCCATTTACAGAGATATTTCTCTCACCCAGCATGGGTATATAGTAACATAGTACATAAGGCCGAAAAAAGACATTTGTCCATCCAGTTCGACCTGTCATCCTGCAAGTTGATCCAGAGGAAGGCAAAAAAAACCCTGTGAGGTAGAAGCCAATTTCCCTCACTTTAGGGGAATAAAAATTCCTTCCCGACTCCAATCAGGCATCAGAATAACTCCCTGGATCAGCGACCCCTCTCTAGGAGCTATAGCCTGAAATATTATTACGCTCCAGAAATACATCCAGGCCCCTCCTGAATTCCTTTATTGTACTCACCATCACCACCTCCTCAGGCAGAGAGCTCCATAGTCTCACTGCTCTTACAGTATAGAGTCCATAGTCTCACTGCTCTTACAGTATAGAGTCCATAGTCTCACTGCTCTTACAGTAAAGAGTCCATAGTCTCAGTGCTCTTACAGTATAGAGTCCATAGTCTCACTACTCTTACAGTACAGAGTCCATAGTCTCAGTGCTCTTACAGTACAGAGTCCATAGTCTCAGTGCTCTTACAGTAAAGAGTCCATAGTCTCACTGCTGTTACAGTAAAGAGTCCATAGTCTCACTGCTGTTACAGTAAAGAGTCCATAGTCTCACTGCTCTTACAGTATAGAGTCCATAGTCTCACTGCTCTTACAGTAAAGAGTCCATAGTCTCACTGCTCTTACCGTAAAGAATCCTCTTCTATGTTTGTGTACAAACCTTCTTTCCTCCAGACGCAGAGGATGTCCCCTCGTCACAGTCCTGGGGATAAATAGATGATGGGAGTGATCTCTGTACTGACCCCTGATATATTTATACATATTAATTAGATCTCCTCTCAGTCGTCTTTTTTCTAAAGTGAATAACCCTAATTTTGATAATCTTTCAGGGTACTGTAGTTGCCCCATTCCAGTTATTACTTTAGTTGCCCTCCTCTGGACCCTCTCCAGCTCTGCTATGTCTGCCTTGTTCACTGGAGCCCAGAACTGTACACAGTCCTCCATGTGTGGTCTGACTAGCGATTTGTAAAGTGGCAGGACTATGTTCTCATCACCGCCATCTATGCTCCTTTTGATGCAACCCATTATCTTATTTGCCTTGGCAGCAGCTGCCTGACACTGGTTTTTTGCAGCTTAGTTTGCTGTTTATTAAAATTCCTAGATCCTTTTCCATGTCAGTGTTACCAAGTGTTTTACCATTTAATATGTACGGGTGACTTGCATTATTCCTTCCCATGTGCATAACTTTACATTTGTCAGTGTTAAACCTCATCTGCCACTTATCTGCCCAAGCCTCCAATCTATCCAGATCCCTCTGTAGTAGTATACTGTCCTCTTCAGTGTGTATATATACAGTATACTGTCCTCTGTAGTAGTATACTGTCCTCTTCAGTGTTAATTACTTTACACAGTTTAGTGTCATCTGCAAAAATTGATACTTTACTATGCAAGCCTTCTAGAAGATCATTAATATATTGAAGAGAATAGGGCCCAATACTGACCCCTGAGGTACCCCACTAGTTGCAGTGACCCAATCTGAGTATTTACCATTAATAACCACCCTCTGTTTTCTATCACTCAGCCAGTTACTTACCCACTTACAGACGTTTTCTCCCAGTCCGAGCATTCTCATTTTATATACTAACCTTTTATGTGGTTCAGTGTCAGATGCTTTGGAGAAGTCCAGATACACGACATCCATTGATTTGCCGCTGTCAAGTCTAGAACTTACCTCCTCATAGAAACCGATTAAATTTGTTTGACATGATCGAGCCCTCACAAAGCCATGCTGATATGATGTTATTTGCTTATTTCCATTAAGATGGTCTAACATAGCATCTCTCAGAAAACCTTTAAACAGTTTACCCACAACAGATGTTAAACTTACCGGCCTATAGTTTCCAGGCTCTGTTTTTGGACCCTTTTTGAATATTGGCACCACATTTGCCATGCGCCAATCCTGTGCGACATTCCCTGTCAATATAGAATCTGCAAATATCAGAAATAAGGGTCTGGCTATGACATTACTTATTTCCCTTAGGATACGGGGGTGTATGCCATCTGGTCCTGGCGATTTGTCTATTTTAATCTTTTTAAGTCGCTGATGTACTTCTTCCTGGGTCAGACAGGACACTTTTAATGGGGAATTTATTTCAACATTCAGCATTTCATCTGACAGTTTATTTTCCTCAGTGAATACATTGGCGAAAAAAAATATGTAACAGCTTTGCTTTCTCCTCATCGCTCTCTGCGACTCCCCCCTCATTACTCTTTAAAGGGCTGACACCTTCAGATTTATACTTTATAACATTTATATAATTGACGAACATTTTAGGGTTAGTTTTACTCTCTTTGGCAATTAATCTCTCGGTCTCTAGTTTGGCGGCTTTTATTTGTTTTTTACATGTTCTATTTTTTCCTTATAGTTTTTCAGTGCTACCCTCCTGTTTTAGTGTTTTATATGCTTTCTTTACAGTTCTGTTTATCCACATTGGTTTCTTTTTGTTCCTTAACCCTTTATTCCCTTACGGTATGTACCTCTCACAATGAGATTTTAGGATGCTTTTAAAGATATCCCATTTTGTGGCTGTATTTTTATTTGTGAGGACTTTATCCCAGTTAGTTAGACCTATGGCCTCTCTTAGTCGGCTAAATTTAGCTTTTTTGAAGTTTGGTATTTTTATTCCTCCCTGTAGAAAAGCTCTCTTGAATGATAATTGGAAGGTTATTACTTTGTGGTCACTATTTCCCCGGTGTCCTCCGACCTGCACGTCTGTTGTTCTGTCAGGTCTACTGGTTAATACTAAGTCCAGAATGTCCGTCCCTCTAGTCGGGTCCTGAACCAGTTGGGAGAGGTAATTGTCTTTGGTTATTGGCAAGAACCCGTTACCTTTTATGAGAGATACAAGTTTCAGTTTCCCAGTCTATATCTGCGGAGTTCCCCCATAATAACCACCTCATTATGATTTGCCGCCTCGTCTATCTCGTTTAGTAGTAGATTTTCTGTGGACTCTGGTATATTAGGGGGTTTATAGTAAACTCCTATTAGTAATTTATTATTGTTTTTAGCGCCATGTATCTCTTCCCACAGTGACTCCACATGTCCATGTCCCTCACTTATATCTTCTCGGACTGTGGGCTTTAGACAGGACTTTACATAAAGGCAGACTTTTTTTTACTCTACACCTTTCCTTCTGAACTGTTCTAGTCCCTCCTTCCATTCCTCCTCCAGTCCCACTACCTCCCCCTGGTCTCTATCTTCCCATTCTATAACATAATTACCCTCCCCCCCAGTCCCTAGTTTAAACACTCCTCCAACCTTCTAGCCATCTTCTCCCCCAGCACAGCTGCCCCTTCCCCATTGAGGTGCAGCCTGTCCCTACGATAGAGCCTGTAGCCGATATAGAGAAGTCGCCCAGTTCTCCAGGAACCCAAACCCCTCCTTCCTACACCAGTTCTGGAGCCACTTGTTAATCTCCGTAATCTCCCGCTGCCTTTCTTGTGTGGCCTGTGGTACAGGTGGTATTTTGGAAAATACTACCTTTTGAGGTCCTTGCCCTCAGCTTTTGACCTAAATCCCTGAAATTATTTTTAAGGACTCTCCACCTACCCCTAACTTTGTCATTGGTTCCGATATGGACCATGACCGCTGGATCTTCTCCAGCCCCTCCCAGTAATCTGTCAACCCGATCCGCGATGTGTCCAACTCTAGCGCCAGGAAGACAACACACTGTTTGGCGATCACGGTCTTTGTGACAGATTTCCCTATCTGTTCCCCTAATAATTGAGTCTCCCACTACCAGCACCTGTCTGGCCTGCCCTGCTCTCCTGGTCCCCTGCTCACCGGAGCTGACATTCCCCTGACTGGCAGAGGAAGTGTCTGGCTGCGGCAGTGCCATCCCTGGACTGACATCCCTCTCATCTGCCAACCTTGTGTCAGATCAGGGCTAGCCTCCCTGACACTCTTCCCTCTACCCCGCTTTCTTAATGTTATCCAGCTAGCTAGCTCACTTTCCTCAGCCTCCTCTCTGTTACCCTCCCCCTCATCTACCCCAAAGAGTGCAGGCTCAGTGAGAAGCAAACTCTTTTGCAAATTGTCAATGCCTCTCAGTGTTGCAATTTGCCCATTTAGAGACTCTATTAGCGATTCCAAACGGGTAATTTGCTCACATCTTGAACAAAGATATGCACCCTGAACGGCTGTTCCAGGACTGCAGACATCCTGCAAGATGTGCACTGGACTGCGTTGTCAATAGTGCAACACATACTAAATGGGGATTACAGCAGCCAAGCAAAAAATACAATATAATGTAGTAGTAAGAAACTGGCTAATTACAGTCCTCCTCTGAAGTCCCTGAATCTAAAGTCACTTAATCTTAAGTCGCACACTTACGCAACCACACACTTATTCAACCACGCGACGCGATCATACACGCGTTATATATCTACTTATATAACAAAATATAGATGCAGCTCTCTACACCAGCCTGGTTTGGTTCCCCTCTTGAATCAAAGAGGCGGTGCTACTCACACTGCTGAGTTTTTAGAGTTTCCTAATTAGCCAACCACACCCAAATTAGACAGCCACACCCTAATTACTCACCTGTGCAACCCATGGAGAAGGAAATAAAAAGAAGTGTTATCACAGCTTACAATACAGTCAAATACAGCCACTCAATGTCCACAAATAATTTAGCTCTCAGATACTCCCTCACGTAATCTTAAGTCACACACTTGCGCAACCACACTATATGTAAAAATAAACCCCAAAACACATTGCCCTACTTCTTCTGAGTACGGCGATACCACATGTGTGACACTTTTTTGCAGCCTAGGTGCGCAAAGGGGCCCAAATTCCAATGAGTACTTTTAGGATTTCACAGGGCATTTTTTACACATTTGGAATCCAAACTACTTCTCACGCTTTATGGCCTCTAAAATGCCAGGGCAGTATAAATACCCCACATGTGACCCCTTTTTGGAAAGAAGACACCCCAAGGTATTCCGTGAGGGGCATGGCGAGTTCCTAGAATAACAAGATTTTTGTATAACTTACCAGTAAAATCTCTTTCTCGCCCAGTTTCCTTGGGGGACACAGAAGACCTTGGGTATAGCTCATCTCCATAGGAGGCGTGACACTAAGTGAGAACTGTTAAGCCCCTCCTCCACAGCTATACCCTCAGCCTGGAGAGAGAGACTGTCAGTTGCGTGTCCAAGTAGTGAGAACAAGGCAAAGTCCAAAAGTGGAATCAACAAGCAAACTACCCAACGGGTAAAACAAACCCGGAAACCGTGCAGAGAAGAACAAAGAATGGGCGGGTGCTGTGTCCCCCCAAGGAAAGAGCGAGAAAGAGATTTTACTGGTAAGTTATACAAAAATCTCGTTTTCTCGCCCAGTTTCCTTGGGGGACACAGAAGACCTTGGGACGTTCAATAGCAGTCCAAGAGGGGAGGGACCACAGCACCAAGGCAAAGCACCCGAAGGCATCAAGCAACCGCCGCCTGCAGACCAGGCGGCCCAAGGCAGCATACGCTGAAGCCCGAGTATGCACCCTGTAGAACTTGGTAAGGTGTGCAAGGAAGACAGTGACCGCCTTGCACAAATGCATGGCCGAAGCCTAATGCCTCTGACCCAGGAGGAACCGACAGCTCTGGTGAAATGAACGGTGACACCAAAAGCAGAACCCTGCCCTTGGTGCGGCAACCACAGCAATAGCCACTCTGAGAAAGTGGAGGAAAGCCACCCTGGATGCCGTCAACCCTTTGCGCGGACCTCCTGGAAACACAAGAGGCCGAACGTAGACAAGAGTCGGAGATCTCCACATAAAAACTGCAAGGCCCAAACAACGTCCAAATCGGTGAAGTGCCCGTTCCCGGGGGTGGGAAGGGGAGGACGACTGCCTCGATGAAATGAAAGACAAACACCACCTTCAGAAGGAAGGAAGAGACGGAATGGAGAACAGCCCTGTCCTGGGGAAAGACAGAAGGCTCGGAACAAGAAGGGCCGCCACTCAGGCACCCGTCAGAGACACGATGGCTACAGAAACACAACCATACAGGACAGAAGGAGTAGAGAGAACTTCTGTAACGGCTCCAAGTGAAAGATTGGAGCGCCAAGAGCCCAGTATGTAGTTCCCAGGGCGGTACCGGAGGGCAGTACAAAGGAACCCAAGAGCCGCTCCACGGAAGAAGGTCCAGACAGGCCCAGAGGGCCGGGGAACGCTGAAAGAGGAAGGGCAGCGCTGACACCTGATACTTCAAGCGACAGAGTCCCAGTCCCAGGTCCAGGCCGGACTGGAGAAAGACAGAACCATGGAGAGAGAAAGGTAGAGTGGGGGAACGCCCAGCTTCCCACAGAACCCCAGGTAAAAACCTAAGTCCTACAACAGATCCTGGACGAAACACGGCCAGGAGCGAACACTAGCGAGCCCACTAGAGTCGCCTGGGCAAGAGGGTGAAAACCCAATGATCAGGCGCAGACCAGTAACACGGGTAGAACGGTCGGTAGAACTGGTCCCGCCGGCCCCCGAGCAAAGTTGTCCCGTATCCACCCGGAGTGGGGGAGCAGAAGGACAAACGGACAGGAACCGAAGGGTCCGCCCAGCAACCGCCAGATGCCAGGACAAGACAGGCTAAAGCCCAAGCCGATGTAGTCACCACAGGAAGACGGACTACAGTCCCGGTGTGGGAGATCTAAAGACAATCTTGACCAAATGGTAGTCCTCCCAAGTTACCGAGAAGGTAAGTCCATAGCAGAAACATTGCCTAGAATTGAAAAAAACGCAATCTGCACCCAGCGGGAGGACAGAACGCCGTAGACCCGGTAACTAGGTACACAGCTAGTACAGCCAGTGTGGACAAGGGGGACTCAAAGGGAACACCAGTACCATCCACATGAACAACCATGCTCTCCCCGGAGGGAAGGGCAGTGAAGTAACAGCCTCTGAAGCGTGGCCGGAACAGAAGCCACATCGGAGTGATCTGTACCGAGTGGGAGCCAAACAGAACCGGCGAGAAAAGGCAGTCAAGACAGAGGCCGGCATAGGAGTGGGCAACAGAGAAGCCATAGGACAGCTCAAAAGCAGAACACCGCTACACTGAGACGCCCGGTTCACCGCCTTGAATACCCTGAAGAACCCAAGGCGGAGGTCCTCCGGACCTGGGTAGGCGAGCACCCAAGAGAAGTTGGGTGACCTTCCCAAGAAGAGCAGCCCGAACCTGGTAGCAGATCAGACTGAAGCACCGAGGGCGCCAACCGGAAAGAATCATACCACACTGCACCCGAAGAGGAGGAAAAGGTATTAGGCGAGGGGACCGTAGTCCTGCCAGAGCCAACATAAAATGCGAAGGGCGCTGCAGACAGCACTCTCGACCATGTGACCACTAGCGCAGGGAAACAATGCCGCGGGAGGACGAATGGGTACGTATCTAGGAACCACGAACACTCCCCGGGCGGAAGGGCCAACGAAATGAGTGAGTACCACCCAGCTCGGTGCAGTAGCGAGCAGCAGAGCCCGTCTACTTAAATATAAGGTATTCATCTGTTGCTTATTGGACAACACCTTAGGCTCACACAGGTGGACAGAATGATCTCCTTAGAGAATAGTGCAAGGCTTGCTGCAAACACCGTCTCCCAAGAGAAAAAGTATGTCGCAGGAGGAAAGGAGGCATACGTACGAGTAGCCCCGTAAGCAGTGAGAAGGCCAACCCACCTACGGGACGAGAAGGCATACACGGCCCAAACAACGCACAAGAACGTCCGCTCACTGCAAAAATATCACTCAGCGAAGAGGGCCAGCCACAGAGTCCCACAGTATCTACGGAAGTGCAACTGAAAAGGAGTTATGCACAAGACTAGTATGGTATGCGATGGAACGCAAACTGACCGCCCCGAAAGGGGGGGACATGTACCTGGCAAACTGCAGTCAGCAAGAGTGCAAAGGCCCGCCCCAAAAAGGGGGTGATGCCCAAGGTCGTACCTACGTCAGAGAAGTAGGGCATACCATACTTCGCCCAGAAGGGCACCATGCAGGAGGTCCACCTAGTGAAAAGGGGGACATGCACAGGGCTATCCTAGCATTAAGTGAGTGTGCAACAATTCACCCAACACCGAAATTTTGTGAGAGTGCAACCACTCCACCAATGAAGGGGGAACATGAGCAAGTCCAGCACAGCACATACAAGGACAGCCTTGAATCTCGTGAGCGTGCAAAATTCCGCCCATGGAATGAGGGGTGGTCACGCACAAGGCCAGCACCGCATCCAATGGGAGCACAAGCGTTCCACCCATGTTAGAAGGCCATGCTCAAGGCCAGCAACGTATCCAGTGAGAGTGTAGTATGCCGCCCAGAACAGGAGGGGGGGGGGGGGGTCATGCACATGGCCAGCATCGCATTCAGGGAGAGTGCGAGCAGTCGGTGAGAATGTGTGTATGTCACCCAAAGGAGGCATGCCCATGGCCGGCAGCGAATCCAGTGAGAGTGCGTACACCGCCCACGGAAGAGGGGTCATGCATATGGCCGGCCGCGGATCCAGAGAGAGTGCAAGCACCCCGCCATGTATAGGGTTCATGCACCTGGCCAACAACGTACCGGCGAGAGAACAACCATCGACCGAGGGAGTGTATGTATGCCGCCACCAGGGAAGGAGGCATGCCCAAGGCCAGCAGTGAATCCAATGAGAGTGCATCATACCGCCTATGGAAGGTGGTCATGCACATGGCTGGCAGTGAATCCAGTGAGAGTGCCAAATGCCGTCCACAGAAGGGAGTCATGCCTATGGCAGGCAGCGAATCCAGAGAGAGAGTGCAGCGTTCCGCCTAAGGAAGGGGGTCGTGCACATGGCCAGCACCGTATCCGGTGAGAGTGCAGTATTCCGCCTAAGAAGGGGGTCATGCACATGATCGGCAACGAATCCAGTGAGAGTGTAGCGTTCCGCCTATGGAAGGGGGTCTAGCACATGGCCGGCAGCAAATCCAGTGAGAGTACCATGTTCCACCTATGGAAGGGGGTCGTGCACATGGCCAGCACCGTATCCGGAGAAACTGCATTAGGCCGCCAATGAAAGGGCGATCATGCACAAGGCCAACCCGCAGTTAGGGAGAGTGCAGTATCCCGCCCAGGAGGGGGGTCCTGCACATGGCAGGCACCATAACTGGAGAGGGTGACGACTGCTGCCTACAGAAAGGGCCGCATGCACTGACCAGCGCTGTAGCGCGGAGAGGGCAAGAAACCGCCTAGAAGGGGAAATGACCCTGGCAGCGCCGCAGCCGGGGAGCGCGACACCATGCCACCTATGGAAGGGGGGCATGTATACAGGCAGCACTCTGAGATGAGGCTGCAGTGTCCTGCGCAGCCCACAAGTCATATTAATAAATATTTTTATTTTATTTATTATAACACAGCCTCACTGAGGCAGAAAGGGGAGCCACCTACAGGGGCACAGATTCTCTGAGAAGCAGGAAAAAAAAGGGGGGGGGGGGGCCAGCCATATAGGCCCATCGGAAGCCGGCCTGTACCCAAGGGGTTAACAGGGATCCGGCCTGGGGGGCGACACTGCGATCCTCCGGGGGCGGGGGAACCTCCAGGCAGGAAGAATTCGCGCCTGGAGAAGTTCCAGCCCCCTCCAACAGAGGCCTGAATTTTGCGGCCTAGCAGGCCGTGAAGCCGGGGCCTAAATTTTTAGCGGCGCCCGGCTGACCGGGGCCGCAAGTATTTAAAGTACCGGCCGGGCCTACGGAGCGGCACATACCGGCCGCGGGTGCCCACCCCGCGGGCCGGAAGAGCTGGGGACCCGGATAGAGCGGGATCGCAGCCGCGAAGTGTCGCCCAGGAGGGGAACATTTTGCGGCGCCCGGCCGACCGGAATGTTCCGACGGTCGGCCGGGGGCTGTTGAGGCATAGCGCTCATTTGCAGGCCGCGGTGCCCACCCGCTGTCGGAAGCGATGACCCGGCAGCCATTTCACCCCTGGAGCGGGCCCCTGGCCTAGAACAGCGCTCCATATGGCCGGCAGCCACAACCACCTTGCCCTTGGACCGGTGCCCGTGATGGTAGAGGTGGGTCAGGGGCAGCAAGGCGCGGGCCCTCTGGCCCTGAAGCAGTGGCCGGTAAGAGGGAGGGGGACCCTGAGACCGGGTCTGTGAGGGTGGGAAGCCTGCATAACCCCTCCGTCAGGGGCAGCTAGGTGCAAACCTCTGCAGCTCCCCAGGCATTCTTCTTGCAGGGAGAAGGGTGCCAATGTCCTATGGAGGGGAGGAGAGGGAGCAGAATGTCGCCCTGCGGCAGCCCAGGGGCCAGCCTAGGTCTAGCAGGGACAGAAGGGTCCAGAGGCCCAGTATGGGGGTCAGGCACGCAGGAGACCGGGGTGGGGTGGGGGGGGGGGGAACGTAGGGCTGGAGAAGCCAATCTCTCACCATAGCAGTCTTCACCCTCGGTCCGTTCCAGCAGGGTCGCCCCTTCAGCTACTGGCACCGTAGTGGCAGGACGCTGGAAGAGGGACTTGGCGTGCGGGCGACCCTTGTGCTGGCGGGATGTAGGGGAGCTGGGCTGCCCTGATCCACCTTGCCTTCTGTGGGGGAGGCAGCAGTGCGGGTGACCGGCACTGGTGCAGCTCAACCCCGGGAGAAGCAGAGGTCTAGTGCGTCTCTGTTGTCCCTGATGTTCTGGAACAAAAAGAAAAGTAAAAATCTAAAATTTAAACAAGGAGAAAAGAGCCCTGCAGAGCAGGGAGTGTCTTGCCTCCTTGGACACTAAGCAAAAACTGACAGTCTCTCTCTCCAGGCTGAGGGTATAGCTGTGGAGGAGGGGCTTAACAGTCTTCACTTAGTGTCACGCCTCCTATGGAGATGAGCTATACCCAAGGTCTTCTGTGTCCCCCAAGGAAACTGGGCGAGAAATTTATTTTTTAGGCACAAGTTAGCGGAAAATGATTTATTGATTTATTTTTTTCTCTTACAAAGTGTCATATTCCACTAACTTGTGACAAAAAATAAAATTTTACATGAACTCACCATGCCCCTCACAAAATACCTTGGGGTGTCTTCTTTCCAAAATGGGGTCACTTGTGGGGTATTTATACTGCCCTGGCATTTTAGGGGACCTAAAGCGTGAGAAGAAGT
The DNA here is from genome assembly GCF_014858855.1 of Bufo gargarizans. Classification (NCBI taxonomy): domain Eukaryota; kingdom Metazoa; phylum Chordata; class Amphibia; order Anura; family Bufonidae; genus Bufo; species Bufo gargarizans. The sequence continues at coordinate 4,824,000 of NC_058090.1, read as the reverse complement.
CTGGAATATAAATGGCTAAAACTTTTTACGCATTTGGATTCCGTGAGGGGTACGGTGAGTTCATGTGAGATTTTATTTTTTGTCACAAGTTAGTGGAATATGAGACCTTGTAAGGAAAAAAAAATAAAAAATATAAATTTCCGCTAAATCTTCTATGAACTCGCCATGCCCCTCAAAAGTGATCTTTATAGCGCTGCAGTGATCAGAAAAAAAGCAAGTGAGCGCACAAGATCAGGCCTGATCGGACGAACACTGCGTTTTTTGTAGAGCCTATAGAACATGTCCTATTCTTGTCCGCAATTGTGGACAAGAAAAGGCATTTTCTATATAGTTCTGCCGGTGTCCGTGGTTTGCGGACAAAAACACAAAACAGCGTCTAATATACCTTTTAAGGGTTAAAAAAAAAATTGCATCTACAGCCTGCCAGCGAATGATTGCCACTGGCAGGCTGTAGATCAACTCGTTTACCTTCCAATCCTGTGAACGCGCGCTCCTAGGAAATCTCGTGTGTCGCGAGATGACGCGCCAAAGAGGAACAGACCAACCGCCCGCAGGACGCATCCCTGCGTTAGGCGGTCGGTAGCTGGTTAAAGGCCATGTGCACCTTCCGGGGCTTTTTTTTTTTATGATTGCATTTCACTCCATTTAGGGCTAAAAATAAAAATTTCAATTGGTCTTTATTAAAAAATAATCAGCTGTTCTGTCACAAAGGGTTAACTGTCATGTAAATGTACTTTTTACTTTGGCTTAAATAAGCCTTTATGACCTTTTAATAAATTTAGAGATAAGGTTTATCAGATAAAACAAAGTGTCAATGGAGCGCGTAGGAAGTCGGAGATGAAGGGCGGAACAGAGTAAAAATACAGAGCCTGCTGTGCAGAGAAAGGGGCTCAAAATGTAAAAAGACCAATTGAGAAAAAAAAAATGTTTTAGCTCAAAATGAGTACACTGCAATAATAAAAAAAAAATGCCCCCATAGGTGTCACTCAAGGAGAGAGAACCATCTCGTTAGCGCCACCTTGTGGAAGTGGTTTCCTATGAGTTAAAAATCCAACTTTTCTTCTTTTTTTTTTATTTTTTTCAACTAAGCCCTCTGGGCTCCACTCATCTTTCCTGGTCTTTTTGTGGCCCCCGCTCTGCACTGTGTACAGCATCAGGATGTAGTGCACAGAGGCGCCCAGTGCAGAGCAGGGTCCGGAGCAAGCTAGGTAAGTTTATATATTTTTTTTTTAACGTCCTGATAAATATTTTTTCCTCCTCCAAATCATAGGTGCATCTTTTATAGTCCAAAAAATATAGTAGCCAAGCAAGATCCCCCCCCCCCCCAGCCGGGTGCCCATTGGCAGTACAGAGTAGTTCTGGCTGGGTGCAATGCCTTTGGATTCAGCCAAAATCAAAAGGGAGGAGGGAATGCAATGACAACTAAGAGGCTTAATAGGGGTGGTGCTCGGAGTGCTACAGCCGGCCCCTGGATGCTCCAACTGCCCGATTTCCATAAGGATAAAAATCCTCATCTCCACAAAGCTATAAAGAAGGTATTGTTCTAATTAAAAAAAAAATACCAGGCACCACCATGCCTGATTACATAGTGCGATGATGCTGACAGAGGCTCTGGTAATAGCGTCTTTATCTCAGGCCGCTTTCACACGAGCGAGTTGTACACGCCGGACTCGGAGCGCGAGTATAACAGCTCCCGTCCTGACCTCCCAGCACGGCTGGCATTGCATATATTGATTTATGATGCTATGTAACCCTTAGAGGGCTGGAATGTATTGGATAACACTGATATAATGCCGTCAGTGTCATCTAATACATTCCAGAACTGTAAGGGTTACATAGCATCACAACTTGCGTGTGTGAAAGTGGCCTTAGGCATTAATTGAAACCGCCTGGGGAAAAAAAAAGTGAAGGAGGTGTAATTATTTCACCTTTTTGGAATCTCTCAGTAACAAGGACAGCGGAGACATCAGACGCCCGGTAATTCCCTCTAAAGGAGACAGGGGACATTGGGGTCGTGGTTTGCACAGTCGCAGTGTTTATTTACATATGATACAGATATGATAAAGTGCATAAGATCCTGCGTGGTCCGCCGGCGTCTCCAACGCTACGTGCTCTGCTTGCGTTTGTCGATGTGCGGAAGCATCTGTGGATCAAACACGTACTTGAGGTAGCGGTAGATTTCCTCGGCCTTCTGTTTGCTCACACTTCCTTTACTTACAATCTCTTCTACTGAGCTGCAAGAGAAGAAATGAAACTAAAGCAAATCCCCTAAAGACACAATGGGCCAGATTTATCACGACTCTGACCGCTCACTGCGCTGTCACATGTGGCTAAAGTCACATTTATGATCGGCCCTTTAAGACTGTAATAAATGTGGTTTGACGGTAGCAGTTTATCCGTCAGTAAGCAGCTTTACAAGTCTCATAAGATAAGCATGGGCCTCACTGGAGTGAAAGTGCGACTTTTTAAATAGTCCCAATAGTAAATCTGTCTAGAGATTCATTTACATAAGAAAACACGCCCACTTTCAGAAAACTGGCGAGCATAGCGCAGAGCAGAAAAAAGTTGCAAATTTGTGCGCAGTTTGAGACTTTTTCACTCCATTATTCTGACCTGAGCTAATGATAAATCTGGCCCATTATTCAAACAGGCAGGGCAGGTTATTACTGCATTCTATATATCTTGAGTTTTGCCCGGTTGGTTCTTTATTAAGTGTCCGCTGCAGGGCCGATCTGTGGCCCTTGGCTCTAGTGTCCTGACTGCTCAGAAATGGGTTTGAGGTGTCAGGAACGTAGAGCTAATGCCGCAGGTCAAAGCAGCGCTGTCGCGAGAAAATCAAGATTAAAAAGGATTCTAGCCCAAGATAATAGAACGCAATAATAGAAGAAAAAAAAAATGCCCCCAAAAGTGCCAGGGACTTTCACAAGTCACAACATTTTGGCAAAAAATAAGATCTGACTGCACTGTATGAATGAGCCCGAAGGCGTCTCACATCTGCAGCAGGGAACGCCTGCCAGATAAAGCCACCTCCTTACTGGACCCCATTGACTCTCACCGCTCCGGACAGGTCTGTTTCAGTAACTACTTGTGTCCCCCCCCATGTAATAATCCTGGAGCAGCTAATCAGTGCTGCCAGAGTCAGACTGGTAACACCCAGCTGGACCTTCATTGCACGCTACTGTTATAGAGCAAAGAGAGATGCTCCAGCATTATTGTTACATGGGGTATGTGAGTAGTCACAGAAACGGACATGGCAGAAGGGGCCTTCTTTAAATCTACTTGGGATATCGAATATTACACTCTAGGTACAGTCATTTAAACTATTAGCTATGAACTGATGTTGATGCCCCCATTAGGACTGCAACAATCCCACTGTACCACATACCTGGACTAAGACCACCATAAGTAATCAGCGGGGGTGCCGGGACTCAGACCTCCGCTGGTGTGATAAGGACCTGTCCTAGATCATCATCATCGATTCCTGGATAACCCCTTTAAGGCCTCATGCACATGACCGTTGTTTTGGTCCGCATCCGAGCCGCCGTTTTTGCAGCTTGGACGCGGACCCATTCACTTCAATCGGGCCGCAAAAGACGTGGACGGCACAGAGTCTGCATTCGTTGCTCCATAAATAAATATAACCTGTCCTATTCTTGGCAGTTATAGCAATGGCTGTCCATGCAGTTCTGCAAATTGCGGAACGCACACAGACGCCATACATGGTTTGCGGACCGCAAAACACACAACAGTTGTGTGCATGAGGCCTAAGGCTGTACAGGTCTGACCTCAGGGACCCCCACAATCACTAGAAGATGAGCCGGCGAGGGATCAGGTTGGTTTCAGGCTGTATGTTCTGTTCACACCGTGTTAGCGTCTGCACAGGCTCCATGCACTGACGGAGGCCAAGTCCTCCTGGGCTCCAGCAGGTGGGACGGCGGCCCCAGGACATGTATAGCTTTACTGTGCCTATGTTTTCCTAAGCAGAGGAATCCCATGGTATACTGGTTTATAGTATGGGGGGAACCTACGGACAAAGACTCAGACATGATGTGAACAGAGCCTTACAAGTCTGCCGCCTTCAGATGTGCGTTATGTCTGCCAGAACAGGCTAAGTGGAAGATCGTCTGGACACGCAGGATGCTGTGGTTTGTGTCTGGACGATCGTCAGCCAGATGCCATTATACTTCTATGGGGCCGGAAGACATTGCGTTTCCATACGGCTGCCAGAACGCAAAGTGCTGATGTGCAAGAAGCCTGTTATTCCTCCTGGAAACGTGTGAACATTCCCCTTGTCAAACACGTGTCACTTCAGTCTGACACCATTACTGCTGACGGGGCAGTTTGTGTGGAGACTCATTCACACACTTCCAGGAGGAACAACTGAGAAACCATACGGATTTCTGGGATTGTCCGGACCGGTTGTCTGATGGGGGTCTCTTACCTGTTCGCCATGCGTCTGACAGAAGGGAAGCCATGACACAGGTTCAGGGCAGCGATGTAGCTGACGCTGGGGATGGACAGGTAGAAGTGCAGCGCCTCCTGCTGGCGCCCAGAGACTTGCGTGGGCACAGTTATCCCGGCGTTTTTCCTCTGCTCCAGGGACACCAGCTTCTTCAGCAGCCCGGCTGTCTCCTCTTGGTCCAAACTGAAGAGAACTTGGACCCCAGCTCCGATCAAAGCGGACAGGGTGTTGTCGTAGTACCGGGTCCGCTGGAACAGCCGCGATGTTTCTCCTGCAACATGAAAGGGTAGAGTTTAGAAAGCAATATGGCTGCAGCCATTGTGCCAGAGCTGGGTTGTGATACTTCCCTATAGCTGGGACCCCCAGTGATCGGCTGTGATCTGTGGAGAATCCGGTGGCAAGAGATCCACTTAAACTGGAAACAGAGGCCGGTCTGTGTAATGTATGCCCGGTCCCCCTGCAATACCAGACAAACCCATGGGCAGGAGGGGCGCTATTTCCAGTCTCCTAACGCCCTTTATAGGAAGGTCTAATTATATTCAAGGGTCAGGCCGCCGCAGAAGAAACGGCCGTACAGCGCATGCCTTTATGTTACCTCAACCTCTGTGAACATTGCCGCGCCACCGCATCCCTGCTAAGCAAAACGGCAGCGGGCACGTGGTTTACAGCGGTGACCGACTGCTGCGCTGGACAGTGCTTGACCAGGAATGGCTTAGGAACCTTGGGTGGCACAGTAAGTGGCTATGTGAGGAAACCACCTGGTGGCGGCCATGATGGCTAACCTCCGGTACTCCAGCTGTGGTAAAACTACAACTCCCAAGATGCACACTTTCTTGGCTGTTCTCTGAACCCCACAGAAATGAATGCAGCATGCTGGGAGTCGTAGTGCCGGAGGTTAGCTATCACTGACACCGGCTGACCTGTTACATGTGCTCCTGGCAGCTGAAGGCATCTGTGTTTGCCCCATGTTCATATGTGCCCACGTTACTGAGAAAAATGTTTTAATATATGCAAATAAGCCTCTGGGAGCAACGGGGGCGTTACCATTACACCTAGAGGCTCCTCTATGTACCTTGATTGACAGGGCCAAGCACTATGACAGAGACAGGAGTGATGTTTAAAGTGTGAAGGGTGCGGCAGGAGCAGAGCCTCTAGGTGTAATGGTAACGCCCCCGTTGCTCCTAGAGGCTCATTTGCATATAATAAAACATTATTTCTCTCAGTAATACTGCCACATGGGACCCACACCGATGCCTTCGGCTGCCGAGCGCACATGTAACAGGTCAGCCGGTGTCATAGGGACGGATCTGCTGACAGATGCCCTTTAAAGATGTATTTCAGGACTTGTATTGAGACCCCTCCGTAGGATGCCAGGAGTCGGGCCCCCACTGATTAGCTGTGTAATGGGCACCGGCACATAATGGGACTGAGTTTACGGTATATTTCCAGGTCACTACACCGCGTGCAGGCCAGCACCCCGCGGCTCCGGTAAAGAGCTAATTGGCGGAGGGTCGACTCTCAGCATCCTAAAGGTAGTTCATCAATATTAAAAACCCTTTCTAACTCTGAATTCCCAAGTTTTCCTGCGTATGTGAAAATCAGATATTCAAATCAGCGCCGGCTCTTCTGTCAGCGCCATGCGCAGAATTCCTGCGTGGGGTCGTGCCTCCTTCAGGCGCACACTCACACATAGAGGTCTGACGGCTGGGACCCCCACAATCACAAGAGTGAATTCACTGAATTCACTCTCTAACAAGTCCCCGACCCCCATCCCATTCATTCAGGGAACTCGGGACGCCACCGATCCGATGCTCATGTCCTAGCCTGAGGGTAGGCGACAACCCCTTTAAGACCGGCCATGTATCAGGCTGGGAGAAGAACACACCTGGTTTCACCCGGTCCTTCTCCACAATCAGGCAGAGCCTCTCGAACATGCGCTGTAGGTGCTGGATCCGCTCGACCAGTTTGTTCCTGTTAGCGCTGCTGGCGAATTCGGACTGGGATTTCCTCTCTACGGCTAGGCGGTTGCTGACAATGTAATCGCAGCCCCCCAGGGAGCAGATGTCCACTGTGACCCCGTGAGAAGTCCTCAGGTACGTGATGACCTCGGGTCCGGAGGAGATTTCTCTGCAGTCGGCAAGGACGCAGGAGGCTGTGGACACAGGAGTCTTCATGAGCGCCGAGCCATTCAAGGAAGCCCGCCATGATGAACCCGGCTTATCGCTCCCGTCTTCCAGCTGCAGCGACAGAAAGGATAAAAGAAACCGTATGTGTACAGACTGGGGGGCGTGTAAGCAGTGCGCACGACCATCTATCATACAATGGAAAGTGCAGCTAATACATACTGTGCGTCATTTCATTACATTTTCAAGATCTCTGACTGCTGTCTGAATGGAATCTGTTCTCCCCTACGTAGTGCTGTCTGCAGTTTAGTAATGATAAAATTATGGTTGCCAGCAGCCACCACTAGGGGGAGCTCCCAGCTTACTGTTATATTGCAGTGCGATGTGGAAATCAGAATTTTAAAGGGTTTTTGTCCCCTCCCTCCAAGTCCTGATTGACAGGGCCAGGCAGCGCTCACATCTGTCTGCCAGCCCTGTGTTCAGTACTCGGCGCAGGCGTGGTGAGGGAAAGACGCTCGTAGGCTGCCAGCTTCCTCACCGCGCCTGAGCCGAGTACTGAACGGCACGAGATTTCACCAGAGCACAGGGCTGGCAGATGGATGCGACCCCTGGACGTTGAGGGAGGCGACAAAGGTGGGAGAACGGAGCCTTCAGGAGCAGGAACAACGTCCCCCCCAAAGAGCAAGTAGCATATTATAAAAGCTAGATGATTTCTGGCGTAACGGGGGCACAGATACAAGGTTAGGGTCAGCACATCGCTAATGTCAGCCGGCTTAATAGGGTTAAATCTGGTGGCAGAATCCCTTTAAAGGATTTGTTCCAAGTTGTTGTTTTTTTTTTTTTTTTTTTTCCTTATCTGGGAGCCCAGTAGAACGATAAAAAAAAATATACCATAGCTCCCTGTGCCCGCTCTGATCCAGTGCCATCACTTTGTCCTCCAGCCAGTGATGTATTCTTTGGTGATGTCTCATATACGGCTGCAGCCAATTACTGGTGTATGGCACTAAACCACCTGAGGCCAGTGACTGGCTGCAGCGGTATACGGAACAGCAGAGCAGTGGGCGCTGGATCGGGGGGCACAAGAAAGTAACTCACAAATGTTTGGTTAAAAAAAAAAAAAACACAACATCACACAACCCTTTTAAAGAGGACCTTTCACCTAAAAAAAAAATGTAAACTAAGACCATAGCTTTACGTACATGCCCCCATGAAGTGTTGATCGTTTTTTCTTTTTTCAAACTGTGCCCCCGTTTGTCCGCTATGCCCCCCCGGAATAATTCCCGCCGTCTATGCTAATGAGCCAGCCTCAAATGGGCTGGCTTTAAAAGTTCTCCTCGGCGTGCCTTCTCTCTTCTCCCTGGCACGGAGCGCATCCAATCAGCGCGCTCCGCTCTTAGCCAGGGAGAAGACGCTCCAGTTCTCGCGAGACTTCAGAGAACTGGAGCGATTTCGTCTATCCGGCTAAGAGCGGAGCGCGCTGATTGGATGCGCTCTGTGCCAGGGAGAAGAGAGAAGGCACGCCGAGGAGAACTTTTAAAGCCAGCCCATTTGAGGCTGGCTCATTAGCATAGACGGCGGGAATTATTCCGGGGGGGCATAGCGGACAAACGGGGGCACAGTTTGAAAAAAGAAAAAACGATCAACACTTCATGGGGGCATGTAAGTAAAGCTATGGTCTTAGTTTACATTTTTTTTTTAGGTGAAAGGTCCTCTTTAAGTCACCTCACCGGGGGGGGGGGGGGGGGGGGGGGGCTCTGCATCAAAAATATGAAGCTTTGACATCTGAAGATATTACTAAATAAGCAAAATCTAGGACCTCAAAATCCTAAAGCTCCCGGGAGCGAATGGGGCTGAGCTGCAATACCATATACAACCTGCGGATGGCGCTATTTCTGGAAGAAAGGAGCAATGTTTTCCACTGAATTAAGTGCTAATCTGTTATGACTCGAACACCCCTCCAACAAGACTAAGGCCCTTTCAGACGAGCGGGTGTCACGCTGCAGACGCGCAGCGCCCGGCCTGACCTCCCAGCATTATACTGATTTATGATGCTATGTAACCCTTAGAGGTCTGGAATGTATTGGATAACGCTGGCAGCACTATGTCAGTGTTATCTCATAAATTCTAGAACTTTAAGGGTTACACTGCATCATAAATCAATATAATGCTATGCGACCCCGGCGGTGCTGGGAGTTCAGGCCGAGCGCTGCGCGTCTGGTTCACTTAACGCAGGCATGTCCAAACTGCGGCCCTCCAGCTGTTGCAAAACTACAACTCCCAGCATGCATTGATAGCTTACAGCTATTAGGGCATGCTGGGAGTTGTAGTTTTGCAACAGCTGGAGGGCCGCAGTTTGGACAAGCCTGACTTAACGCATCTTGATTATTAATCGTCACAATCACAATGTCTGCTCTTGGACACGTACCTTCTCCGTGAGACGGATGATCTTATTTGATGAAGATGTGACTTCCGGTTGAAAATCGAGCTCATCTGACAGAGAGGCCTGAAGACTGAGCCGCACCTGGCGCCTGTCCCTCTGGGAGACATCCGGCAAGTTCTTCTTGTCACGTCCTGAACCTTTATTAGTCACCGCGGCGCCATCTGGTGGTGGCTTGGAAGAGGAGGACTTTGAGGAACACTCCGGAGATCTGACTGCTGACTTGGGCGTCTCCTCCTCACTGGAGTCCTCATGGATGATGATCCGTCTTTTCTTTTTTACCGGTTGGCCCCTGTTGGTTTCAGCGTCTTTGAGTTTCAGTCTGCGCCGTGTACGGTATTGTTTTCTCCCTCCAACAAAGCTGTCCTCACAGAGGAGGCCGAAATCCGCCTGAACTTCTTCCTCGTCGCTGGATCCCCCTTCTTCCTCATCAATTTCTTCTACGCAGAAGCTGTCCTCCATGTAGCTCTCGTCTTGCTCTGGAATCTAAGAGCGGCAGAGAAGAACATGGCAGGAAGTCCCATCTGAATTCAGCCATTTCCGACTGGAACGAGGCCGACCACTGAGGTTACTGAAAGATTGCTCCAGCAGGCAGGGGTTAATGTCAGTGCATGCAGGCGCTAACTGCATACACATTGCACTAGATGTAGCAGAGCTGCCATGGTTATTTAAAAAGGACCTGTCTCCCACCAGCGCGTCCTTTAGTAAATACATATAGTAAATGTGCCATCCTTGTAATAAACCTTAAGCAGCCCCATTTCTAATAACTTTGTTTAGTGCTGTTCCTCTACTATTCCTCCTGAACATTTGTGTATAAACTGATAACTGGACGTTACCATTCCCCTTGTTACAGGGATGTGACTGGACACGGTCAGCCTGTGCAGGGATGCCCACCCCCTGTTAATACCTGCTGTCAAGGTATTCAACGTTTTTAGGAGGAATAACTGAGGAATGGGCACAGTGTTAACAAAAGGTACTGTAGAAATCAGCCATGTCAGGAGACTGAACCTGCCGGCATCTAATGGCATGGCGCCCGAGATCAGTGATGTCTCCAGTAGACCTCTCAGCATTGTGTATGTCCGTGGGGTACCTGGTGTCATCGGGGTGTCTCGCAGCAATGCCGGAGTCACCGCTGCAAACCCCCACCTTACTGATTGCCGTCCTCCGAACCACTAAATCGTGCACAGTGAGCCGAGGTGTGTATGGCGCTCAGGTCTCAGATTGCAGCTGGGGGGGGCGGCAAAGGAGACTCCGCATTGCGGCGACGCGGACCGATGACTCCGGGCACAGCGTTTAAATGCAGACTTTTTCACAGGTTTATTCCTGGAAGACGTCTCTGCTGCAGGTTCTGCTGGAGACGACGCGGATCTCAGCATCATGTGACCTGCGCCGTAGCTGCCGACAGGCGATGCCACAAGGGCTGCAGGGTTTGACCTCATTCCCTGTGAGTTTCCACAAAACGAAGAAACACAAATCTGTACAGACACACACCTGGGAGAAGACCGCCATGCTGTGCCTCTTGTGCACCAGTTTAAACCGATTGCCGACAGCAGGGCTGCGGACAGACTTCAGGTATACGCCGTACATCTCCGAGTCTGGAAAGAAAAACCTCAAGGTTATTCAAGCACAAACTGAAGAGAAGACGACGCAAAACACCCTACAGAACGCCGATCACAACCGCAGGAGGAGGGGGGCGAGCGCCGAGCACAACCGCAGGAGGAGGGGGCGAGCGCCGAGCACAACCATAAGAGGAGGGGGGGGCGAGCACCGAGCACAACCGCAGGGGGGGGGGCGGGCGATCGCAACCGCAGGAGGAGGGGGGCGAGCTCCGAGCACAACCGCAGGATGAGGGGGCAAACGCTGAGCACAACCGCAGGAGGAGGGGGGGCAAACGCCGAGCACAACCGCAGGAGGAGGGGGGGCAAACGCCGAGCACAACCGCAGGAGGAGGGGGGGCAAACGCCGAGCACAACCGACGGAGAAGGGGGCGAGTGCCGAGCACAACCGCCGGAGGAGGGGGCGAACGCCAAGCACAACCGCAGGAGGAGGGGGCGAACGCCAAGCACAACCGCAGGAGGAGGGGGTGAACGCCAAGCACAACCGCAGTAGGAGGGGGCGAGCGCCGATCACAACTGCAGTAGGAGGGGGCGAGCGCCGATCACAACCGCAGTAGGAGGGGGCATGCTGGCTTCTTGAGAATGTGCTTTAAAGCCCTGAAATCAGTTTATTGGAGCGGGAGACTCCACAGACTGTCGTACGCTAAAGCAGCTATGAGCATGTCTGTCAGGAAAGTGCTGACTGTCTCCAAGTGGAAACCAGCAGAATTCTGAACGTATTTATTTAAGACGCCAACATACTCCGCAGCGCTGTACAGATACTCATCACTCACATTGGCCCCTTTTCCATTGGGGCAACAATCTACTGTAAATTTCAAATTAACCTATCAGGATGTTTTGGGGTGTGGAAGCCCAGAGGAAAACATGGAAAGGCGGGGAGAAGATACAGTGCCTTGAAAAAGTATCCATACCCCTTGAACTTTTCCACATTTTTAACATTACACCCACAAAGTTAAATGTTGCAGGACAACGACCCTCAACATCCAGCCAGAGCTACAACGGAATGTTTTAGATCAAAGCATCTTTATGTGTTCGAACGGCCGGCACCGTCCAGACCTAAATCCCACTGAGACTGGGGCAAGCACAGACGCTCTCCATCCAATCTGACTGAGCGCGAGCTCTTCTGACCAGGAGAATGGGCAAAAATGTTATCCTCTAGATGTGCAAAGATGGTAGAGACAGACCCCAAAAGACTGCAGCTGTAACTGCAGCAAAAGGGGGTCCTACAAAGTATTGACTCGGGGGGCTGAATACTAATGCAAGCCGCACTGTCCAGATCTTTATTTATTAAAACTTTTTAAACCTATGTCTCATTTTCTCTTCACTTCACACAGACTTGGACTTTTGTTGGTCAATCACATGAAATCCCAACATGAAAAAAATTTGGAAAAGTTTAGGGGTTATGAACACTTTTTCTAGGCACTGCACATGTTGCCTTAAGTGAGTTTCAAACCCAATGCTCCAAGACATTAGTAACCACTGAGCCACTATCCAAGCGATGTGCAGCCGAGGACCGGGTGGAGACTGACCAGACTCTGCTGCACCGCGTCATTTCCCTCCATATTGCACTCACCATCTAAAGCCTGGGACAGCTGAGTGTTGTCATTCAGGAATCCCACCAGCGATGTGTCCTGATCGTTCTCCGAATCGCTGTTCTCATCCGATGACACAAATTCAGCCTCTTCTGCTGAGAGCTCAGCCTCATCGTCAAGGAACTGCCGGGCTGCATTCTGCAAGAGGGTAAGAATGGACGTCAAGACCACAGAAACTATTAGAAGCCATTCAAAGAGAAGAGGAGCTTCACCTCCGGGCAGAGGGACTCCTGCCTCTCCTGACACGTCACCATCTTGCCCTGGTAAATGCACCACGGGGGATTCCTGACAATTTAAGTGTCTTCTTTATAGCAGGCCATGAACGTGGCCAACCACCAAGATGAAGACCTTTCCATAATTCTGACATCCAAGGAAGAGGTGTAGCTTGAAGTCACCTGGGCCCCAATGTGAAATCTACCCCATGGACCCCTCTACTATGCGTCATTTGTATGTCTTAGTGGCCTTTCTAGCTCCAGGACCCCGAGTGAGGCGGCTACTGTGCACCTCGTATGGATACAGGTCTGGTCCAAACCAAGACCAGTGATCCCATCAATCATATGGAAGGGTCAAAGTACATGAAGCCCAAGTGTAAAGCCAGGGCATCCACATCTATGACCGGGGGCCGCACCGCCTGCGCCGGACTCCTGAGCCAACTAGAAAGTGATCCACTTACAACCACCTTGACGTCAGAAGCCATTAGTGTCCTGTGAGGTGCCGCTCGCTGAGCTGGAAGAAGCAAAGTGCAGCAAGATGCTTCTCTACCGCGCAGGAGGTGGAACGGTTTGGGGGTCACCGTTTGCCCTTTCCTATCCAACACACCGATCGCTGCCCCAAATATGCCAGTGCCTCCAATTGCTGGTAACAAGGCAAGATGGGAAGGGGCACAGGGTTTTTAACTCTCTCATTGCCAGGACAGTTTCCACACTTTTGACCTGACAGATGGAAGATGAATTACAAAATAAATGCAAAAGTGCAGATAATAGATGCAGGTCTGCGGCTAAAGTCTGACCTCAGCAGAGACCGGCCGCCGCTAAGAAGAAAACGTCGAAGTGCACGGCGATCACACATCTATTTCCAGATCTGAAACCCACAAATGTCTAGCAAGAAAAACAACTTATTTTGAAGATATTTCTGTGCAGAATCCACGTCAGGGAGCCGGACTGAAAAGTGGATCTGTGGCGATGCAACCTGGGTAATTCTGCTGTGAACAAGCGATCAGTTACAAACCTTCTTCTTGTGCCTAGGAGCGCGCAATTCTTCCTGCTTCCGGCCATTCTGGGCGTTTCCCTTGTGATAAGTGGGGGGATGGTCAAAGTTTTCATCATCAGAGTCCAGCTGTAAGAACAAGGACCAGTCCACAAATTAGTGCTCAGCCGCTACCGCCACAAGACACACAGTGCTTAGCCGCTACCGCCACAAGACACACCGCGATCAGCTGCTACCGCCATAAGACACACCGCGATCAGCTGCTACCGCCACAAGACACACCGCGATCAGCCGCTACCGCCACAAGACACACCGCCACAAGCCACACAGCGCTCAGCCGCAAGACACAGTGCTCATCCGCTACCGCCGCAAAACACACCGCGATCAGCCGCTACCGCCAGAAGACACACCGCGATCAGCCGCTACCGCCACAAGACACACCGCGATCAGCCGCTACCGCCACAAAACGCACCGCGATCAGCTGCTACCGCCACAAGACACACCGCGATCAGCTGCTACCGCCACAAGACACACCGCGATCAGCCGCTACCGCCACAAGACACCGCGATCAGCCGCTACCGCCACAAGACACCGTGATCAGCCGCTACCGCCACAAGACACACCGCGATCAGCCGCTACAAGACACACCGCGATCAGCCGCTACCGCCACAAAACACACAGCGATCAGCCGCTACCGCCACAAAACACACAGCGATCAGCCGCTACCGCCACAAGACACACCGCGATCAGCCGCTACCGCCACAAAACACACAGCGATCAGCCGCTACCGCCACAAGACACACCGCGATCAGCCGCTACCGCCACAAGACACACCGCGATCAGCCGCTACCGCCACAAAACACACAGCAATCAGCCGCTACCGCCACAAGCCACACAGCGCTCATCCGCTACCGCCGCAAAACACACCGCGATCAGCCGCTACCGCCACAAGACACACGGCGATCAGCCGCTACCGCCACAAGACACACCGCGATCAGCCGCTACCGCCACAAGACACACCGCGATCAGCCGCTACCGCCACAAGACACACCGCGATCAGCCGCTACCGCCACAAGACACACCGCGATCAGCCGCTACCGCCACAAGACACACAGTGGTCAGCCGCTACCGCCACAAGACACACAGTGGTCAGCCGCTGCCGCCACAAGACACACAGTGGTCAGCCGCTACCGCCACAAGACACTCAGTGGTCAGCTGCTACCGCCACAAGACACACCGCGGTCAGCCGCTACCGCCACAAGACACACCGCGGTCAGCCGCTACCGCCACAAGACACACCGCGATCAGCCGCTACCGCCACAAGACACACCGCGATCAGCCGCTACCGCCACAAGACACACCGCGATCAGCCGCTACCGCCACAAGACACACCGCGATCAGCCGCTACCGCCACAAGACACACCGCGATCAGCCGCTACCGCCACAAGACACACCGCGATCAGCCGCTACCGCCACAAGACACACCGCGATCAGCCGCTACCGCCACAAGACACACCGCGATCAGCCGCTACCGCCACAAAACACACCGCGATCAGCTGCTACCGCCACAAGACACACCGCGATCAGCCGCTACCGCCACAAGACACACCGCAATCAGCCGCTACCGCCACAAGCCACACAGCGCTCAGCCGCAAGACACAGCGCTCATCCGCTACCGCCGCAAAACACACCGCGATCAGCCGCTACCGCCACAAGACACACGGCGATCAGCCGCTACCGCCACAAAAACACACAGCGATCAGCCGCTACCGCCACAAGACGCCGCGATCAGCCGCTACCGCCACAAGCCACACAGCGCTCAGCCGCTACCGCCGCAAGACACAGCGCTCATCCGCTACCACCGCAAAACACACGGCGATCAGCCGCTACCGCCACAAGACACACCGCGATCAGCCGCTACCGCCACAAGACACACCGCGATCAGCCGCTACCGCCACAAGACACACAGTGGTCAGCCGCTGCCGCCACAAGACACACAGTGGTCAGCCGCTACCGCCACAAGACACATCGCGGTCAGCCGCTACCGCCACAAGACACTCAGTGGTCAGCTGCTACCGCCACAAGACACACCGCGGTCAGCCACTACCGCCACAAGACACACCGCGGTCAGCCACTACCGCCACAAGAGACGCAGTGATCAGCCGCTATCGCCACAAGACACACAGCGATCAGCTGCTACCGCCACAAGACACACTGCGATCAGCCGCCACAAGACACACCGCGATCAGCCGCTACCGCCACAAGACACACCGCGATCAGCCGCTACCGCCACAAGACACACCGCGATCAGCCGCTACCGCCACAAGACACACCGCGATCAGCCGCTACAAGACACACCGCGATCAGCCGTTACCGCCACAAGACACACAGTGCTCAGCCGCTATCGCCACAAGACACAGAGGTCAGCCGCTACCGCCACAAGACACAGAGGTCAGCCGCTACCGCCAAAACGCAGTACTCAGTTCTCAACCGCTACAGACACACAAGAAGGTTAGTGAAGAGCCAGGGCATTTTGCTTGTTTTGCCCTCTCTATTATCTATCCTAGTCTACACAATCCTCAGGGCAGACGCCATGACTTGGGCCAGGTCATAGGAGGGAAAAAGGAGCCAATGCCCTTAGGTTTCCACCAACTTTAAGTTTTATATTATTTAAGCAATTTACAGTAGTAATATTTATGGAATATATGGGGGTATTATTTGAGCAGTATATGGTGATATTATTTGAGGAGTACAGTATGAGGACAAGTTCCTTCATGGCAGAAACTGTTCTTTTGCATAAATACTGGCGCGCCTACACGGGTGCATTAAGTACAACACGAGCGGTGTGGCTGAGATCCGTTCTCGTGCGCTCATGTAAAGTACCGTCATACGTTTTTCTGACTCAGACCTGCAGTTATTACTGTGATATTAAATGATTCCCCACCGTATAGAGATGACCAAGGACGAGCAGATCAGACGCTGCCTTTCAGCATCAGCCTTGAACAAGCAGCGGAAAGCGTCTCTTCTTGGAAAGTTGGGCTGTTGCTAGGCAACCACTCGCCATTCACAATCATATGTGTTTATCCCACAAATTACCCGTCCCCTCTATTCTTCCCCGGCTTTGTATAGACGGCTATACGGCTTTCTGACCGCAGCATCGTTAACTAATTACTGAAACAACAGGATAATACTGTCCTTTATCCTGCACACGGGAGGTGAGCGCTCCCCGTCCGGCAGTATACATTATATATTCTGATGTGTATGCAGATAATGGGCTCTAAATGGCTCCCGGGGTAATTTCACATATAATGTAATAAGAGGAAAGGGGCGAGGGCGGATGGGCCGATAATAAGGAACCAAATGATCAAAGCGCGTCCGGAAATTTGTTCCGTCACCTGAGAGACTAAGACCGAGGAAAATCTGCTTCATAAAGAAAATGTATATGAAGTTACAGCAATCTCCCACATGCAGAAGGGCGCGCAGAGACAGAAGCCCAGGGGCGCGCAGAGACAGAAGCCCAGGGGCGCGCGCAGAGACAGAAGCCCAGAGGCGCGCCGAGACAGAAGCCCAGAGGCGCGCCGAGACAGAAGCCCAGAGGCGCGCCGAGACAGAAGCCCAGAGGCGCGCCGAGACAGAAGCCCAGAGGCGCGCCGAGACAGAAGCCCAGAGGCGCGCCGAGACAGAAGCCCAGAGGCGCGCCGAGACAGAAGCCCAGAGGCGCGCCGAGACAGAAGCCCAGAGGCGCGCCGAGACAGAAGCCCAGAGGCGCGCCGAGACAGAAGCCCAGAGGCGCGCCGAGACAGAAGCCCAGAGGCGCGCCGAGACAGAAGCCCAGAGGCGCGCCGAGACAGAAGCCCAGAGGCGCGCCGAGACAGAAGCCCAGAGGCGCGCCGAGACAGAAGCCCAGAGGCGCGCCGAGACAGAAGCCCAGAGGCGCGCCGAGACAGAAGCCCAGAGGCGCGCCGAGACAGAAGCCCAGAGGCGCGCCGAGACAGAAGCCCAGAGGCGCGCCGAGACAGAAGCCCAGAGGCGCGCAGAGACAGAAGCCCAGAGGTGCAGGGAGCGAGAGAGAGGAGATGGCTAGATACAGATATAGGAGAGAAAGCTGGAGATATGAGATAGAAAGATGATTCATCCAAAAATGTTGATAATCTGGCAAAACACACAATGGTGTCATAATCTGTGATAATCATAATTTCTGTTAACACCTGCAGATTAGTATTTTGCTCTGTCCTCAGTAATTAGAAGTAATTCTGTTGTCCCGAGGTGTCCGGGTGTTTGGCATGATCCACCAATAATCCAGACACCAGCCGGTCCCGAGCCGGTGTATATCTGCACATAACATAATTCCTGTAATCTGACATTAATGGACCCTGATGAATCGTTCTGGATTATTGGAGATTTTTTCTGCAGATGGACAGACTCTACCCGGCAGCAGCAGACTTACAGTGTTAAGGACGTGTCGGCGCTTCTTAACCACAGGCATCGGCGAGTCAACATCACATTCGCTGCTTGGAGTCTACAAAAGAAAATTGAAAACAAACAAATGAAACAAAGAATCGGCGCGCGATTAAACGGCCGAGCCACATCCCAGAGGGTCCCGGCCAGCGGTTGTGAAATGCGTTCCCCCGCTCACCTCCGGAGACCTGATGACATCGGTGCTGGGCAATTTTCTTTTCCGTCTGAAGACGACATCATCTTCGCTCTCAGGACTGCTGCCTGCAGGGAGACGGTAAAAATCCCAGAACAAAACAATAAGAGGCAAAAACACTGAATTAAGAAGCAGAAAACAACCTGGAGAGCTCAGCGTCCTGGTGCCGGAGAACAACTACCCCAGGACGTCGGGGTAACACCGGCTTATATGACTGGAGGGGAGGCTTAATTAAAAAAAATAACTAAAGCAATTAAAAGGGAAAAAGGAGATTTTTTTGTGAAACTCACCTGTAAAATCTTTTTCTCGTCTTTTCCATTGGGGGACACAGACCATGGGAATAGCTTAGAGGTATTACTAGGAGGGACACTATGCAAATACAAAAGAGAGCTCCTCTTCCTCGGGCTATACCCCCAGGAGGAACTCAGGCGTTGCAAAAGCAGTAGGAGAAGGAGAAAAGAAAAATGAATGGAAGCCATCGGACCAAAGCCCATGAGGTCCAACCACAAACAGAACTGAACTGAACCCCTCCTGCAACAGGCAGAATGGGTGGGAGCTGTGTCCCCCAATGGAAAAAGACGAGAAAGATTTTACAGGTGAGTTTCACAAAAAATCTCCTTTTCTAGTACATTCCATTGGGGGACACAGACCACGGGACGTCCCAAAGCAGTCCATGGGGTGGGAAAAAACATCAGCACCACCAGGAGGAACGTCCAACGGTCAAACAGGAACCACAGCCTGCAAAACCCTGCGGCCAAAGACAGCATTAGCCGAAGCCAGCGAATGCAACTGATAAAACTTCGTAAAAGTATGTAAGGACGACCAGGTGGCCGCCTTACACAGCTGAGACGCAGAGGCACGATTGCGCCTTGCCCATGAAGCTCCCACCGCCCTAGTGGAGTGAGCAGTAATCCGAGCCAGGGGAACCCTACTACAGGCGCGATAAACTGCGGAGATAGTCGAGCGGATCCATCGCGCCAAAGTGACCTTGGAGGCCGCCAGACCCTTACGAGGTCCCTCGGGAATCACAAAGAGGGAGTCTGAACGGCAGACGGAGGCGGTAGCCGTCAGATACACCTTCAGGGCCCAGGCGACATCCAGGGAATGGAGAACGCGTTCCTTGGGGTTTGCCGGAGAAGGGCAAAAGGAGGGCCGGACAAGATCCTCATTAAGGTGGAAAGGAGAGACCACCTTGGGCAAAAAGGAGGGAACCGGACGGAGCACCACCTTATCCTGGTGAAAAAACAGAAAAGGCTCCTGGCAGGAAAGTGCGGCCAGCTCCAATACCCGCCTGATGGAAGTTATGGCCACAAGGAAGACCACTTTCCAGGTGAGAAAGGTCAGGGAGACCTCCCTCAGAGGCTCGAAGGGGGCCGCCTGGAGGGCGCGCAGGACCAAGTTGAGATCCCAAGGAGGTAAAGAGGGGAAAATCGCTCTCAGCTCCAGGATGTTGATCGGAAGGCGAGATTCCGTCGCCGACCAAACCCCCTGAACAGTGTGGGACAGGAGAACGCCGCCCCAACCCAGGAGGCTGACGATCGTCCAGGAGAACGGGAGGCAAGATCTTCCCGACGTCAGGTTCATAGGGGACAGCCACCAAGGAAGAGCTGCCCGAACCCGTGGAGACAGGCGGATGCGAGCGTCCAGACCACGAGAGGTCTTGTCCCAGAGGGAAAGGATCTCCTGTTGCAGCGAACGAGTGTGAAACTGGGCATATGGTACGGCCTCGAAAGAGGCTACCATATGACCCAGGACCCGCATGCACTCCCGGATGGAGAGACACGGGGAGCGCAGCAGGTGCGCCACTGCCCCCTGGATCTGGGAGGACTTGGAGACTGGAAGAAACACCTTGGCGGCCGAGGTATCCAAAACCATCCCCAGGAAGGAGAGCTTCTGGGACGGGAGGAGAGAGGATTTTGGGAAGTTGATCAGCCAGCTGAACTGTTCCAGAGTCTGAACAGTGATCCGTACGCTGTCCTCGGCCTGCGGAAGCGATGGGGCCTTTATCAGGATATTGTCCAGGTAGGGCAGTAAAGGAATACCCCTGGTGCGAAGAAGCGCCATGAGCGGTGCTAGGATCTTGGTAAAGACCCGAGGGGCGGTCGCTAACCCGAAAGTAAGGGCGACAAACTGATAGTGCCGGCCACCAATGGCGAAGCGCAGGAATCGTTGGTGAGAGTCTGCGATAGGAACATGCAGATAGGCGTCCTGGATGTCTACGGACGTGAGGAACTCCCCTGGAAGAAGAGAAACAATAACGGAGTGGAGGGATTCCATTCGAAACCTCCGGTGACACTGGTCAGAGTCGTCCGAACGCGCCTCTAGACGAGGGGGGGAAACGGAGTCATCCGAGGAGGGATGCTGCCACTCACGCTGCCTCTTAGCGGTCAAGCGTCCTCTGCGGGAACCACTGAGAGGAGATGGAGTAGTTGGCACCACAGGATTGGAAACCGCCATACGTTCCATAAAGGACATGCCTTGGCGACTAAGGCCAAATCAGCGGCCGCACTGGACATGGCAGATGCCCAAGCAGGGACCGTAGGCTCTGCAGGGACAGGGGGAGGACTGGGCTGGTCAAGAGAAGGAGGAGAAGGATGATCCTGTCCAGTGGCAGGGCAGGAGGCATAGATACCAGCGACAGAAAGTGGCAGAAGACACTCCTTACAGGACCCTATTGTGGTCCGAGAAGAGGTCTTGGCAGACTTAAGGGGGGCCCCAGGCTTAGGCATGATGGCAACCACCAAAAAATATCTCTACTAGCAGCAGCAAGAATTGCTAAAAAGTCCTACCACCCAGGCAACAGCACAGAATCCACCAGAGAGGAGCAGGGGAGCAGCCACGCTAACGAGGTGCTTCTCAGTAAGCGGAGGAGATGCCAGAGCGAAGCGCTGAGACTCCGCCCCCGTGACGCGTCATAGAGCAGGAAAAGAGCGCGCGCGCTGTATGAAAAAAAATAATGTCCCCCGGCGCCGAACGCGCCGTAGCGGGGGTTAATGAAGGGTGTCGGAGGCCCCCGAATGAAGCGGGGGGCCTCCGCTGGCGGGTGCTGCTGGAGAGAGTAGGAGCGGTGCCGCATCGGCGCCGCGCTGAGAACAGCCGAGCCCCATAGAAAAAACCTGGATAGAGAGAAGGGAAGATCCACCCCATAAAGAGCGAGTATAGTGCCTCCAGATGCCCTCAGAACCTCCAGACAGAAAACAACCATCTCCCCAGCTCACCCAGATGGCCCATAGGTATCAAGCAGGAGAAAAGAGGGGGGGGGGGGGAACAGAGGGGAGCCATACTTATCTGCTCCTGAAGTCTTCTCCCTCTGTTCAGTACCAGCAGGGCTCACCTCTTCAGACATCTGACTCCCGGAGTACAGTGCTCTGGATGGAGGGCAGCAGCAGATGACCCACGAGCTGGTGGGATGCCGGAGCTAACAGGTCGAGCCCGGATCCACTTGTCTTCTTGGGGGAAAATGGTGGCAGCGTCCGCAGACGGCAGCGGGCACTCCATGGGGGACCAGGAAAGCGCTATGCTGACCTGCGTCCCCATCTAGAAAGAAAATAACAAACCGGAGTAGAAATCAAACAAGTGTCATCCTCCTTCACCGGACACTAAGCAAAGACTGAATTCCCCCTGGTGGAGTCGGGGGGTATAGCCCGAGGAGAAGGAGCTCTCTTTTGTATTCGCATAGTGTCCCTCCTACTATTACCTCTAAGCTATACCCATGGTCTGTGTCCCCCAATGGAATGTACGAGAAAAAAGTTTATAAAAATTTTATATAAAAAAAGATATCGCCCCGTTGTGCTGGATCCATGATTTGAGAGGTGAAAGGGGAACAAATAAATATTCCCCAAAAAATAAATTCTACAAACACCAAGCTTGTTCTGCAGGTGCTTAGACATCTGCAGGGGAGCTGTGCACACAAGGCGAAAGGGTTTTTATATTTTTCCTATTTTTTTTTTACAGGATAGGTGATAATTATTGGATTGTAGGGGGGTCTTTATATTGGGACATCCAGCCATTCGTCGGTCCACCACTCCATTCACCTCTATGGGACTGACAGAGCGCCATCTATATGAGAAGTGGACGGACGTGCACACTGCCGCTCGAGTCACAGGGCAGGGGAACCCTCTGTTCTCAGGATCACATGGGTTAGGTACTCATCACCTATACTGTGGGACGACCCCTTTAAGAGGATAATGGACGGCTGAAATCGAACATACCGATAGTTATAGACGGGTCCACGATGGTTTCCGGTCGATTTCCTCCTCGTGTGGGGGGCGTGCTTTCTGCCCTACGTCCATCCTTCTTAGTTGGTGTATACAAATTACAGTGTGCTGAAGTACTGGAAGACATTCTGGTGCGGTCCATCTTTTCAGTGGGCGACTTTAGAAAGGCCGAGGCACAGTGTGAGGTTTCCGGAGTCTGGGAAAACCTCTCTTTCAGAGGGTGTAAGGGTGAGAGTAGAGAAAGGCGTCTGTCAGACATGGCTTGGTAGGTGGAAGTCACAGGAGTAGACATGAAGCCATCTCTTGAGATCATCTTGTTGGGGGGGCTGGGGACCTTGAAGGGGCTGGGTCCTTCTTTACCGTCATTCGCTGGCTGTCCGTCATCTTCACCTTCTGGAGAATCGCTCTCAATGGAAAATCCAAGGTCGAAATTGACAGAAAACAATTCCTGAGAACCATCAAAATCAACCTCCTCCTTGTGTTTTGTGTTCTCAGTGGAGTTGGAAGTGGCCTGGTCTTCTGGTTCTTGTTCTGTAGGGTCCTCAGATAGTAGAGATGGGTCAAACAGATTGAAGTTGACGCTGGTCCCTCCATGATGTGTCTTGTCTGTTGCACCAGCTCTGCTTGACGTGAACTGGTCAATTTCTGCAAATTCTTCATCCTCAAACAAGTCGAAGCTGTCATCGAGGTGGTCAGGAAACAAGTTGAGTTCTTCCCTCAACACTGGTGGATATTCTACCTTCTCGCTCTGGGAAGGGCTGGGAGCCCTCGGGACATCAATGTCAGTATCGTCACTTTTTGTATTATTTCGGTCGGGGATAAGGGGCAAGTTATTTTCGATGTTAACGTGATGATTTTCTGGCTTTCTGACGTCCCTTGTAGATGTGTCAAAACGCTCCCTGTTATTCGTAAAGCCCTCTTCATGTTCTTCTAGGACATGGCTGGATGCTGGAGGTGACTCAACATTTTCAACGTAGACATCTTGTGCATCAGAATCAAAAATATCGTCCCACGGAGGATCGTGTAGTGATCTTTCATCTACCACCCCACTGGTGTCAACAGTCTCCACAAGGTCTCCATTATTTTGCGGTTGGTGCGTTCTCCATTGTAACCCTTCTCCATTAACCTGTGTAGGACCAGGTCCACACTCTGGTTGACTTAAGGGGCTGTGAAATCCCTGCAGAGGTAGAGGCGGTAGTTCAGATTTTGTATGTGGCACAGAGAGAATCTCGGCTGCTGAAGTTTCAGGAGAGATTTCTACAGTAACCAAGGAATCCAGTTCAGTTAATGGTGGAGGGGAAGAAGTTAAGAATTTTTTGACCCGCAGTAGTATTTGCCTTACTCCATTAATGCAGTCATTGGCAAACTCAAGAGCAACGTCATGAGATTCACATGGAGGAGAAAAGAAGGAATCTGACAGAAGAGCAGTGGGGTCCTCATCGTACTCAGTCGTGCGGCAATTTGTTGCTGAAACATCTTCCAGATTTGTAGGATTCTTGGAAGATTCTTTGTTCTCTTCAATTTCCATTTCATCAGCGGGATCATGAACTAGATCGGCCTCCAAGGCACCGGCTTCTTCCACCTCCGAAATATTAACTATTGAGTTTGTATGGAGAGGCTCGGCAGAGAGCGATCTTGTGTTTCTCGAAACCTTCGACGTCGACCTAAAATCTTCATCAGGCTCAAACGGAGAGAACAAAGTGGAGTTCTTACAAGTCTTTGTGTTGTTGACGACGGGCAACTTTTTCTTGGCCTTTAAACTAGCGGCGGGACACGCTCTATTGTCTTTACGCAATGGCTGGACGTTCTCCTCCTGCAATAACGTCTTCATTTCCTCATCATACTTGCAACCGTTCTGCAAAATGGAGCAAGAAGGTGTTATTCTTGTAAACCCGACATCACCGTTCTGGATCCTGTTATAATAGTAATTGTGTAAGGTGCCTTTACGAAGAACCGCATATCAAAAACAGCATAAAATATCAATACAGGTAAAAACAACTCATTTAAGGCTGTATTTTGTGGACGGGGATGTGGGAGCCGGATAAATACCCTCAAGTGATGACTCTGTTCTGCAGAAAGCGCCAAACATAATAATCAATTGGGGGTCTAAGAAACAATCCTGCCCCGGCTACTCCAGAAAAAGGTTTGCAATTAACAGGAGATGGAAAGAAACACACAAGCAGCCGTTTGGGGGGACGCGTGACTCATTAGAGGCCGCATGGAGCCATCTTCTGCCTCTCAAGAACCGCTGTGGAAATGATTTATCTTAAAAGGACACTCCACCTTATTCTCACTATGCCCGACCATAACTGCCTTCAGATTAATGTCGGGCAAACCTGGCATTACTGGTGGAACCGGCCGAAGGGGGCACCCCCTCAAGGCAGAGGTCAGGAAAAGAAGGCTTAGACTATCTCAAGTGACATAAGCCACCGCTTCTCCTCACTGAAAACACATACATGCTGAGCAGAGCTAAATGTTAGTGCCTGCATGTGTGTAAGGCCCCTTTCACACCTGCGTTGTTCTGTTCCGGCACAGAGTTCCGTCGTCGGGGCTCTATGCCGGAAGAATCCTGATCAGGATTATCCCCATGCATTTTGAATGGAGAGAAATCCGTTCAGGATGCATCAGGACGTCTTCAGTTCAGGAACGGAACGTTTTTTGGCCGGAGAAAATACCGCAGCATGCTGTACTTTTTGCTCCGGCCAAAAAACCTGAACACGCTCCCCCGCTCCTACTATGGCAACCAGGACTTTAATAGCGTCCTGGCTGCCATAGTAACACTGAAAGCATTTTGAAGACGGATCCGTCTTCAAATGCTTTCAGTACACTTGCGTTTTTCCGGATCCGGCGTGTAATTCCGGCAAGTGGAGTACACGCCGGATCCGGACAACGCAAGTGTGAAAGGGCCCTTAGGCCTCATGCACACGACCGTTCTGTTTTTTGCAGTCTGCAAACCGTGGATCCGCAAAAAACGGATGCCGCCCTTGTGCCTTCCGCAATTTGCTGGACGGGCAGCCCATTGTAGAAATCCCTATTCTTGGCCGCAAAACGGACAAGAATAGGACATTTTTTTTGCGGGGCCACGGAATGGAGCAATGGATGCTGACAGCACACAGGAGTGTTTTCCGCATCTTTTGCGAACCCATTTAAGTTAACGCGTCCGCACCCGAGCTGAAAAATGTGAGGCTCGGATGCGGACCAAAACTACGGTTGTGCGCATGAGGCCTAAGGAGGGTGAGGAATAGCTATCGGCCAC
The DNA here is from genome assembly GCF_014858855.1 of Bufo gargarizans. Classification (NCBI taxonomy): domain Eukaryota; kingdom Metazoa; phylum Chordata; class Amphibia; order Anura; family Bufonidae; genus Bufo; species Bufo gargarizans. Next base: position 4,798,440 of record NC_058090.1, on the reverse strand, counting down.
ATGTTCATTCCAGCTATAGAAGTGCTCGGCCAGCTGGCCGCCATACTAGTCAATGTATGCTCCCCTATAACACTTACCTTTTCAGGGTCACGGTTCTCCCAAGTGGACATACTGGCTATATGTCCATCATGTATGGAGGTTCCCAGCAGGAACAAAAGCGGAAAGCCTCTAGAAAGAGCTGCAGGGTTTGCTATGGCCTTGTATGACATGGTCGCCAACTGACACTAATGGAAGCCATTATTATCCGCTGTGGATTAAACCAAATCTTCCACGGCTGGAACAGACTGATCACAGGGGGTTTCAGCACTTGCACCCGAACTTCTAAAAGGGATTGTGGGGGGTGGGGATTATTCATTTACGACAATCCCTTTAATTTTCATGGGTGGTTTAGGACCTGAAGACTGGGGTTCACTCCAGGACCATGGCTGCCCCCAGACCGCACATGACTTCCTAATAAAATATCATCATGGGACAGTATCTGGTAAATACCGGGCGCGGCCGTAGACTGGCAGACGTGTCGCTAATGATGGCACATAGATCCGGTTTTAGTGGCGCTTACCTCCTCCAATCTCATCTGCTCAATCAACTCCATGACGGCAATGAAATTCTGACAACGATGAGAGTGATCGACAGAGTCCGTGGGAAAAGGCCGATTCTGCCACAAGCTCCATTCGGACAGGGAGAGCGTCCGGACGTTTTCTGGGACGGGTTCCTAGAGCACACATGAGAGTACAGGACGGTTAATCCCCATGCTGGAGCCCATTATACATCCCCAGTGGTAGGACATGGGGAGGGTTGGGGGGTGGACAGGGACGGCTGGTAATTCACACCAACAGTAAAGTCCAGAAGGTGAATGTTGCTGCAGAAGCAGTGAAGACATCCTCTTGATTTTCACAAAACAGCCATAATTTACATCAGCAGAATCGACCCCATCAGGTAGTGTGGCTGATATTATCGGATTGATCCTGCTGGTGCGTGCTCTTTGAAGAGGACCTCTCCCCGCTCCTGATGCCTATTTTAATAGCTCCATGTATTCCCCATGTAATAACAATTCTGGAGCCTCTATTCTTATGGCTCTATGTTGTGCCGTTCCTTTATTATTCCTGCTAGAAGTTATGAATGAATGGCTAGCAGTCTGCAGTAAGGGTACAGAGGGGAGGTCACCAGTTGGGGGCGTGTCCCTGCACAGTCTGACTCTATCCAATCAGTGATGCCATTTTCAGTCTGTGCAGGAACACGCCCCCAACTGGTAACACCCCTCTGTACCCTTACTGCAGACTGCTAGCAATTCATTCATAGCTTCTAGCAGGAATAATAAAGGAACGGCACAACATACAGACATAAGAATAGAGGCTCCAGAATTGTTATTACATGGGGAATGCATGAAGCTATTAAACAGGCCTGTCAGGAGCGGGGAGAGGTCCTCTTTAGTTTCCCATTCCAGACCCTCATCTATTAGCCAGAACCAGATCGTCTCTGGAGGACCCGGCATGTCCTGTAGAAGGAGGACAGCGCATCCATTCCAATAATGACGGTGTAATGCTTTATTTCCCCTGAGGTGGCGCTGCAGAGGAACCAAACACATTCCTCTCCCACACATGACAACTGATTGCTGAGAGCCTGAGCGGGGCAGGGGGCGCTCTGTACATAAATGGCATCGGGGGATCCTTCTAATAGGAAGGGATTCAAAATCAGACAAGTCCAGAGATTCCCAATATACCGGGCAGAGGGCGCGCAGGACAGGCAGAGGGGGCGCGCAGGACGGGCAGAGGGGGCGCGCAGGACAAGCAGAGGGGGGCGCGCAGGACAGGCAGAGGGGGGCGCGCAGGACAGGCAGAGGGGGGGCGCGCAGGACAGGCAGAGGGGGGCGCGCAGGACAGGCAGAGGGGGGCGCGCAGGACAGGCAGAGGGGGGCGCGCAAGACAGGCAGAGGGGGGCGCGCAGGACAGGCAGAGGGGGGCGCGCAGGACAGGCAGAGGGGGGCGCGCAGGACAGGCAGAGGGGGGCGCGCAGGACAGGCAGAGGGGGCGCGCAGGACAGGCAGAGGGCGCGCAGGACGGGCAGAATCGGCTACTTACAATGATGGCATCAGAGTCCCTGAAAAGATCAAAGTGGGTCTTGGGTAAAATCACATCCGTCGTTCCATCCGATTCCTTTAGACGATACGCTCGGTCCCAGGTCTCGTACTCGGCATTAGTCAGCAGCCAGTCTTCTTTCATGGAGTCTGTGGAGAATATTCGCTTCTGAGTAACAAACACGACCCAAGAGGATTCTCATCTTTGTTCCATCCAAGCCCGGCTAGAATGCGGCCACTGGGGGCGCGATTTAGTGTAGCTTTGTCATTCTTAAAGGGGTTATCCAGGATTGGAAACACATGGCTCTTCCAGAATTAGCGCCACTCCTGCCTGTGGGTCATGTCTGGTATTGCAGCTCAGCTCTACTGAAGTGACTGGGGCTGAGGTGTAACACCGCGCACACCCTGTGGACACATGTGAAGCCATTTCTGGAAGAGTCCTGGACAACTCCTTTTAGGGCCCGTTCACACGCAGGATTTGATGCAGTTTCTGCCGTGGTTGTTCCCTTTCAATGCCACGGACCTACTCGCGGCTTAGATACACTGCGATCGGACCCCCGCTGCAGCTTCAAACAGACGGCCTCAAACTGCGACGCAGCCTACCACTGAAAAACATTGAAGACACAAGGCGGCCGGCACCCGATTATGGCCCAGTATCGGCAACAATGGCTCTTAATCCAGGCAGAACGGTTATTCCGGGTGCAGGGCCTGAGGAGACATTAGGAGCCACAACCAAGGGATCATAAATGGTTAAAAAATACTTGGCCCTGGTGTATAGAGAAGTACTTGTGTATCTGATGAGCCGAGCGCTGTGGACATGCATGCTCGGTCTGTCACCCTACAGCCAGGTCCCCGTACAATGACCCTCTGTAGGGTGGTCATTAGAGGTAGGTGCCCTTTCTATAGGCTGCTCTGCAGCCTTTTGCATCTGCTCCTCATCTCATTGTTTTGAGAAGCAAATTTCAGATGTGACCCCATTGGGATCCAGTGCAGGAATCCACCGCCATACCAGGGACATCATCTCTACCTGGGCTATGATTCACAAACCTTCTGCACCAAAGAATACGGACGATCTGCGGTGGGCCGCACTAGAACGCCTGTCTCTGGGGGCAGCTGCATCTCCGACGTCGTAGGCTGCTTGTGTGATGAACATCTTGTGCACCACTGGATGGATCCCATCAGGAACCATGCGCGGGCTCTGCTGGTGGAGGCGCAGATCCGTGTCAGTCCCCAGGATGGCTTTGTAGACGCTCCTCTTATTACACTGACTCTGGTTATAGGTCTGCAGGAATGAGACAGAAGTCAGTAGGGCGGCATAAAGCTAAACCACATTAACGTTCTGGTAACTAAATCTATCCGCTTTATTAACCATTGCAGCGCCGTCACAATGGCGGCAAAGCTTAGAATTCCTCCCACAACAATCTCAAGACATCGACCAGTAACCGGCCGCTCATCTACTGGTGTGGGCAGTGTACGTACAGCCCAGCGTGTGTCCGGGGACGGTCGGGTCCAGGGCAGCACATTACACTTGTGTGTCCTTTGTGAACACGTCTTTACATTATCGGCATCGTCCCACAAAACACAGATCAGTAACAGAGGATTTTAAGGAAAATAAATCCGGCGACTCACCCGCTCCTCTCGCCCTTTGCACAATATGACCGCTATACGTCCTTGGCGTTTCCTTCCGGTTCGACCCATTCTCTGGACCAGGCGGATAGGACTTTTCTGGGCATCGAAGCATACGATGAGATCCACCTCTCCGATGTCCAGGCCTTCTTCTCCTACACAGGTGGAGACCAGCGTATTATACCCACCCTCCCGGAAACGCTTCACTACCTGGGAAATGGGACAACTGGGTCACTACTGCACCCACGGACCAGTCAGACAAGATTCAGGATCCCACCATGTTGGGTGACTACAGCCAACCGCAATGGTGAGAGCGGCTCCGTGCCCACCTCAAGCTGCTCCTTCTGGGTGAAACCTTTAACTCCTTTGCTAGTGGATGAATGGCCCACGAAGGTCATGACCCGCACGACCGGATAATGCTGGTTGAGCATTTCCGCGATTTCTTGGACACTCTCCCGAAACGAAGAGAAGATCATGATCCGCGTGTTTTCCGAAGAACTGCTGGAGGAACCAGGACCTGCAATAGAGGAGAACAGGACAAGGACGTTACGCAACGGAGGAGACGTCCATCTAAGGAATTGATCTGTGCTGCTCCAGTACCAAGGGTCTACAAGACAGCGTCGTCATCACCTCCGGGGGCCACACGTTAGATGAATGTGACCTGCCGTCCTGTATCTCCCCCAACAGCAGATGTCAGGGGAAAGAAGGGTCGGGTAGTTCTCAAGGAAGAAAAGCCGCCAACATAATAATCTGCCGCCCCCCCCGATCCTCATTGTATGGAGGGGTCTGGAGGAACAGTATCCGGCCAACAGATATCTAAGGTGTAGAAGACTAAAACTAGGAGCAACGGGGGCGTTGCCGTTACACCTAGAAGCTCTCTCTCTCTCTCTGCACTTTCAGAAGTCAGAACCAGGTGTGATGACATTTACAAGTGCAGATGTAGAGAGAGCAGAGCCTCTAGGTGTAATGGTAACGCCCCCGTTGCTCCTAAAGGCTCATTTGCATATATTAAAACATTATATTTCTCAGCGATGCGCACACATATGAACATGGGACCAACACAGATGCCTCCAGCTGTCAATATGTAACAGGTCAGCCAGTGTCGTAGAGAGAAAACTGCTGACAGATGCCTTTTACTCCATCGCTGCTCAGATCCTCAGCTCTGGTCTAAGTTTGCGCGGCTGCAGAGGCGATGTAGACGCCATGTAACCGCTGCAGCCAATCGCCTGCCGTACACCACTGAGGCTTTAGAAGTGACGCGAGGTATGAGGCATGTCATCGCTGCAGGAAGGACTGGAGCGGCGGGTGCAGAAAACAGCAGCGGAGGGGAACGTAAGGATCTCCCTCTATTACATCTAATTTAAAGGGGAGATTCTTAAAGAAGTTGGACTACCCCTTTAAAGGGTCATGTTAACATGAAAATCTCTTAAATAAAAGGGCCCGGCTTCTGCAAAGGGGAAAGTAAAATGTAAAAAATAATAAGTCTCCAGTGTTGTGGGGGAGGGAGCGGTGAGTAGAGGTGTTTGTGTCTATAAGAAACCCAAGTGCAATGTGAACATGTGTCTATAGAAAAGCACGGCATCATGGACAGAACGCGGACGCAGTTCATTACAGATACGTTAGTTCCTTTGCGGAGTTTATCAAGCGCCTTCGCTGCCCACCACTAGGCCAATTACCCGCTCTGTAATTAGTGCCCCCCCAACCCGATCGATAGGAGCCCGGAGTGAACGCACCGTTTGTACAATTAACCGGATCATGACACAAAGAACAAATCACACACATTGATTTCCTTGAAATTAGCAGCTGTGCGGCGGCCTAGATAAAACCGCCACGTTCAATATCTCCCCTGAAAGCATCGCACACGCGGGGGTCGCTCCAGACTGGCCCCCCCCACTCTCTGAAGGACTTGGCGTCCGGCTGACCGAGGCAACCACGTTACTTTTCATTGGCCATTTCCCCAATTATCCATCCTGTATCCATAAGAAAAGAGAATGTTTCCATTACGTGACATCAAGCAGAGATCTTGAAAAAATAAAAACACTAATAATTAGCGCAAGAGAAAAAAGTGTTTTTATCGTTTTTAACTCCTAACCAGACAGCCGGACGGAATCGCTCACCTCCCCTTTAGGGCACATGCACACATTGAGGAGCTGCTGGTTTTTTGGTGCAGATTTGCTTGCGGATTTCCGTGGCTTCCTCGCCAACCTCCTGCGGTGACGTCTCGTCTCTCGTGATTGGCTGCAGCAGTCACATGGGATGAGACGCCGTTGCAGGAGGCCATGGATTCCTCTCCCTGTAGGAGGTCCCAATAGATCCAAATACTACACAAAGCATCGACTTTAAAGGGACTTGTGTAATCCTTTACTTCCCCTTCGGGGGCGCTGTAGAGATTCCCTTAGAGATGGATACCACACGGTTACCCTGTGACCAGCTCTGTGTCCACAGACCCCTCTAACCATAAATAACGACCCAGACCCTTACAAGGCAATTCGCTGTAATTAGTAAAGGAAAAGCATTTTGCGTATCAACCCTTAAAGGTACAGTGACGTGGCGTGGGTCACTTTAGACGGTGTGCTGTGGGAGCAAAGCCCATCAGAAAAAAATACATGTAAAAAATACAAAAACTGCAGCTGGAATCCGTGCAGGGCGCAGAGAGAAGAGGGGCTGGAGTCCTGCGGGGACACCACGTGCGTGCATCTGTCACTTGCATGCCCAATTATCCTCCTGCTCCCCTCCCCCGCTGCTGTGTACTTCACCCTCTCATCTAAGTGGATTACAAAACACGCAGGTCCTGCCCGTGTCAGCGGCACAAAATGCGCCCGCTCTTCATCAACCGCGGTCTTTGTCAGTGCCTCACAAAAGCTATGTGCGCACACTGAGCTCTGCTAGATAGCAGGGGGTATTTCGGGGAGGTTATTTCGTGCTGCGCTTTATTTTAAGGGGGCGGCTTCAAAAATAACTTCCAGATAATTATTATAAACCAGGAGGTTACACCCCGGGATGAGGGCATTTACTGGATGTGGGGTCTCCCACAGGATTCAGATCCAAAGGGGCCCCAAAAAGGAAGAAAAATCCCACAGAAAAAAAAAAAAAAAAAAAAACATGAAATGATCACGACATGCAGATTATAAAGCACCGGCGATAGATGTCAGGTCTGAACATGCACTGAGCCCCCGAGGAAAAACGTAGGAGCAGCGTCTATACTACCCGAGACATTACTGTTAATTTAAATGAGCAATGGCACCCCAAAAATTGAAATCCAAGGGTAAAGGCCTGCCCCCGCCATCCAGAGCTTGTGCCCTGCCAATGTATTCCCACAGACAGACTGTTAGAGACTGTTGGGAGCGGCATCGAACCGTCACAGGGCGAGGGCGAGGCTTCGGCTATCCATATATTCTAATTACAAGAGGGTCAGAAAACTATCGATCCAACCTACACTCATCAACAGGGCGAACATGAGGAGCAGGAGGCCACGTGGCCCCTACATCCAGGACGCACTTACCTTGTTTATTCCAATTTTTAAAGTGCTGGATCACAACTTCCTCCAACTTCTTCAGCTTTGGATGACTGTAGATAAAAGGTTTCTTCACATCAGATCCTAAAGAAGTAGAGGACGGTGTTACAGAGCGATTCTAGAGGATCTCCAGCAAAATAGTCCCACATAAGACCTGGGCGTCATGACGTCTGCCACCACTTATATCAGGGTGCACTGTATATAACTACATGTCATCAGTGAGTAAATTCTACCTTCTTCCAGCTTGCAACACACAGATATATACAGCCACCACTAGAGGGAGCTCAGGAGATTACTGCATACAGATATATACAGCCACCACTAGAGGGAGCTCAGGAGATTACTACATACAGATATATACAGCCACCACTAGAGGGAGCTCAGGAGATTACTACATACAGATATATACAGCCACCACTAGAGGGAGCTCAGGAGATTACTACATACAGATATATACAGCCACCACTAGAGGGAGCTCAGGAGATTACTACATACAGATATATACAGCCACCACTAGAGGGAGCTCAGGAGATTACTGCATACAGATATATACAGCCACCACTAGAGGGAGCTCAGGAGATTACTACATACAGATATATACAGCCACCACTAGAGGGAGCTCAGGAGATTACTGCATACAGATATATACAGCCACCACTAGAGGGAGCTCAGGAGATTACTACATACAGATATATACAGCCACCACTAGAGGGAGCTCAGGAGATTACTACATACAGATATATACAGCCACCACTAGAGGGAGCTCAGGAGATTACTACATACAGATATATACAGCCACCACTAGAGGGAGCTCAGGAGATTACTACATACAGATATATACAGCCACCACTAGAGGGAGCTCAGGAGATTACTGCATACAGATATATACAGCCACCACTAGAGGGAGCTCAGGAGACTACTACATACAGATATATACAGCCACCACTAGAGGGAGCTCAGGAGATTACTGCATACAGATATATACAGCCACCACTAGAGGGAGCTCAGGAGATTACTGCATACAGATATATACAGCCACCACCAGAGGGAGCTCAGGAGATTACTGCATACAGATATATACAGCCACCACTAGAGGGAGCTCAGGAGATTAGTGCATACAGATATATACAGCCACCACTAGAGGGAGCTCAGGAGATTACTACATACAGATATATACAGCCACCACTAGAGGGAGCTTAGGAGATTACTACATACAGATATATACAGTCACCACTAGAGGGAGCTCAGGGGATTACTACATACAGATATATACAGCCACCACTAGAGGGAGCTCAGGAGATTACTACATACAGATATATACAGCCACCACTAGAGGGAGCTCAGGAGATTACTACATACAGATATATACAGTCACCACTAGAGGGAGCTCAGGGGATTACTACATACAGATATATATAACACCACTAGAGGGAGCTCAGGAGATTACTATATACTGATATATACAGTCACCACTAGAGGGAGCTCAGGAGATTACTACATACAGATATATACAGCCACCACTAGAGGGAGCTCAGGAATTTACTGCATACAGATATATACAGCCACCACTAGAGGGAGCTCAGGAGATTACTACATACAGATATATACAGCCACCACTAGAGGGAGCTCAGGAATTTACTGCATACAGATATATACAGCCACCACTAGAGGGAGCTCAGGAGATTACTGCATACAGATATATACAGCCACCACTAGAGGGAGCTCAGGAGATTACTACATACAGATATATACAGCCACCACTAGAGGGAGCTCAGGAGATTACTACATACAGATATATACAGCCACCACTAGAGGGAGCTCAGTAATTTACTGCATACAGATATATATAGCTACCACTAGAGGGAGCTCAGGAGATTACTACATACAGATATATACAGCCACCACTAGAGGGAGCTCAGGAGATTACTGCATACAGATATATACAGCCACCACTAGAGGGAGCTCAGGAGATTACTACATACAGATATATACAGTCACCACTAGAGGGAGCTCAGGAGATTACTACATACAGATATATACAGCCACCACTAGAGGGAGCTCAGGAATTTACTGCATACAGATATATACAGCCACCACTAGAGGGAGCTCAGGAGATTACTGCATACAGATATATACAGCCACCACTAGAGGGAGCTCAGGAGATTACTACATACAGATATATACAGCCACCACTAGAGGGAGCTCAGGAGATTACTACATACAGATATATACAGCCACCACTAGAGGGAGCTTAGGAGATTACTACATACAGATATATACAGTCACCACTAGAGGGAGCTCAGGGGATTACTACATACAGATATATATAACACCACTAGAGGGAGCTCAGGAGATTACTATATACTGATATATACAGTCACCACTAGAGGGAGCTCAGGAGATTACTATATACTGATATATACAGTCACCACTAGAGGGAGCTCAGGAGATTACTACATACAGATATATACAGCCACCACTAGAGGGAGATCAGGAATTTACTGCATACAGATATATACAGCCACCACTAGAGGGAGCTCAGGAGATTACTGCATACAGATATATACAGCCACCACTAGAGGGAGCTCAGGAGATTACTACATACAGATATATACAGCCACCACTAGAGGGAACTCGGGAGATTACTATATACAGATATATACAGCTACCACTAGAGGGAGCTCAGGAGATTACTACATACAGATATATACAGCCACCACTAGAGGGAGCTCAGGAGATTACTGCACACAGATATATACAGCCACCACTAGAGGGAGCTCAGGAGATTACTACATACAGATATATACAGCCACCACTAGAGGAGCTCAGATTAGTGCATACAGATATATACAGCCACCACTAGAGGGAGCTCAGGAGATTACTACATAGAGATATATACAGCCACCACTAGAGGGAGCTCAGGAGATTACTACATACAGATATATACAGCCACCACTAGAGGGAGCTCAGGAGATCACTACATACAGATATATACAGCCACCACTAGAGGGAGCTCAGGAGATTACTGCATACAGATATATACAGCCACCACTAGAGGGAGCTCAGGAGATTACTACATACAGATATATACAGCCACCACTAGAGGAAGCTCAGGAGATTACTGCATACAGATATATACAGCCACCACTAGAGGGAGCTCAGGAGATTACTACATACAGATATATACAGCCACCACTAGAGGGAGCTCAGGAGATTACTACATACAGATATATACAGCCACCACTAGAGGGAGCTCAGGAGATTACTGCATACAGATATATACAGCCACCACTAGAGGGAGCTCAGGAGACTACTACATACAGATATATACAGCCACCACTAGAGGGAGCTCAGGAGATTACTTACATACAGATATATACAGCCACCACTAGAGGAGCTCAGATTAGTGCATACAGATATATACAGCCACCACTAGAGGGAGCTCAGGAGATTACTGTATACAGATATATACAGCCACCACTAGAGGGTGCTCAGGAGATCACTACATACAGATATATACAGCCACCACTAGAGGGAGCTCAGGAGATTACTACATACAGATATATACAGCCACCACTAGAGGGAGCTCAGGAGATTACTGCATACAGATATATACAGCCACCACTAGAGGGAGCTCAGAAGATTACTGCATACAGATATATACAGCCACCACTAGAGGGAGCTCAGGAGATTACTACATACAGATATATACAGCCACCACTAGAGGGAGCTCAGGAGATTACTACATACAGATATATACAGCCACCACTAGAGGGAGCTCAGGAGATTACTACATGCAGATATATACAGTCACCACTAGAGGGAGCTCAGGAGATTACTGCATACAGATATATACATCCTCCACTAGAGGGAGCTCAGAAGATTACTACATACAGATATATACAGCCACCACTAGAGGGAGCTCAGGAGATTACTACATGAAAATTGCTGAATTTAAGCTCAGAGTATGGCGGCACTTGTCCTTCATTGTCCAGTATCAGGGAGGACGGTCGCATGGAGGTACAAATCAGAGAATGGCGCGCTCCATCAGATGTGCACATACAGGTTTCATACCTACCACTGCCAGAAGAAAACATGGCCTCCAGACGCTGGTAAAGATCCATGAAGTTGGCGTTTCTGCCGAGCTCATTTCTTGCCCGATTCATACCTGAGACACAGAAGAAAAAGAATAAAGTGATCTCAGACACGAAGAAAGGCCAATGTCCGAGTGCACGGCCATCCACAGGCCAGCAAATAGGGGGCGCCACATGCTGGTCTCTGAACCTGTGTCATGCTCCGCCCCCTCCATCGTTACTGGCGGCCTCTACCTATTCTAACAATAATGAATAATTATAATAGAATTTGACACTTTCATGGCTCCTGACCGTCTCCTCATCCAGGTTTTCGATTGACCTGAACGGCCACATTTTTATCATGTTTTTAGATCAACTACTTTTTGCTAATTAATTCTGTGGTGGATCTTTAAAGGGGGGGAGATGTCCTCAGAAAACGACCTATTGTCTAAATCAAGCTTTTTATAGCAAATATATTTTATAAGAATATTTGGTGATCTTTTCCTTGTCAGTATCTACATATATGTAAAAAAATAAATAAATAAAATCTCAAAATCCTGCAGTTTTCACCCTGTCGACTAAGCCTCACAATAGTCTGACACTTCCCGTTCTGTAGAGATCACTTTTCAGCAGTCATCTCATTATCACAGGAGGGATTACAATATCAATTAATGCAGGATCCACCTTTTACTATAGGCGATGGTCACAGCTCGCCTCCTCCCCCTCCCTGCATAATGACTGCGATACAAGTAAAAGAGCAAGCTCACAACACCTCCCATAGAAGTTAATGACGGTGATTTATTAAAGGTGCACAAAATAATTGGGATTTTTTTTGCTTTTTGCTGCTACTCTGAAATGATGGAACAATGGGTGGTGTTTAGCTGAGGGGAGAAGCCCATTGCAGCCCACTGGATTTACTATAACGGATGCCAGAGACTGGTATCAGTAACGTAGATCAGGTCTACGCCGGCCCCTGACTGGTGTAGATTTGAGTTTTTGGCGCACGGAGGGCCAGAGATGTGTCTAATTTATTATAATGCATCTGCCTCTTAATAAATTAGGCGCGCCTTATTCGGACGCACGGGGATCTAGACTGGCGTATAGGAGCACCACTCTTCATTAATGTCCCGTGTGTCATCTCCAGTCTATAGGTTTCAGCAGCTCAGACAAAATGGCCGCCCCCATAATCACATACAGGAAATGGAATTTATAAAAGTCTACAATCAGAAAATAAAACACAGATTAGACCGAGAGAATTTGTTTCACATTCTGGTTATAATTTGTAAAAACCATAGCGGACAAATCTCCAAATCGGTCGTCATAAACACAATTCTCAGGGCCACCACTAGGGGGAGCCTGCTGTAACAGAACACATCCGCTCACCTTTAGAGCCATCCATGATGGAGCGCAGGTAGAAGAAGAGAGAACGGGTTCCCATCTGTAGCAGCAGCTCATAGCCGTGATACAGGCTGATACAAAGAGCGAAGTCTCCCTCCACCGCTCCTATCTGAGCCCCCTGCACATGAGAATGAAGAAGAAGATCATACATGGAGACCCCCGCCAACACCAAAAAGGCAATCCCATATGCCCAGTGCATGACCTGCAGGGGTGGAGCATGACACAGGGCCCCTATCGTGAATCTTGGTCATGCCCCGCCCCCTAAGAGCCACAAAACACAGTCTTCACTGTAGGAGATGAACACTGGACCCCAAAAATGTGAATGAGCCTCAGTAAGAAACCTCCAGCAAGACAAGACTCTTCTTCCCTAAAAAGAGTCAAGAGGCCCTGTGGTCGTGAAACATCAGCATGTTAGGTGTCAGAATGGGGACCCGGCGGGTGCTGCACATCACACGGGGGGCACCGCGGATCCCCCTCCCTCTCTGGTGCTCACCATTATATTGGACGGCGGGTTCTTTCTGAACTGGTCTCGAGACAGGATGATCTGATATTTCGTTAGGTTGGGGATCTCCCTCCGGGACAACACGTTGCTCTGTATCAGACGCCCGGCGAATGTCTCCAGGACCTGGAGTAAAAGACAGCGGCGTGACCATTAATCACAAAACACAGGGAAAAAAACACGTGTCCAGATATAACGCAGCCCTACATGTGTGCCCAGCAGAGAGCGACCACAAAGAGCTGGAGGACTCGGCACGTCAGCCACCTGTGCAATGCTTCACCTCCCCTGTGGGGGAGCTGCAGGAATCACGGACACTTGCTGCCACGTTGCTACAGAGATCCCAGCTGATCGCTTAAGGGTTAATTGACCAGTAATTGTGTAGTTGTGAATTGGGTTGAAACGAATACTCTATTGAATCGAGTAATTAGACACCCAAAAAATCATTGATGCAAATTTTTGGCATCAAGGATTAGTTTGTGTCATGTGACCACAGAGCGGGAGTGAAGCGCTTGCTATTACTTACCGCTCCGTGGTCACCCGCCGGCCAGTACCGCGCTGCACTGGATCCTGACACATCACCAGGTCATAGCGCACGCCAGGATCCAGTGCAGCGCGCGGAGGAGAGGAAGGAGCTGTGGAGCGGCGCCCCTACAGCAAAGGTAAGTATTTCACTGGCGCTGGGGACATGGCACTGAAAGGGGACAGCCGGCTATGGATGACATGGAGGGGCTGATCTGATGGCACTGGGGGACATGGAGGGGCTGATCTGATGGCACTGGGGGACATGGAGGGGCTGATCTGATGGCACTGGGGGACATGGAGGGGCCGATCTGATGGCACTGGGGGACATGGCGGGGCCGATCTGATGGCACTGGGGGGACATGGCGGGGCTGATCTGATGGCACTGGGGGGACATTGAGGGGCTGATCTGATGGCACTGGGGAGACATTGAGGGGCTGATCTGATGGCACTGGGGAGACATTGAGGGGCTGATCTGATGGCACTGGGGGGACATTGAGGGGCTGATCTGACGGCACTGGGGGGACATTGAGGGGCTGATCTGATGGCACTGGGGGGACATTGAGGGGCTGATCTGATGGCACTGGGGGACATGGAGGGGCTGATCTGACGGCACTAGGGGAGTGAGGGACATGACAATGGATGGCATGGAGGGGCTGATGGCACTGGGGCAGTGCAGCTGATGGCACTGGGGGAACGAAGCTGATGGCACTGGGGGAACTGATGCACTTGGGCTGATCGCACAGGGGGGAACGAAGGGTGTTGGGGACTTTTGGCATTGGGTCTGATGAGTTTTTATAAAGGAAAACTGTTTATTAATTTATTTTTTCTTATTAGATTACTTGATTAATCGTAAAAAAAGAAAATCAATAGAATACTCGATTACTGAAATAATCGTTTACTGCAGCCCTAGTTGGGAATATAGCTATAACAGCAGGGTGGCTCAGTGGTTAGCACCACCACGTGCCGGGTTTTGTGTTCTCCTCGGGTCTCCTTCAGGTTCTCGGATGTTCTCCCACACATACAGTGTAATCTGGATTTTAAAGAAATAAATAAATACAAACAAAAAACACACAACCAAATAATAATATTGAGTGGACCAAAAAAAAACACAGTTAGAGTTACCGGTAATACCGTTTCCTTGAATCCACCATGACGGCTACGTATGAGATTGACCCCTTGACCTCTGTAGGGGCAGGAATACACAGAGATAGAGTATAAAAGCCCCCAGCCACTCGCACCCTTCAGTGTTTATCAAGTATACTTAAAGGGAACCTGTCACCAGAATTAACCCTATTAAGCTAGCTGACATTATTGATGTGCTAAACCTAACCAGCCGACTCCTACTTGTATCTGTGCCCCCGTTACTGCAGAAATCTAACTTGTATAATATGCTAATTAGCCACTAGGTGCAGGGGGGGCGTTGTTCCTGCTCCTGGAGGCTCCGTTCTCCCACCTTTGTCTCCTCCCTCCACGTCCTGATTGACAGGGCCGGGCAGCGCTCACCTCTGTCTGCCAGCCCTGTGCTCTGGTGAAATCTCCCGCCGTTCAGCAATCGGCGCGGTGAGGGAAAGACGCTGAAAGGCTGCCAGCTTCCTCACCGCGCGGCGGGAGATTTCACCAGAGCACAGGGCTGGCAGACAGATGCGAGCGCTGCCTGGGCCTGTCAATCAGGACGTGGAGGGAGGAGACAAAGGTGGGAGAACGGAGCCTCTAGGAGCAGGAACAACGCCCCCCCTGCACCTGGCGGCTAATTAGCATATTATACAAGTTAGATTTCTGGCGTAACGGGGGCACAGATACAAGTAGGAGTCGGCTGGTTAGGTTTAGCTGACATTAGCACATCGCTCATGTCAGCTAGCTTAATAGGGTTAAATCTGGTGACAGAAACCCTTTGATATATATATATTTTTAATAGTATTAAATTCATACTATTAATTGTACTTGTTTGGGAGGGAATACATGAGCAGTCATGGTGGATTCAAGGAAACAGAATTACAGGTAAGTCCAATTACGGTTTTCCATTTTATCCACCATGACGGCTACGGATGAGGTTACGAACAGATTACGTTGTAAGGGGGGGGGGGGGGGTTACTGCTTGCATCACTTTGTGGCCAAAGGCCAAATCCGTAGAAGCAGAAATATTTAGACGATAG
The DNA here is from genome assembly GCF_014858855.1 of Bufo gargarizans. NCBI lineage: Eukaryota > Metazoa > Chordata > Amphibia > Anura > Bufonidae > Bufo > Bufo gargarizans. The sequence continues at coordinate 4,782,581 of NC_058090.1, read as the reverse complement.
TGCTTTATGAAAGTATTGATACTAGACCAAGTAGCGGCCTTGCATATCTGATCAAGAGACGCCCCAGCTTTCTCTGCCCAAGAAGAGGCCATAGCTCTAATGGAATGGGCCTTTATTCCGGTAGGACAAGTTTGACCCATTAGGGAGTAGCAGCACTATGGATGCTTTGGAGAGTTTCTTCCCTTTACCATTACCCATAAACTGGATTAAAAGATTATAGTCTTTAATGAAAACTTCGGTGGCCCTCAGGTACTGGATAATAGTTTCCCTGACGTCTAGGAGATGAAATTTTTCCTCTGTGTAATCTTTCGGGTCACTACAGAAGGATGGGTAAATAAGTTCCTGGTCTCTATGGAAGTTTGAAACTACCTTAGGAAGGAAGCCCGGATTTAATTTTAAAACAATCCTGTCAGAGAAGATGGAAAGATAAGGTTCTCTACAAATAAGTTATGGCTATTAAGAAGTTAGTCTTCAAAGAAAGGTGCTTTATAGAAATATCGGCCATTGGAGCAAATGGTGATTTTAGTAACCCATTAGGACTAAGTTTAGGTCCCATTGAGGAACCTGTTTTGATGACCGTGTAACCTTCTTTCTGCCGGCTTTTAAGGTACAGTGAGGAACAGAAGTATTGGAACAACCTTCGATTTTCCAAGTTCTCCGACTTAGAAATCATGGAGGGGTCTGACATTCACATTGCAGGTGCATTCCCATTCAGACAGAATAAAAAAATAAAAAAAATTCAGGAAATCACATTGTATGATTTTTAAAGAATTTGTTTTGCACGGCTGAAAATAAGTATCTCAACACCTGAGAAACAACAAGAATTCGGGCTCTCAAAGACCTGTTACTGCGCCTTTATAAAGCCCACCTCTACTCCACCTGTCTGAGCTCTGTAAAGACCCCTGTCCTCCCCACAGTCAGTCAGACGCCAACTACTACCATTGGCAAGACCAAAGAGCTGTCAAAAGACACCAGAGACATAATTGTGGCCCTCCACAAGGCTGGAAAGGGCTACGGGGCAATTGCCAAGCAGCCTGGTGAAAATAGATCAACTGTTTGAGCAATTGTTAGAAAATGGAAGAGGCTAAAGACGACTGTCAGTCTCCCTCGGACTGGGGCTCCATGCAAGATCTCACCTCGTGGGGTATCACTGATGATAAGAAAGGTGAGGAATCAGCCCAGAACTACAAGGGAGCAGCTGGTCAATGACATGAAGAGAGCTGGGACCACAGGCCAGAGGTCACTGTTGGTAGAACACTACGCCATCATGGTTTCAGATCATGCATTGCATGGAAGGTTCCCCTGCTCAAGTCATCACATGTCCAGGCCAGTCTGAAGTTTGCCAATGACCATCTGGATGATCCAGAGGAGGCATGGGAGGAAAAACATGTGGTCAGATGAGACCAAAGAAGAACTTTTTGGTCTAAACTTCACTCGTCGTGTTTGGAGGAAAAAAAAGGATGAGTTGCATCCCAAGAACACCATCCCTACTGTGAAGCATGGGGGGGGGGGTAACATCATGCTTTGGGGGTGCTTTTCTGCGAAGGGGACAGGACGACTGCACTGTATTAAGAAGAGGATGAATGGGGACATTTATTGTGAGATTTTGACTTGAGCAACAACCTCCTTCCCTCAGTCAGAGCATTAAAGATGGGTCGTGGCTGGGTCTTCCAACATGACAACGACCCGAAGCACACAGCCAGGATAGCCAAGGAGCGGCTCCGTAAGAAGCATATCAAGGTTCTGGAGTGGCCTAGCCAGTCTCCAGACCTAAATCCAATAGAACATCTTTGGAGGGAGCTGAAACTCCGTGTTGCTCAGTGACAGCCCTGAAACCAGACAGATCTAGAGGAGATCTGTGTGGAGGAGCGGGCCGAAACCCCTGCTGCCGTGTGTGCAAACCTGGTCAAGAACTACAGGAGACGTCTGACCAAAGGCTTCTGGACCAAATATTAACACTGATTTTCTCAGGTGTTCAAATACTTCTGTTCAGCCGTGCAAGACAAATACATTCTTTAAAAATCATATAATGTGATTTCCTGATTTATTTTTTTATTCTGTCTCTCAGAGTGGGAATGCCCCTACAATGAGAATGTCAGACCCTCCATGATTTCTAAGTGGGAGAACTTGCAAAATCACAGGGTGTTCAAATACTTCTGTTCCTCACTGTATGGATAACTTTATCCAAGAGGTGTTTGTTTTAAAATCCGATTTTGGGTTAGGGGAGGTGACAGAATCCCTTTAAGAAGCAGTCATGCAGCACAGCTTACCTTGAATCGGCTGTGCTCTTCTATCTTGTAATCCGTCCAGTAGTTTAGGAGAAAACTACTTTTATGGTTATGCAAATTAGCCCTGAAGGTGCCCAGAGGGGTGTTTTGTTCCCCTTAGTGTGCCCAGTAACGCCCCTCTTACAGTGCCCAAAACGCCTTCCTTCAGAATGCCTCACTGCCCACAGCCTCTCATCCCTCTCCTCCCCCTCCCTCACGGCCGAACGAACTCTCGCACAGGCGCAGTACCCACTGAGGGCTGTGCCAGTGCGATCTGCAGGAGACTGAGGGCAGGAGCTTCATCGGCGTCACTGGGCTCGGCGGTGAGGCATTGTGAAGGAAGGCGTTTTGGGCACTGTAAGAGGGGCGTTACTGGGCACACTAAGGGGAACAAAACGCCCCTCTGGGCACCTTCAGGGCTAATTTGCATAACCATAAAAGTCGTTTTCTCCTAAACTACTGGACGGATTACAAGATAGAAGATCACAGCCGATTCAAGGTAAGCTGTGCTGCATGACTGCTTTAAAATCTGATTTTGGGTTAGGGGAGGTGACAGAATCCCTTTAAGATCTCGCTTTCAGGATCCAGGCTGATAGTTTGAAGAGGCCTGGGATTTGATGTAGAATTGGCCCCTGTGAAAGAATGTCCTCCTGAAAAGGGTATCAGCCAGGGATCTTCCAATGCTAACTTCTTTAGGACGGAGAACCAGCTTCTCTTGGGCCAATAGGGGGTTATTAATATTACTGTTACCGGGTCTGTTATAATCTTCTGCAGAACACGGGGAATTAACGCCCAAGGATGGAACACATATGCTAGATTCCATGACCATTTTATTGAGAAGGCGTCTACCGCCCATGGCTTTTCCCTGGGATTAAGGGAACAAAAGCGCTTGACCTTTGCATTTCTTTTTGAGGCCAATATGTCTATTTGCGGTTGGCCCCATCTGGTTGATAACCTTTGAAATATCCCTGGATTCAAGGACCATTCTCCTGGGTCCAGAGTCTTTCTGCTCAGAAAATCTGCTTCTGAATTTTCTGATCCTTTCAGATGAACAGCTGTAATAGATAGGACATTTTCTTCTGCCCAGGAAAATATTTCTCTTGCTAGGAATTTCAAATTTTGGGACCTTGTACCTCTTTGATGTTTTAGTTTTAGAGTTTCCCAGACCGCTCTTGGCTCTCTGTAGTTTGATGATTTGTTCCTCATTTCTTCTGGCCACTTTCCTTGCCAGTTTGAGGAGGCTACTTTTGCTCACCAACCTACAGCGCTTGCGTCCGTTACGATTAGTATTTCTGGTTCTTTCAGCCAGATGACCCCCCTGGATAGATTTGTTTCTTTCTTCCACCAATTTAAAAATCTGATTTTACCAGGTGTAGAATTCTTATTTCCTTGTCTAAGTACGACTGTTCTTTGTTCCAACTGTCCAATATCCAGGTTTGCCTAGCTCTGGTGTGAGCCTGGCACCATGCTACTGCTGTTATGCAGGAGGTCATAAGGCCTAGAATGCTCATGGCGTTCCTGATCGAGAACCGGTCTAGAGATTGGAATTTCTCAATTTTTTCTCGGATGTCTCTTATTTTCTCTTGTGGGAGAGATGAGGTTTGTGACCGAGTCTAACATTACCCCTAGAAATCTCCTGTTGAGGGACGGGATTAGTTTTTTTTCGTATTTATCAGCCAACCCCAATACGAAATTCTTCGCAGAAAATGGTCTGTGCAACTGCTTCTGCCTCAGAGTTTCCTACTAGGAGAAAGTCGTCTAAGTATAGGAAGACTAGGAGACCTTCTTGTCTGAGGGCAGGTAACATTTCCACCACTAATTTCGTGAAGACCCTTGGTGCTGAGGAAATCCCAAATGGAAGGGCGCAGAATTGAAAGTGATGCAATACGTGCCCCGGGCCTTCTAGTGCAAATCGAAGATACTTTTGTGAGTCTTGGTGGATGGGTATATGGTAGTAGGCGTCTTTGAGATCGACAGATGTCATGTAGGCCTGTTTTTTTATTAGAGGAACAATGGATGAAATTGATTCCATCTTGAACCTTTCTGTATGTTATTGACTTGTTTAGATCTCAAGTTTATGATGAACCATCTGGTTTTTGGACAAGGAAAAGTCTCGAGTAAAAGCCTTGTCTTCTTTCTGACTCGGAAACCTCTCTTACTACACCCAATTTTTTAAATCCTGGATTCCCTGCCATATCTTTGACAGAGTGGTGGGACTGTGAGAAGTTATTTGAAATAGGCAAACACTATTTTGTATCCCTTTACAATATCTATTGCCCCCCCCCCCCCCCCCCCCCCCCCGAGCTAGGAAGCGTCTACCAGGAACGCCGTGGCAGATATCAGAAGGGGAATAGAATGCAGGATTTCTTTCTTAGGGGTTTTATTCCTTACGTGGTTTTCTAGCTCATTAAGCCAGAAGTACATGGCCCTAGCAACAGACGTTGCCGCTATATTTGTTTTCACCCCGAACATGGACGCTTCCCAACATTTTCTTAGAAGGACATCAGCTGTTCGTTCCATTGGGTCACGTAATTGTGATATGTCTTGAAATGGCAGGGACGTTTTCTTCACAACTTTTGCCACTTGTATGTCTATTTTGGGGGTTTCATTAAAAACATTAGCTTCTGTTAAATCAAAAAGAAGCCTCTTCCTAAATTCCCTATAGATCCCCAACCTCCTTTCTGGATCCGCCCATTCGTCAAGGACCACTTCCTTGAATATTTTTGTTGATGGGGAAATCCTTGGATCTTTTTGGACAATCCCCTAAACATTTCATGCTGTACCGATCTCAGTTTTTGGATGTCTTCAATCCCCATGGTCTCCCTCACTGCTTTCAGTAGTTCCTTCATCTCCTCTGATGAAAAAAAAAATATTTATAGTCTTCCACTACCTCTTCTTCTGACAATTGATCCTTCTCAAAATCCGGTCTAGAAACAGACGCCACTTCGTCCATGTCCTCAGCATCAGAGGAGGATGGAACGGATAACCTTGGTTGTTTAGCTGGGGGTGTGGGGTGTAGGGGAGGCCAGTGAGGATTGAATTTCATCCTGAATCATGGATTTTACTTCCATCAGGACAGACTGTTGCTCTTCTTTCAGAAGGTCACTAATTCAAGACTTGCATAGTTTCTTTTTGTATTCCTCAGGAAGTTTTTTTGAACAAGTGGCACATATTTGGGTTTAATTTTTGTTTCTTTAACTCCCTGATAAAAGAAGAGCAACCAAGAATCAGCGCAATATAGACAATCAAACACAAGGAGACAAATGCAGATTCCCCGCAGGAGATGGGTCTGCGCAGTCCATGCGGGTCCCGGGAGCATCCAGAGCCGATATGCTTGCTGGAGTCAGGGGAGACACTAATTAGAAATCGCCATGCAATTTTCAAGTGGTGCTCTGTCTATGTCCAGGCCCCTCTGCCACTCTTCTAGACACCTCCATCGCTGCCCAGGCCCCTCTGTGACCCCTCCAGTCCCCTGTGCCACCCCACCAGACACTTCCGTTCCCATCCAGGCTCCCTCCAAACACTCCCTCCCGCCCCCACCCCCTTCTCGCCTCTATTAACCCAGAATGGGGTTTGTAAATTAGACAGCAACTTCAGCAGTGAAATGATTATTCAGTTCCCGATGAGCTCCTGACAACCATCCCTGATGAGCTCCTGACAACTGTCCCACACCCCCGATCACCAGGGGTTCTGGGACCCAAAGGTGTAGTCAAAGCCAGACATCCCCTGTGAGCAGGTCATCAGCTTTTCACAATCTGCCGGGTCCTATGAAGACGACACCTTTAGAAACCATTCAGTTTTAGAAGATTTAACACAAAGACGGGTGAGCAAGATTGCGAGGATTAGTCGGGGCGAGCACCGTGCGCATCCACATTACATCCGGAGATGAGGAGCCGTGGCCCTGAGATGAGATTGCCTCTTCCATGGATGCCCTGACATTATTACTGCCTAACACTTTGTGGTAATTAATTTACAGTAATTGCTTAAATGGGCCCTTGAATCCACATCTCGGTCGCTGCAGAAGCCGACGCTACAGATGGATGCAAGAGGGATTCATTTTATTATGTGAGATTAGACATCCGCCCGCTACACCGACGGGTAACACAATCTACGTGAGCCACTAAACATGACCTACTTCTTACCAGGGTACACCTGCCAGCCGGGGACAGGGCGACATTCACAAACCGGTACAAATGGGTCGCCCTGGTTTCCAAATAGGCAGAATCACACATCCCATAAAGCTCCACTGGATCTTGGTGGAACTGGACAGACGTCTAATATGTATGGGGATGTGCCGACTTCCCCAATGGAAGATGCTGGTAGAAAGAAGAACGAGGCAGTTGGATTTCAACATGTCTGATGTTTCTATGAGGGAAAAGAAGCCATCAAAAGGACCCTGCAAAAGGGACAAGGAGAGGTGCTGGGGTCTGCAATGGGGGAAGGAGGAGAGGTGCTGGGGTCTGGAATGGGGGAAGGAGAGGTGCTGGGGTCTGGAATGGGGGAAGAAGGAGAAGTGCTGGGGTGTGGAATGGGGGAGGAGGAGAGGTGCTGGGGTGTGGAATGGGGGTGGAGGAGAGATGCTGGGGTGTGGAATGGGGAGAAGGAGAGATGCTGGGGTCTGGAATGGGGGAGAAGGAGAGATGCTGGGGTCTGGAATGGGGGGAGAAGGAGAGGTGCTGGGGTCTGGAATGGGGGGAGAAGGAGAGGTGCTGGGGTCTGGAATGGGGGAGAAGGAGAGGTGCTGGGGTCTGGAATGGGGGGAGAAGGAGAGGTGCTGGGGTCTGGAATGGGGGGAGAAGGAGAGGTGCTGGGGTCTGGAATGGGGGAGAAGGAGAGGTGCTGGGGTCTGGAATGGGGGAAGAAGGAGAGGTGCTGGGGTCTGGAATGGGGGGAGAAGGAGAGGTGCTGGGGTCTGGAATGGGGGAAAAAGGAGAGGTGCTGGGGTCTGGAATGGGGGGAGAAGGAGAGGTGCTGGGGTCTGGAATGGGGGGAGAAGGAGAGGTGCTGGGGTCTGGAATGGGGGGAGAAGGAGAGGTGCTGGGGTCTGGAATGGGGGAAAAGGAGAGGTGCTGGGGTCTGGAATGGGGGAAAAAGGAGAGGTGCTGGGGTCTGGAATAGGGGGGAGAAGGAGAGGTGCTGGGGTGTGGAATGGAAGAGATGCAGGTCTGGGGGGGGGGGGGGGGAGACACAGGGGCCTGGAGGGGGAAAAGGACAGATGCAGGGGACTGGAAAGGGAGGGGATAGACGTAGGGGCCTGGATTTATCGACCGACGCAGGGGCCTGGATTTATCGACAGAGACACAGGGACCTGGGTGGGGGGGGGGCAGGCAGAGAGACGAGGGGGTCTACAAGGGAGAGACACGGGGGGGGGTGCAGAATGGTAGAACGTAGGGGCCTCAAACAGGGGGTTAGACACAAGGGCCTGGATGGGGGACACCTACTTGCTAATATACTATGTTCAAAAACCATCCCCATTTTAAGATCTATGCTTGTTGTCATTGAATAGAAACCTATTGGCTTCTTTATGTCGACCTCATGTAGGTACAATCTCTGCTGCATTTTGAAGACCTAGTTGGTCAGCACCGGATATCATCAGAACGTTGCCATTCAATGACTGCAAGCAGAGGCTGTTTGGTAACTGAGGCAGACTCTACGGTCGAGCGCTGGGTAGCATTTCATTACATAACTTTACACATGACACGATTAGCGTGGACACATCCTGAAGTGAGAGCATGTGACGGGAGGAGGGGGCGACTGCCGATATCAGGGAGGCACAACAAATTTGGACGGAGATAAAAGAACCCGCATCAGAGACGCAGGACCGGGGACGCGAGAGCGCAGCTTTGAGGAGTTTGGATGGAGTGGCGGTCGAGCATCCATCCTGCCACTCCATTCAAGGCAGCCGGACCCCGAGTCCGAGGCAAGGGCTGGGCAGACACTACTCAGGGGGCCCCATTCCGAGACAAGGGCTGGGCAGCAGGCTTCCTCTTAAAGGGGTCCTCTCACTTCAGCAAATGACATTCATCATGTAGAGAACGTTAATACAAGACACTTACTAATGTATTGTTATTACCCATATTGCTTCCTTTGTTAGCTGGATTCATTTTCCCATCAAATTATAGACTGCTTGTTTCCATGGTATCGACCACCCTGCAATCCATCAGTGGTGGTCGTGCTTGCACACTATAAGAAAAAGGGCTGGCGTCTCTGGTGGGAGTTTCCTATAATGTGCAAGCATGACCACCACTGATGGATTGGAGGGTGGTCATAACCATGGAAACGAGCAGTGTATAATGTGATGGGAAAAGGAAGCAATATGGGTAATAACAATACATTAGTAAGTGTCTTGTATTAACGTTCTCTACATGATAAATGCTATTTGCTAAAATAAGACATCCCCTTTAAAGGGAACTTGTCACAGGGATTTTGTGTATAGAGCTGAGGCCATGGGTTGCTAGATGGCCGCTAGCACATCCGCAATACCCAGTCCCCATAGCTCTGTGTGCTTTTATTGTGTAAAAAAAACGATTTGATACATATGCAAATTAACCTGAGATGAGTCCTGTGTGTGAGATGAGTCAAAGACAGGACTCCTCTCAGGTTCATTTGCATATCTATCAAATCGGTTTTTATACACAATAAAAGCACACAGAGCTATGGGGACTGGGTATTGCAGATGTGCTAGGGCCATCTAGCAACCCATGTCCTCAGCTCTATACACAAAATCTCGGTGACAGGTTCCCTTTAAGGATGAGGCCTCACCACAAACTGATTGTTAACAACCACGTATCTACCTGCACAGTCATTAGCAATCAATTTGAAGACTGCGCTGTTTTGCGGTAAGCTGCATGTCGGCGCGGTTTTATGGTTGCTGCATGTGATCCCACCCTTTACCGGAGATGCCTCCTCTGGATCCGCACCTATCGGGCAAGTCTGCTAATGGCCGCCGGCCGCATTCTCCATGAACTTTCTCCCCTTTCCACTGAAGTCTATGGAGAATGCTGCAGCCATCGATCTTGTGATCGGGGGTCCCAGGATGGAGTTTACTGGTGGACCCTCAGCACCCCCGCCTGACACCACTCATAACGTCCTCTGTGACCCCGTCACACCCATGCAGCAGTGAGCCGTGGGCGTTACGTTACACATTGGCACAGAAATCTGCTGTGAGGGTACTGCGGTCACCTGGACAATTATCTGGGCCTGGTATGAGTATCTTCTAATAAATGCCTTCTAGTCACCGCGTCCGCGATAACGAGGCGTTTATGTGGGTCAGATAAGGCGCGGGTCCGTTTACATGGAGTGTGAGGTCATGTGCATGTGTCCTGGCCAGGGGGCTGAGATAAGCAGACGGCGGACACTTCTGGCGGCCGTTTATCACCCATGAGAACAAAGCATGAAACCCAACGTGGCCGACCCTTCCATACACATGAGATGGTAGACCGATCCAGCTGAAAGCGGAAGGTCTGGCGGGTGCACCTCAGGCCTCTTACACAATGACGGTTCTGCTCACGGACCCATGATGAGTATGCACTGGTTTACGACCGAGCTCTCCAGCTGTTGCTCTACGACAACTACTAGCATGCTGGGAGTTATAGTCTTGCAACACTTGGCAAGGCACAGGTTGGAGACCAGTGATCTAGAGAGGATGAGGAGTCTCCCTGCCGGAGTGCCTACGTTATAGCGGAGCTCTCATATCAGTAATCTGCAGAGGGTCCCCCGTCAGTGTGAACTTTTCTATGTTATTCCTTTTAAAGGGGTCGTCCAGAGGGGACAAGTTTCTTTAGAAAGGGCTCAGAGTGGGACCCGTCCGCCCTCAGTCAGTGATTGGGTGACGGGACGAGGAAGCCGAGACCCCCCGGAGACCAGTAAGGGGGATCAACCCTTATTTTTTTTATCCCGCTCTGAGCCCCTTCTAAAAGAAATGTGACAACCGCTTTAGTACAGTCAAGATAAGTGGCGCCAGACACACCTGACAGCCCGTCATCCATCGCTCAGTCGACACTCACTTTGTGTCTATGGCAGGTCGTCTCCCGAGGGTGAAGCTGGGAAGCGAGTGACAAACCAGAAAACTGCCGTGTCATCTACTGTCTACTGTACAGTCGTCCACCTCAAAGACAGACACAAAATGTAGCAGAGCCGTGTTTATCTTTTACCACATCAAAAAAAAACTGCATCAAAAACTGCACGTGTGATTTGAGTCCGAACTCAAAAGTGCATTCAAAAGGAATGGGACATATAAAAGGGAGGACGTATCCTTCTCCCTCCTGCTGGATCCACTTATGGTGATCGCACAATGTCACTATCTGTGGCTTCACAATACAGCCGCAATGACACATTCAGCTCTGCTACGCTGGTAGGTGGAGTGCACTGCAGGGCTCTGGCACAGGCAGAGTTAAAGTGCAGCTGACAGCGCTCTCCTCCTCCACCATGTGTCCGTGGATTTGCCTTTCCCCTCCCTCAAGGGCTTCCTGCACGCCTCCTCTGAAGCTCAGCTTTTAAAAGCAGCTGCGGAGAGAAGCGGACACTCAGCTCTGCTACAGTCGGGTGGTGGGCACACTCAGCTCTGATACAGTCGGGTGGTGGGCACACTCAGCTCTGCTACAGTCGGGTGGTGGGCACACTCAGCTCTGCTACAGTCGGGTGGTGGGCACACTCAGCTCTGCTACAGTCGGGTGGTGGGCACACTCAGCTCTGCTACAGTCGGGTGGTGGGCACACTCAGCTCTGCTACAGTCGGGTGGTGGGCACACTCAGCTCTGCTACAGTCGGGTGGTGGGCACACTCTGCCCTGCTACAGTCGGGTGGTGGGCACACTCAGCCCTGCTACAGTCGGGTGGTGGGCACACTCAGCCCTGCTACAGTCGGGTGGTGGGCACACTCAGCCCTGCTACAGTCGGGTGGTAGGCACACTCAGCCTTGCTACAGTCGGGTGGTGGGCACACTCAGCTCTGCTACAGTCGGGTGGTGGGCACACTCAGCCCTGCTACAGTCGGGTGGTGGGCACACTCAGCCCTGCTACAGTCGGGTGGTGGGCACACTCAGCCCTGCTACAGTCGGGTGGTGGGCACACTCAGCTCTGCTACAGTCGGGTGGTGGGCACACTCAGCTCTGCTACAGTCGGGTGGTGGGCACACTCAGCCCTGCTACAGTCGGTGGTGGGCACACTCAGCCTTGCTACAGTCGGGTGGTGGGCACACTCAGCCTTGCTACAGTCGGGTGGTGGCCGGTGCCAGGAGGGACGGGTGCACCATACCCCTAGACCTGTGAGGGCAGTGCCACCAACTCCCACCAAAAAGTGCACACAACTTTTCCTTGACCACAGCTGTGCTCCGCAGCGCTGCATTTTGGCTTATTACAGCTACAGCTCTGAGGAGTTCTGGACGGTGGAGTCCAGCTGGTTCTTACCCAGTCACCAAAGTAGTACCACCACCCCCATCATCCTAGGGTTAGCATGTGTTCTTTGGATCCCTAATAAGATTCATACAGAACACTCTTGGACTAGACGGGTTCTAGACTGCGTTCCAGCGCTCTCTTCCCAGTAGAGTTCTAGACTTTAGACAAGTAAAAATGCAACGTGAAGGCTGTAGGATGGGCGGGGGGGTGCAGGAGCCCGCGGCCACCGGGATGATCACTTTAGACGACTTGGACAACATGACGGACGAGCTGGGCTCCGACTCTGCGTATAACAGTAACGGAAGCGTCGAGGAAGAAGCCGAACCCATGGAGGACGGAGAACAGGACCGGCTGCTGAACTACTGGCAAACCGTAGCGAGAGGACATCAAGTGGAGGTGCCAAATGGTAAGGAGCAGAATGATGGGCACAATGGTCAGGGGCCACACAGTCGGCGGTCACAGACCGAGAGCTCACGAGAGAGAGATACAAGTCCAAGATAGCAAACAATAGATAAAGCATATGACATGCGTTGTATAGATACTAGATAGAGAGCGAGATAGAGAGAGCGCGAGAGAGAGAGCGAGATAGAGAGAGCGCGAGAGAGATACAAGTCCAAGATAGCAAACAATAGATAAAGCATATGACATGCGTTGTATAGATACTAGATAGAGAGCGAGATAGAGCGAGAGAGAGCGCGATAGAGCGAGAGAGATACAAGTCTAAGATAGCAGCACTTCCAATAGATAAAGCATATATGCTAGATAGAGAGCAAGAGAGTGAGCGAGAGAGCGCGATAGAGAGAGCTAGAAAGAGAGTGTTACATTCATTCTTGTTTCAGAGTCTGAAAGCCTTCTCACAGCTGACTGTTTGCTACACTTGTCTCCTATCAAGGGAATCAGCTGAACTCCAGACTGATACATTTTATCTGCTCTGATATATTGTTGCAAACTCAGGATAAGGGCTCCGTGCCCGTGCTGCGGTCCGCAATGCACAGGCACCGACCGCGGGGCAGCCACATGCGGATCGCAGACCCATTTCACTTGAATGGGGTCCGCGATCTGCATCCGGCGGTCCGTACCACAAAAAAGTAGCGCATGCACTACTTTTTTGCAGTGTGGAGGCACAACCACAAACTCCGTAGCGCTTCCGTGGGGTTCGGATCTGTGCTTCCGCACCACATCTCCGGATTTGCAGACCCATTCAAGTGAATGGGTCCGCATCCGTGATGCGGAATGCACACGGCTGGTGACCCGTGTATTGAGGAACCGCCGTATGCGGTCCGCAGCACGGGCACGGAGCCCTTTAGTTCGTGGGCATGAGCCCTAAGAGAGAGATTTGTGATACTGATCCGTCTGGCTACATTGTAACTGTGAGACAATGACTATGTCAAGCATTTAGTTTCCACACACTGACAGCGTCGTCAGCCATCAGGGCATGCTGGGAGTTGTAGTTTCCCAGCATTTGGAGTCACTTCAGTGCCAGAGAGTCGGGGCTTCATCCCCAGGACACACTGAAGTCTATTAACAAAGGATTGAAATCCCGGAGCTTCTTCCCTCTGTGCTGAGGGGGATAAGGCTGGGTTCACACGGGTGTGTCCGGATTAGGTCCGGATGCGTCCCGGTGTATTGCGGCAAACCCGTGCGATTAGGTACGCAATTGCGTTCCGATGTTCAGTTTTTATCGCGCGGGTGCAATGTGTTTTGCACTCGCGTGATAAAAAAACCGACTGTGGTACTCAGACCCGAACTTCTTCACAGAAGTTCAGGTTTGGGTTAGTTGTGGTGTAGATTGTATTATTTTCCCTTATAACATGGTTAAAAGGGAAAATAATAGCATTCTGAATACAGAATGCTTAGTAGGTGATCAATTGAGGGTTAAAAAATAAAATAAAAATTAACTCACCTTCTCCTCTTGATCGCGTAGTTCCCGGTCTCTTCTTTACTTCTTTAATGATGAGCTACCAGCTAAAGGACCTGTGGTGATGTCAGGTCACATGCTCTAATCACATGGTCCATCCCCACAGTGATGGACCATGTGATTGGAGCATGTGATCTGACGTCACCAAAGGTCCTTTATAGCCGACAGCTCATCAGAAGAGACCGGGAACTACGAGATCAAGAGGAGAAGGTGAGTTAATTTTATTAATTTTTTTAACCCTCAATTGATCACCTACTAAGCATTCTGTATTCAGAATGCTATTATTTTCCCTTATAACCATGTTATAAGGGAAAATAATACAGTGAATAGACTGTCACCTAGCAACCATGCGTGAAAATCGCACCGCATCCGCACTTGCTTGCAGATGCTTGCGATTTTCACTCAGCCCCATTCACTTCTATGGGGCCTGCATTGCGTTATAAACGCACAATATAGAGCATGCTGCGATTTTCATGCAATGCATAAGTGATGCGTGAAAATCACAGCTCATGTGCACAGCCCCATAGAAATGAATGGGTCCGGATTCAGTGCGGGTGCAATACGGTCACCTCACGCATTGCACCCGCGCCGAAATCTCGCCCGTGTGAACTCAGCCTAAAGCTTCTTCCCTCTGTGCTCGGACTCCTCCGCTGTCTCCAGCTCGCCCTCCGCACAGGAGCCGAGGGAGCGGGGACAGGAGATCTTTGGGGCAGGCACACAGGAGCGAGTTCATTGCGAGAAACTCACTGCGTGTGTCAGTGCGGAGTCCTGTTCTGACAGGATCCTATGTTATATTGATTTATAATGCTGTGTGTCTCTGAGAGACCGGGAATCTATTGAATTACACTGACAGCTTTATGTCGGTGTAGTTCTGTCGCAATAAGGTCACGCAGACACATACAACATTATAAAATCGGTGTAATGCCGCGTGTTCCTGTGAAAAGCCTATGGCCATAATAAGACTAGAGAAGCAGGCCGCACCTGGCACCACATCCTGCCGAGACTGTCAGTCCTTCTGCAATGATATGCACTATGTGGCGAGATTACACGAGATGACGGCCATTACCAGAACTAGAAAACTAGAATAGTGAGGCCTGCAGGGCCACAGCTCTTCCAGAAAGCAACTTTCTGTAGGACTACAACTCTCAGCATGGACATGCAACTTTGCTTTAAAGGAGTTGTCTCATCATGGACAATGGGGGCATATTGCTAGGATGGGACCCGCACCTATATCGAGAATGGAGCCCCGCAAAGTGGTGGCTGGAGGACTCCGGTCCGGCCACCACCAAGCCGGCTTCCCATAGAAATGAATGGGAGCGTACTGCGCATGTGCCATGCCCGCTCCCATTCATTTCTGCGGGGCAAACGGAAATAGCCGAGCCAGCACTCAGCTATTTTCGCCGGCCCCATAGAAAATGAATGGAGGGCGGCTGCGCATGCGCAGTGCGCCCCCCTTCACTTGCCGGGCTCCGTTCTCGATATAGGTGCGGGTCCTGCACCTATAAGAGAATGCGATATCCTAGCGATATGCCCCACTGTCCATGGTCACCCCTTTAATCTTGGTTTCTACATGAGGCAGTAGGAGGTCGAGTACCTTGGTCATCAATGCTCATAACTGGTGGAGATGACCCACTGTTCCCCTTCTGTGGGGCAGACCCCACTGATGACCTCTTCTAGTGCAGGGTCCCACACTGCGTTCAGCAGCCATTACTCGCCATATGCACCAGGGAAATGTTTAGGAGGGCTTCCGCTCACCTGACGGAGGCCATGTGTTTTTACTGTATGGGGTCAGGAAAACCTCTCTGCAAAACGCAGCGTCAAAAGAGCCCATCGTGTCAGGAGACCGTCCCTTTAACAGGTTCTCCGCTGACCGGCAGAATAAAGGGGTCCCCTTGCGTCCCCTCTGTGGTGCAGCCACCTTGGTACCACTTGACATGAATACTGGTCTGCAGTGAAGAGGACGGAGCGCTCCGCGGCCCCTCCATTCACTTCTATTAATGCTGTGGCCCCAGCCTTAGATATGGCCTCCTTATCTCTCACGTGAACCAGTCTATGGGAGTAGTAGATGTAAGGACCAGGACACTACTGACAGTCAACTGCTCTTAAAGGGGCTGTACTGGACTAAAGAAACCTGGCTTCTTTCTTTCAAAACAGCGCCACACCTGTGCACAGGGTGTGTGGGGTACTACAGCTCAGCCCCACATCAGACATGACCCATGCACAGGTGTGGCAGCCATATTCTTGTTAATCCTGTACAACCCCTTCAAGGAACACCGGCTGGTGTAGGTGTCCATGATTGCACTGCTATATCATGACTGTGACCGACGGCCCCTCACAGACCCCCCACCGCACCGCCTGGTCACGGTCATCCTGTGCGGGTATTGCCGTGCAATCCACCATTAATCAGTGTACAAAGGAGGGGGTGGCCACGTGTAAATGCAGCCCGGGCCAGATCAGGGCCTCAAACACTTGGACCACAGTCTACAGGTGACCACAGCTATGGGGAGACTGGTGCCGCCTGGTCCCGGTACCAGCAGTATTATAGCAGGCGGTTTATACGGGCTCTCCGAACACCATTGCTGGAGCACATCCCCCTACACACCCCGTTACCCCCTTTTATTACCCAGGAGGAGCCTCTCTGCCACAGGACATGCAGGCCTATGGGGCAGCACCGCACATGCCTGACTGCCTCCTCATACACTGCGGGCACCCGTGTCCTGTCCTGGAGATCAGCGGGCGCTCCGGAGTGCCACCAGTGATCTATCCTAAAAACACGTAACAAGTGGGGAAAACCTCCTTTAACTGACCAGCGCAGTGCCCCCTGTAGGTGGTAAGAAGTTACTGCCAGCAGCCAATGAGCCGCCACTCCCAAGAATTGTCCTTTTAGCGGCCTCGCAAGGTCACATGACCAATCCTCTCCTCAATGATTGGCAGAAAAGGCCCCGGCTACATGCCACCACCAACTGGGCAGCTATACCGTATGCATTGGAAAGGCACTGCGAGACGTAAACCCCTCCTATCTGGCGACATCAGTCTACATCCGCGGCCCCACAGCAGTCTGTATGCCGCCAACTGAATGTGGAAGGCAATGACGAGAGCGGCCTGTAGTCTGACAGGTCAGGGCGCCTTGGGCATGTTTTGCACTAAAAGGTCTAAAAATCTAGGCCGCACCAACATTTTTTTGGGTCAGACTGGCGAATAGTTTTTTGGAAACCAGTATGTGCTGTGACTTCAAGAGGTGGACCAGATATCGATCACCACAGCGAGCTGGGCGCTCAGAAACTGTGCAGCATTGCCACCTTCCCCTGAACAGCAAACACATTCCAGGCCTGAAGATGGCGCCACCATAGAAATTGATAGAACATTCCAGGAAAAGTTTCATCACAGCAAAAAGAGAACAAAATGCAAAATTTTTGCTTCACACTCCTTAACCCCACGTGTGAACTGCTGCACCTTCATCTACCCCACGTGTAAAATGCTGCACTTTTTGCTACACGTGGTGCATGTTCCTCTACCCCACGGTTAAATTGCTGCACTTTTTGCTGCATGTTCCTCTACCTCATGTGTAAATTGCTGCACTTTTTGCTGCATGTTCCTCTACCCCACGTGAAAATTGCTGCACATTTCTCTACCCCACGTGTAAATTGCTGCACTTTTTGCTGCACGTTCCTCTACCCCACATGTAAATTGCTGAACTTTTTAGTGCATGTTCCTCTACCCCACGGTTAAATTGCTGCACTTTTTGGTGCATGTTCCTCTACCCCACGTGTAAATTGCTGCACTTTTTGCTGCACGTTCCTCTACCCCACGTGTAAATTGCTGCACTTTTTGCTGCATGTTCCTCTACCCCACGTGTAAATTGCTGCACTTTTTGCTGCACATTCCTCTACCCCGCGTGTGGATGGAGCCTTTGCGAGGCCTCCGGCCTGCCCAGTGCTGAGTCATTCAGCGGAGGGCCGATACCATTTAATAACCTTGCCTGTTGATCTGTAAGCCGCGCAGGCCCTGAATTACCGGCGCTGCTCCATGGGCCATCTGCTCCAATAAGAGGATTTCAGGAAATCACAGAAAATCTCTTTGCAGTGTATGAAAGAACAATACAATCCCGTCCTGATGAGAAGAACTACGAGGCGGGGGTGCCCGTCATACAGAAGAGGGGAAAACCGGTGAAGCGCATGGACACAAGTGGCCGCAAATCTCATCTCACGCATTTATGTGACGGCCACAGGACATGCCGTAAATATCTGGCGGATACTGGACCCGATCCTATGTCTAGAGTGGGGTCCCTTCCCCTGCCAGTGCGCTGAACAATGGAACCAGTTAAGCTGGTTTTGCAGTAAGATTTTCGCAGCTCCTGTGCACCCGAATGGGAATTACGGAGACAGCGTGGCGCAGCGAGCAATGCTGCTTCCGTAACATGCGAGCTACGAACACGGCGCAGCCACAGTCCCCAGACAGGAGGGTCCCATCCTGAACTGCAAACACCCCTTTAAACACCCCAAGTGAGACTCTGCCCACGGGAAGACTGGTTTCACGCACAACATTTTTCAGAAACCCGACAAGCCCTTAATCTGGCGTTGTGACAAAACGGCTTCCGAATAAAATCTAATGATTCTGGATTAATGGAGGGTCATGATTTACTGGCTTAGTTAGGGAGCCTTGAGAAGGACGGCGCCCGCTATACGCTGATACCTGGTTCTCTCTGAGCTGGACACAAGTGCCGGATTACCAGAAGTTCTGGATTATGAAAGAGACAAATCTATAGCGCCAACATATTCTGCAGCACTGTACTGAAATCACTGCCATCAGCCACATAGATCACACTGAAGGCCGGCATGCTGCGGCCGCAAAGAAAATTCCTCTAAGGGTCCATTCACACGTACGTATCCGCAATACACCCGGCCGGCACCCCCATAGAACTACCTATTCTCGTCCGCAATTGTGTGCTGTCCGCATCCATTCCTGCCCCATAGAGAATGAATGGGCCCGCACCTGTTCCGGATAATTGCGGAACGGGTGCGGACACACTCTACGGACGTGTGAATGGACCCTAAATGCGAAATTCCTTTTAATCCATAAATTCTGATAATCCAACGCAGAATTTCCAAAATCCAGAACCATTTATATAGGAAAAGAAATAATGACGTCATTTCTGTTCCTCTCCGATCCTTGGCTGCGTTACCCGAGTATCCCGAGCCTCAGACGTCCATTTTCTATCCCCTTCTATGTCCACCTGATCATCTAGAACAGGCATGCTCAACCTGAGGCTCTCCAGCTGTTGCAAAACTACAACTCCCAGCATGCTTAGACTGCCTACAGCTATCAGCCTGCAGCAGGGCATGGTGGGAGTTGTAGTTTTACAACAGCTGGAGAGCCTCAGGTTGGCCATGCCTGATCTAGATTCTAGAACATCCGATAATCTGGCATCCATCATTTCCCGCCCGCGGGAAGTTGCAAGACAAACACCAGGGAAGTGTAGTCCATCCTTTATTCGTCAATGTCATACAATTTTTGAGAATAGAACTAGAAACACAAATACCCAGCTTCTGACGAGGTAACCCTGTGTAGCAGAGCCGAGGTTGTCAGGAGGCATATAACTGCACTGCAGTCCTGTGTGAAGGTGAAAACAAGAGATCCCGCACGGCGCAGCCCTGATCAGCTCTGCTATATCAAGCTATACCGCCATGCATCTGACTGGTGTAGATCCGCCATCGTGGGCCCCTGACGACCATCAATTATTTACACCGTCTGATGTAACTCACACATACCGCCATGCTATAGGCATCCACTTGTTAACCCCTTGGGCTCCAGCTAATGACACGCTCACTGAACTCCACTACAGTGGACTGCAGTCTGCGCACGGCTCTGTATAATCCACGGGAAATAAGTCCAGCGAGGGAACCGACAAATAATTTACGCTGCGCCACGCTGCTTTGCGGTGGCACTGTCCACACATGGAGCAGTCACGCGTTGGGCCTGGGGCTACCTTATCGTACGGTCATACAGGTCACAAACTATAAGCGCCAATAACACAACATGCAGGGACTAAACTACCGCCAGACACAGCACTAAATATCACCGCTAAATGATAGCATTATCCAGTTATACAGCTCGGCGGTGGCACCGGTGTTGGGGTGCCCCCTTCTGAAGTTTTCAGGGGAGATCCATCAATCCTCTGCGCCACGGTAATGAAGGAAAGAGCTTTTCATGGTGCGGATCCAGTCACAGCAATCACCCCGGACGCGTCCGTAATTATCAAGCACCGAGCAATCCCCTGCTTTTTGGTTATGGGATATCTGCAAATTACCGTGCGGCGTGTGCATGACAGACACGGGCAGCACGTGTTTAATGTAAAACGTACGCAAAATTCCAAACAAAAGATTTTAAAAAAGCGTGGATGGCTGATCCACATGCCAAGCACGGATCTACCATCGGAGTAATTAAAGGGGTTTCCACTCTGGTCATCAGTATCTGATCGGTGGCGCTCCTGTGATCACCGCTGCCTTCTCTCTGCTTTTCCTAGACCAGTGATGTCATGTTCATCGATCACATGACCTAAGAGCAGCTCAGCCCCATAGAAGTGAATGGGACTGAGCTGCGATACCAAGCACGGCCACTATACAATGTACGGCGCTGTGAGTGGTGAGCTGAGAAAAGGCAGCGGCGCTCACAGGAGAGGCGGTGCCTTCAAACAGCTGATTGGCGGGTCCCAGGTGTCAGACCCCCTCGGATCAGATCCAGAGGATAAAACCTGGAAAACCCTTTACAGCCCGATATCCTACATACTGCACCTGAGGCAGTCAGCCCACTCACCACGTCAAGGTGGCCTCTACGAGTGGGTACCTACTCTGAATTTGGGCAGCACCTTGCGGCGACCACGTCTGTCGAAAGCTCACCTTTCCATGTGGTCTTTCCAGGGTTTTTAATTAGCAGGAGACGGCAGAAGGGTTAATAAACCCCTAGCTGGTCCCAGTCTGTAGCTCCTGAGACCACATGGAAAGGGGAGCGTTTGACATCTGTTCACATGCTGCAGTACTGCGTGGTTGCTGCGCCTGTGGGTCTGTCCGGCCCAGTGCCAAGGGGGCTTAGTCTTACGGCAGGGATGTTGTCGGACTGCTGGGTCGTGCCGCCCTCTGACGCAGTGATGGTCGCCGCAAGGTGCTGTGCCAATTTAGAGCAGGTATCCACTTGACGTGGTGAGTGGGCCTAATGCCTCGTGTACGGTATGCAGATTATGGGGCGGTATACTACTAATTACCCCGAGATCAGTGCAGGACACGTAGATGTGTGATCCGCGCTTTTCTCTCTTTTTTGGAATGCAGACAATAGGTGAACCTGCCGGCAGCCGCTAAATCCCTGATCTCCTGCATAAACCATCGCCTTATAATGTTCAGAACCTGCTGAATCTTACACCGCTAAAGCCATTTCCAAATCCACGGGGATGCAATTTCCACGGGAGCTCCCCGCGAGAGAGGCGGCGGTTTATGCGGTTAGCGGACATGAATCATGCAATTTCCCATTGAGGAGACGACGCCTGAGCGCAATTAGGGCAAATAAAGGAACAAAGGAAAGGAGATTCTGATAAGAAGTGATATCACCCACTAATTAATCTAATTAATTCCACTATATTGCAGTAGATTACAGGCCGCGCGGCGGTGGCGGCGGGGCGTGAAAGAGCCGGCCACTGCATCACAGGACTTTTCTATTTGACGGCTTTCTGTTGCCAGCAGTTTTTCCTTAAAGGGGTTGTCTAGTCTCGGCAGCCGCCTTCCATTTATAAGCCAGAGCAAAGGGGTTTCTAACAAAATGACCAGAAATTTGATTTCCCGCTATTTATTGACCCCTTGATTAGGGTGCGTTAAACGGAAACTCTGCTGACAAGCCCCGACCCTCGCACCTACTCTACATCGGAGAGTCTTTAGGGCTTTCTAATGCTTAGGGGTACAAACGGCGTGGCCTGCTGGGTGCTGCCCCTCACACTGAGTAGTAGGGTTGGTGGAGCATATACAATACTACCACCCCCACCCTCCACATCTGTAAAGGAGAGGCGGGGAGGACTGTAATAGAGAGGTGGACACTCCATCACTCCATAGGGAACCCTTCTCTAACTAGAAACACAATTGGCACAATTTTTCGGCCATGATGGATCGCAGGTTTAGGCCTTCGCTGCGGTATCCTGTTAACCCTTGCACTTCTCTTGCTCAGGGGGTAACCAAACTACGAGCGCCACAATCAGCATCTGGTGGGGGACGTAGCATCTGAAACCTCCTCGAGGCCGCAGACTGTTCCATGAACCGTCACACCTTTCCTGCAGATAACCATCGGGATCTCTAAGAACGTCTGGGTCAGAAGTCCGCAACCTTCGGCACGCCAGCTGTGGTGAAACTACCGTTCCCAGAATTCCCTACTCATTTCTATGAAAGTATGCATGCTGGGAGTTGTAGTCTCACAACAGGTGGGTGCCAGACAGCAGACCAAGGATGCGTGCATGCTTCTGGCGATCTAAGAAACCAGACACGCAGCCATGATGATATCTGTGGCTCTACAAACTGGATGGAGTTATCCAAGGTTATGGAAGTGCGTGAAGGAGCACCTGGAATTATTGGGGGGGTCTAGCAAGGTCTTATGGGCGGCTGAGAAGGGCGGCTAAGGTTTCCAACGAGCTTCTGCCGAGGTGATGCGGACTTCAGCGGTCACCCCACCCAGGCTATCAGATATTGTCTGTGGCAGAGCAGCTTTCACGAACTTGACTGTCTAATCGTAAAGATTTAGGTAGCAGATCAGATCAGTCCTTGGGATAGGAAGCCATCCTCCCCGGAAATGTGCAGCTCCTCTGTAATATGGGAGGTCTCCACAAGAGCATGAAGATCCATCTTGGACTCCTCCGGTGACCGAGGAGCAGGGACCAGTGGTTTTCGTCGGTGTACCCTGTTCACGGGTCATGTTCTATATCACGCCCGATTCACTGAACTGCTGTACTGAACACAACCGGATACGTCTGCCATGTTTTCTGGCAGGAAGCAGCCATGTTCTTCTAAACTTCTACAACACCTTTACCCTGCAAGTCGCCGTTACACAGTCCCTGTAAAATTATCGGCGTCCACAGGGACCCCAGTCCCCCTCCTCCTAACAGAGAAGTCTTCTGATAATGTGACCTTCACAGTTTCATTATTTCCCCCCATAAATCAATAGTACAAGCGGTGATAAGAAACCGTGTAACATCACATATGACAGAAAAAAACGCCTCTTTCGTTCTCCACTTATCAGCCACTTCTCCTCCCCGAACTGATCAATCCTACTTCACAGCTAAAATCCACCTTCAGAGAAGTAGTGAAGAGCGGGATTACAGAATCCATGGAGGAGGCACAAACTACTGCTTTTAGTGGGAGTCTGAAGTCTCATCCCAGCGCTGGGTTCACAGCTACACTGCTGGGGTGTATGGGAGAGACAGATGGGGGGGATGTGTGCAGGGTATGGGAGACATCACAGCGGCTCATCTCCTCCAGTAGCTCAGGGACATCTGACAATTACAGATGGAACCTGCAGTGAACTGGGGTAAACTGAAAACAAATGCAGAATACCAGTCATATAATGGTCAGATACCGTGTTATCTGAAACAACAGATGCTTTACCTCTATTTATCCTAATATCTGCCCCTTTAAAGGGAGTCCGTCAGGTAGTGTATGCCCAATAACCCATTACTGCCGCCACGTGGTGCTCGTTAGGATATTTAAACCCACACCGTTCTGCTTGCTGGCAGCCTTTCTTACTGCTGTCCCTAGCTCAGCAAGTGCTCCTGCCCTCCTGTGTAAATACCAGGCAACCCCCTTACCTGAAATTCCTACTAATCCTGCACATGTGACGTAAAGCCCTGGTGCATGCACAGTACATTGATGAAGTCTTTGCCACTGCTGGGAGACTCCTGCTGCAGCGCATGCTCAGGATTTCATGACTGCAGACAGTACTGGCAGGGTCCTTACCGATGTACTGTGCATGCGCTAGGCCGAGACATGCTCAGGATTTCATGACTGCAGACAGTACTGGCAGGGTCCTTACCGATGTACTGTGCATGCGCTAGGCCGAGATATGCTCAGGATTTCATGACTGCAGACAGTACTGGCAGGGTCCTTACCGATGTACTGTGCATGCGCTAGGCCAATACATGCTCAGGATTTCATGACTGCAGACAGTACTGGCAGGGTCCTTACCGATGTACTGTGCATGCGCTAGGCCGAGACATGCTCAGGATTTCATGACTGCAGACAGTACTTGCAGGGTCCTTACCGATGTACTGTGCATGCGCTAGGCCGAGATATGCTCAGGATTTCATGACTGCAGACAGTACTGGCAGGGTCCTTACCGATGTACTGTGCATGCGCTAGGCCAATACATGCTCAGGATTTCATGACTGCAGACAGTACTGGCAGGGTCCTTACCGATGTACTGTGCATGCGCTAGGCCAATACATGCTCAGGATTTCATGACTGCAGACAGTACTGGCAGGGTCCTTACCGATGTACTGTGCATGCGCTAGGCCGAGACATGCTCAGGATTTCATGACTGCAGACAGTACTTGCAGGGTCCTTACCGATGTACTGTGAATGCGCTAGCCCGGGATATGCGACAGATTTCATGACCGCATACAGTACTGGCTCTTTAAGGCGACCGACTACTCTCTGCCCTCCAAACCCATGGCACCTGTATGCGGCAGGTGATGGAACACCGGTTGGATTTAATGGCTTGTAATAAACGTCAGGAAGTAGTTAATTTCTGTGAATCAGATGAAACGCGCTGGCTATTAGGCGGCATGTAATGCCGACATGACCTGAATATCTCAGTGAGATTAGCAGCTCTCGTCTTAGGACGTTCCTGGCAGCGGCAAAAGAATTAGGGAGCGAGGTTCATCGAATGTCCGCAGAGTCCGTAACGAACAAACCATAAAACTACAAGTGCAACCGGGGAGCAGAAAGGTTCTTCTCTGAAGAAGCCAAACCTCTAGATTATATTACTGCATATCCAGCAACTCAACACGTCAGCCGACGCGACAACCGCAACGTCCTCCTCAGAATAGACAATGTGATCGTGTCCAGGATTACCGCAAAGGGCCGCAATGTCTCCATAAACACCGCCGCGCCGTCCATCTGATGCTGCAGTTTAGTCCCAATCGCTCAATTGAAGATGAGCTGCAGTACCAGATGTGACCATGGACAGAAGTGGCGGCGCGGGGCCTTCTTTCTAATCCTGAAGAACCCTGTGATACACAGAACTCCTACTAACAATCCTTTCCCCTCCGTTACAGACATGGCAGAACCAATTCACCAGATGACACGGAACCGACGGACAGAGGAGCGGCAGTCCGTGCCCTTCCTGCTAATGAGCTGCAAAGAGAAGGTAATTAACTTCTTTACATTACTGGAAACTAAATGATAAAAAGTATCCTAGCACGCACCAGGAGGTGACAGGTCCTCCCACTGGAGGGGACTGGGCGCCCAATGCTCTCCTCTAAGGACAGCCCCCACCCGCAGTCCAACAGTGCTAGGTCCCCCAGTTTTATGGGCGCGCTCAGTTTAAATCTTAGAAGCTGTAGCAGTTACAGGTAAAGAGCTGCAGCAGAAAAGGACACACTCCTTGAGCTGTGATAGGGAGAGAGCTGAAGCAAATAGCACAATGCCCCTGAGCTGCGATAGGGAGAAATCTGCAGCGAATAGCACAATGCCCCTGAGCTGTGATAGGGAGAGAGCTGCAGCGGATAGCACAATGCCCCTGAGCTGTGATAGGGAGAGAGCTGCAGCGGATAGCACAATCCCCCTGAGCTCCGATAGGGAGAGAGCTGCATCGGATAGCACAATGCCCTGAGCTGTGATAGGGAGAAAGCTGCAGCAGATAGCACAATGCCCTGAGCTGCGATAGGGAGAAAGCTGCAGCGGATAGCACAATGCCCCTGAGCTGCGATAGGGAGAGAGCTGCAGCGGATAGCACAATGCCCCTGAGCTGCGATAGGGAGAGAGCTGCAGCAGATAGCACAATGCCCTGAGCTGCGATAGGGAGAAAGCTGCAGCGAATAGCACAATGCCCTGAGCTGCGATAGGGAGAGAGCTGCAGCAAATAGCACAATGCCCTGAGCTGCGATAGGGAAAGAGCTGCAGCAAATAGCACAATGCCCCTAAGCTGCGATAGGGAGAGAGCTGCAGCAGATAGCACAATCCCCCTGAGCTGCGATAGGCAGAGAGCTGCAGCGGATAGCACAATGCCCCTGAGCTGTGATAGGGAAAGAGCTGCAGCAGATAGCACAATCCCCCTGAGCTGCGATAGGCAGAGAGCTGCAGTGGATAGCACAATGCCCTGAGCTGCGATAGGGAGAGAGCTGCAGCATATAGCACAATCCCCCTGAGCTGCGATAGGCAGAGAGCTGCAGCGGATAGCACAATCCCCCTGAGCTGCGATAGGGAAAGAGCTGCAGCAGAAAGGACACACACCCTAAGCTGCCTGCCTTCTAGCAGAACAACTGGAGCAATGGATGGGAAGATCTCTGGATCCATGTGAGGTGCAGGGCCGGTTCTAGCTTTTTTAGAGGGAGATAGTTATGTACCATGCATTGTCCGATTTTTACATCACTCATGGCATAACCCCTTTAAGGGAGTGAGATCCCATACAACGATTTGAGTAGATCTGAGCCGCCCCCCGTGGTAAACCAGTGGAGACATTTACTGCCATCAGCCCCACAAACTGAGCCCTGTGTGGCC
This sequence comes from Bufo gargarizans, assembly GCF_014858855.1. Lineage (NCBI taxonomy): Eukaryota > Metazoa > Chordata > Amphibia > Anura > Bufonidae > Bufo > Bufo gargarizans. The sequence continues at coordinate 4,756,261 of NC_058090.1, read as the reverse complement.
CTTGCACCGGGCCCTGGACTTTGCTCTTCAGGCAGCGTGGAGGCCTGGCTTGTTGGGTCCTGCTCGCTCCCCAGCGGCTCTGACCGGCCAGGCTCCATGCACTGGGACAGGAAGAGGTCCGGCATTGGGGACTTATGTGGCCGTAGCTTCTCCAACATTGTCCACGTCTGGTTCCTCCTCAGTCACCACCCTGTGCGCACAGGAGAAGTGGTCGGGTGGCAGGACCTGGTGCAGTGGAGTGGGAGAAGGACGGGGCGGACGGCCGAGCATTTCCTCTTAATAATCCGCCCCTGCCTGGGCCTCACATGGTCACACTTATCACTATCGTTCATGAAAATTCTATAAAACCTTGTATTTGAGTTTTTTGGCTGTACTTTGCATAAGAACCTCTGAGCAGGAAATCAGATTAGGCCGATCTCTAATGCCGTGCTGAGCCCTCGCCTTGTTTTCCTAAGTAGTGACAGTTTGTAGGTCACGGCTGCTCCGCCGGCCCCGCTAACCCCACTGAGTAAATATGACGGCATGCCTGCGCTCACTGCACTTTACACTTAAAGGGACACTGCACCTAGATACGAGACAGACATACTGGAGCTATTCTCACCTCGTCATATCCACAGGTGCGATGTGGAAGCGGCCGGGGGCGCGGAGGCTCGTGTTCACATCTATGAGAGTTCTGTTAACGCCATGCTGTATTTCCGTAAAACAGCCTGAAGGCGGTGACCACAGGGACAGGGTCGTGGGTCTCAGACACGGGGCAGCTATCAGATATATACAGCACTACTTCAGTCTCGTGTCTGGCGTGGATTCGCTTTTCTGACGCTGACAATACATTTGTCACCTCAGCGACGCATACGAAATGTCACAGTGACCGGTTTCTCCGAACCGTGGATCACTGGGGAACCCAGCAGTCGGCTGTAACCTGCACCAGAACACCTCAGCGTCCTCCCGCAGCGCCCCCCGCTGGGGAGATTTTGTCTTCAGCAATAATGAATGCAAATAGACAGTGTTTAAAAAAAATCCAACGCTGGCCATCGCGCTATTCCAGAAAAAACTATTAGCAGCCCAGCTGTGCGCGTCACCTCGGGTCCAGGGGCCCATAACAAGAGCACTGGGAACGGGTCCTGCGCACTTACACATCTACCTACCTACACAGGGAGGCGTCACAGGGTTCTCCAACACAGAGTTGAGCCGGATCCCCTAGTGATCAGTTGTAATCTGTAAGGCCCCTTTCACACGGGCGAGTATTCCGCGCGGATGCGATGCGTGAGGTGAACGCATTGCACCCGCACTGAATCCGGACCCATTCATTTCTATGGGGCTGTGCACATGAGCGGTGATTTTCACGCATCACTTATGCGTTGCGTGAAAATCGCAGCATGTTCTATATTGTGCGTTTTTCAAGTAACGCAGGCCCTATAGAAATAAATGGGGGTGCGTGAAAATCGCAAGCGTCCGCAAGCAAGTGCGGATGCGGTGCGATTTTCATGCACGGTTACTAGGAGACGATCGGGATGGGGACCGATCATTATTATTTTCCCTTATAACATGGTTATAAGGGAAAATAATAGCATTCTGAATACAGAATACATAGTACAATAGCGCTGGAGGGGTTAAAAAATAAAATAATAATTTAACTCACCTTAGTCCAGTTGATCGCGCAGCCGGCATCTCGTCTGTCTCCTTTGCTGAACAGGACCTGTGGTGACGTCACTCCGGTCATCACATGATCCATCACATGATCTTTTACCATGGTGACGTCACCACAGGTCCTGTTCAGCAAAGGAGACAGACGAGAAGCCGGGCAGCGTGATCAAGTGGACTAAAGGGGAGTTAAAAAAAAATTAACCCCTCCAGCGCTATTGTACTATGAATTCTGTATTCAGAATGCTGTTATTTTCTCTTATAACCATGTTATAAGGGCAAATAATGCAATCTACACAACACCGAACCCAAGCCTGAACTTCTGTGAAGTAGTTCGGGTTTGTGTACCAAACACGCGCAATTTTTCTCACGCGAGTGCAAAACGCATGACAATGTTTTGCACTCGCGCGTGTTCCCACAACGCACGCGCACATTTTCCCGCAACACCCGTGTGAAAAAGGCCTAAGGGAACCGGGCAGCAAGTGTCCAGAATCTGTACAGCACCTCCACAGGACAAATGAAGCATTACATTACTCCCAGTGACATTACTGTACTGTGCGGCTGTGTAGGGTCCTCCAGTACAGGCGCCGCTTACACAATCCACTTTCTAGTAATACGCTAATACAACCAGATCCTCCTGCGTCCATCTCAGGGGAGGCCTTACACAGCGGCTATCCTCTCCGACCCCTGACAGGGTGTATGATCCATCTATGGATAATCTATAATACTTTCAGGCTGAGGGACATCTATGCTCGTCTTCAGACCGATCAGTCCTATAAATTCCCATCAATCAGACCCATCAACCGTGCATGTGGTAGACAGGAGGGCCAAGAAACCCAAACCTCCATTCCCAAAACTAAATGGTGTGGTGTGTGGCGGCATTAACGGTACTGTGCATCTATGTCCAGCATATTACTGCAGAGGTCTGTCTTTCCGACAGTGCGGAGAACTGCTGTACGAGAAGAGGCAGTACGGAAAAGCCAAGTGGGCCTGCATCAAGATGAAGGAGGAGCGATACGAGCAGAGCATATGCATGGGCTTCATGAAGCTCATGAGATACATCTGCGAACAGAACTCCTTAGGTAAGACCTTTATTACCAGGACGCTCAACAATGCAATAATGTCTGATGCCTACAAAGCAGCAGCAACACAACAAACTAGGAGCAGACAGCGCCCCCCTTGTCTTCAGACTGTGTCTGGTATTGCAATTAATTTGAATGGAGATGAGCTGCAATACCCCATGCCGACCACTGAGAAGAGTGGCGCTGTTCGTGGAAAACGTAACCTTGTTTTTCGAACCTCATGCGTTAGGCAGAGTTCACACTGCACTCGCGGTGTATGCTCCGGGAAAGCTTCCGGCGTATAGTCAGGCATATATTCACACAACGAGGCCACACAGTCTGCACTATTACTTAACGTATACAGACAGGAGATCCTCCCAGCGTATGCCTGTGTTTTTCAAACAAGGATAGGGCATTTCTGCAGGTTTAAAAAAAACACGTTGGCGCGCGCTCGGCCAGTATCAGTGTTTTGCGGACAGTGTGCATGAGCCCTTAGATGTGAATGAAGAGCCCGATACAATCCATAGAACAGCCAATCACACCGCGGCGCGCGATTAGGCACCAAGTCCGAGAAAGCTGTAACAAGGCAGGTTGTCGGAATGTTTCTCCCTAGGCCAATACCTGGGCATGACCATCCCAATCCTGACTACCGTGCACATGGACGAGGCAAGGACGGGGATCACACGCTCTGTGACGGTGGCTTATTACATCCCAGCCCATCTTCAAGACGATCCACCTCAACCGACAGACCAGGAAATCATCATCGAGGAATGGCCGACGACCGTCGTCTTCTCCAGGTACGATTAGATCATTCAGGTCAATCATCTGATTCTTACAAGATAAGAGCCACGGAGCCAGTACGGTCCTACAAGCGCAAACACTGAAAGTGGGAGGCGGCATTACCTGTCCGGCGCGTGGCGGCATTAACGTCACTGTGTCTGATGACACTAATGGTATTCTGCGTGGCGGCATTAATGGTACTGTGTGACTGTGTGGTGACTTTAATGGAATGGCGTATGGCCAGGTTAATGGTAGTGTCTGGCGGCATTAATGGTAGTGTGTGTGGCGGCATTAACGTCACTGTGTCTGATGACACTAATGGTATTCTGTGCGGTGACTTTAATGGAATGGCGTGTGGCCAGGTTAATTGTAGTGTCTGGCGGCATTAATGGTAGTGTCTGGCGGCATTAATGGTAGTGTGTGTGGCCAGATTAACGTCACTGTGTCCGATGACACTAATGGTATTCTGCGTGGCGGCATTAATGGTACTGTGTGACTGTGTGGTGACTTTAATGGAATGGCGTATGGCCATTAATGGTAGTGTCTGGCGGCATTAATGGTAGTGTGTGTGGCCAGATTAACGTCACTGTGTCTGATGACACTTATGGTATTCTGTGCGTGTGGCCAGGTTAATTGTAGTGTCTGGCTGCATTAATAGTACAGCGTCTGGCGACATTAACAGACATGTGGCAGCTTTAACTGTACTGTGAACGGTGGCATTTAGTAAGTGTATGGGCGGTATTAATTAAATGCTGTATTGGGGTTACCAAGTAAGGCATAGTATGGCGGTATTAAAGGAATATTCCCATCTTATAAAGTGATTGCCTATCACTTGTGGGGGCCCCGAGTTCTGAGGAGCCACCTGTCCTGAGAATTACGTGGCACAGCGCTGGGGTGGCACTGCATCCGCTATGATGCTTTCCCTGCAAGGAGCTGCATGGAGCCCGGCTGTGGTGAAGGTCTGTATTCTGAGGATCGGTGGGGGTCCCATAGGTCAGACCCTCCCACATGCTAGCGATATGTGATCACTTTTCAAGATGGCGATAAACCTTTAGGGTGCGGGAAACTGAACCTTCACAGGAGTTTCTGCGAATACCGGTAATCTGCTGAACATTTCCTAACCCTTCTTATATCTAAACCAATGAAAAACTCTAAATATCCACACGGGACACTAGTGCGGCACGCGGGGTGCGACTTCTCTTATTCGCCCTTCACTTTTAACCACAATCCGCGCGCCGCCGACCTCCAAACAACTCCCATTTCTGTACCTCTATAGGTTCATCATAAGAAGGATTTAAACCTTGGGGGGGGGGGGGGGGGGGGAACACACACGTGTATATAGATATATATATACATATTACGTAGAATTGTCAGGTTGGCAGAAAGGCGCTTAATCCTCTTTGAAAAGCAGCGCTCGGGAGGCGGGGGCCACTTCTTTGCCCTTCTGGCCGCCCGTGGCTTGACCTTACGAGAACAAGGCCGGCGTAATTAGCACATTCTTCATCTTCCGAGAGGAACGCTTTCATGTCAGACATATTGGGATTCGATAAGACGGGGGTCTCTGCGACCTGACATGAGGGACTTGAGGTTTTATAACCAGGGACACCCCCGCTCCGAGTCATAAAAGGCATGGAGGGAACGTCGCGGCCCGAGCTGCTCCCCGCTGCATCGGACAATGAGCGCTAATAAGCGGGGGATCGGCGCGGTGGGAGAACTCCGAGGGAGACCAATTTACAGCTCCTCACTGTACAAGAGGAAACACAAAGAGCGAGGCGGCCGAACCCGCAGAGGTTATTAAACGACTAACTGCTCAAATAGACAAGAAGCAACACAAAGCGCCGTCTCCGCGTCTACCGCAATCAGTTATTTCCTTTATTGCGTCTCTTTCACTCCCTTTAATGGCACAAGGGGCTCCGACGGCGAAGTGGCTTACAGACTAATCCTGCTCAACTAGAACGGATCCTTAAAGGGAGTGTCCTCAAGGCATGAGGCCTCCATTGAACGGGTATTGCCGTGTTAAGAATCACGCTGCAGGGAAGGGAGAGGAGGCTGCACATGCACAGCTCTGCATTAAGCGCTATAAGACTTCCAAAAAACGGATAATGGGCCTCCTCTCCGTTCCCAGCAGCGAGATGGGGCCCCGTCCACGCAGACAGGGTGGGTCCCAGAGGTGGCGCCATCACAGGCATTTATAGGACATCCACAGGATAACTGCATCCCTACAGGAATAACCGGAGAACTGGCCACGGGGCTCCTCTCCATTCATTTCTATGGAGTTATGAAAACACCAGAGGGGGACCCCCAATCGCTCTGGCGATGGGTGCAGGTCACTGAGGTGGGGCCCACCTCTATCAGACATAAACATCTATGACGATGAGTAGAGAGCAGCTACAAAGACTCTGGAGCACCCGGCGTGTGCGCAGTATCGTCCATAGACCTCAAAGGGCTCCATGTAATGCTCGGTCTCCCCTCTGGGGGTGCTGTAGAGGCACTGCACATAGATGGGACCCCCTCAATCAGCTGATTTTCAAGAAATCCTTCTAAAAAGGGAAAAGCAAATAAAGTCTACCCAATGGAAGCTAAACACGAGGGCCATAAAGGGAAAACATATAAAGGGTTTTCTCAGCGCTTCCCTCTGGACGGGTCACCGTCGGTCCTTGATCTAATATACAGGAGATCTGCTCAACGCCTTAACCAGTTCCTAACCAGCTGCTCGGTGATGTGGAAGGGGCCGAGTACAAGGCCTGTTATGTAATGGGGAGAAGCTCGGCGGGCGGCAGGAGCAGCAGACCCTCAGCTGACTGTCTCGCGCTCAGGCCAGGAGCTGTCTCTTCTCATTTCCAGCGTGGGCTGATCGCTCCGTCTCCTCGTGTCAAGCTGAAATCTACAAACCTACAAAGAGCCTTTCCCTCTAAATCAGAAAGTGGTGGATGTGGTCACCTGGCGTCTTCTAGTCCGAGACGCGTTTCATCTCCTGCAAGGTCCTCTTAGGGCGGATTCACATTAAGGGCTCATTCAGACGGCCGTATGCTATCCGCAAAAATGCGGATCCGTTTTTTTGCGGATTAGATGCTGACCTATTCACTTCTATGGGGCCCTTTTCTATTCCAAGGTTCCGCAAAATAAATGAAACATGTCCTATACTTGTCCGTGAAAATCAGGACATGGCCCTATTGAAGTCTATGGGTCAGCAAAAATACTGAATGCTATCAGTTTTTTGCGGATCCGCAAAAAAACGGATAGCATTCAGTATTTTTGCAGACAGCATACGGCTGTCTGAATGAGCCCTAAGGCTGAAGGCAGTTTATTTCATAAAGAGCGGGAGCATATAGACGATGGACGTCGGCTTCCCCTTCAGGAGGGATACACTACTGGCTCCGGCTCAAACAACTGCACCAAAAACGCTGGGTGTGAAACCAGCCTAAGAGTACAAGGCGGCGGCGGTGCACAGCGTCGTACAGCGGCGGCAACGCGCTGCGAAAAAACCCAAAGTGCAGACTGACCTGCGGTAAAATGGTAGAATGTCAACTTATCGATCTCCACTGCAGGATTTCACTCATTGCAATGCATGAAAACCTGCAGCGGAAACGCAGCAGAATCCACCCCATGTGCTTGCACCCTTAAAGGGGATGTCTGGTCTCAGAAAGACATATTGCCATCTGCCTGACAGATCCCGCATCGCCGCTCTGGTTCTCCTGGCTGCAGCAATGAGGTCACATGTACCCTGCAGCCAATCACTGGCCTCAGGGGGCGCACCAAAGTGGTGCAGTGATTGGCTGCTTCAGTCACATGTTGTTGAGATGACATCATCGCTGCAGCCAGAAGAACCAGATGGGGCCAGAGCAGCGGCGCGGGATCTGTCAGCAACTATTACTTATCGCAGGTGGATCATGTTTTGTCTGGTTTCCGGCAAAATCTTGAAAACCCCTTTAAGGCCCCATTCACACAACTGTATTTTTGCTCCACATCCGATCCGCATTTTTTGCAGACTGGATGTGGACCCATTCATTTAAAAAAAACGCGTTGCATTGTGTGCTGTCCGCATCTGTATGTTCGTTCCACGGCCCCGCAAAAAAGATAGAACATGTCCTTTGCTTGTCTGTTTTGCGGACAAGAACAGACATTGTGACAATGGGTCAGAAAAAATTAAAAAAAGGATGCAACACGGACGGCAAATAAGCGACCTGGCTCATTTCACACCGCAATCTGCAGTGAGGCCGAGGTTTCTGTCCAGATGATTTCCTGCCAGGAACCTCGGTCGTAGGCAACGTCCTCGCAGGCTCCATGAAAATGTTCCTATCGCCAACCTGCGCACGACGCGGTGGGCGGAGCCGTCTATAAACGCTATGTTCTCTCGTTACAGATCATTCCTTGGAGCAACCAACGAGGAGACCATCATGCGAGAGATCTCCCTGTTGGCCGAGCTGCTGGAGTCCCCCGAGCTGTGCCGACAAGACACCTTTATCGTCGCCGGATACACAAACCCAGCGGCCGCCGACAGGCGCAGCGAAATCTGGTTCCTGCAGAGGCCTTAATCACGGAGTGTGGACTGGAGCGAGCGATGAGTGGTGGCCTCCGTGGACATGAAGCGTCTTCTCTGAGCTGTCTTGGGACATTTCCCTCCTAAGCGCACGTGCAGACTTACCTGCAGGTCGGACTCATACTTATCCCTTGAAGGGTTGTCATGGTAATTGCACACTGACCTATAGAGTCATAACTCCCCCTGTCGCCGACTCCCATCCCATTATGTACAGGAGTCACGGCGAGGTTGGACCGCCATTTGTGCTCCATTTCTAAGCCGACATGCACCTTGGCTTTAGCGATATCGGAGGCCCGGTTCCTTATGGAGGCCGCAGAGGAGGCACCCAGCAAGGTCTGACAGCTGGAGCCATCTTTTCTGAGGTTCCTCCCGACAACCCTCAGGGTATGTTCACACATGAACTTTCCACACACTACGGAGAAAGCCTGCGGCGTAGACCGGCTCACGCGGTGGGGCTCGAGCTGCAGCCTGACAATTTACGCCGCAGGTTTCACTCCGGCTTTCAACCTTTACAATGCAGAAGACCCCGTGAGCCCAGCAGCGGTGCCGTTACAAAACCTAGCCCGTTAGAGGTTGTCCGCTGCGGAAACTCCGTCATGTGTGGCTGTACCCTTAGGGTGTGTTCACACGGGAACGACCGGCTGCAGATTTTATGGAAAATGTCAAGCTTATTAAAAGTAGCAGCAAAGTGGATGAGATTTTACCAAACCGCTGGGAATTCATGCAGAAATTGCTGTGCAGTGGGGAATTTACAGCAGCCATATTGACCGTCATCCAGCTTTTCCAGTCACAGATACAAATGAGAAATGTCCCAACAGAACTTCTATAACATTAGAGAAGACGGTGGATCAAGGACCCGACCTCCTGGGGTGGAACTGGTCAGGACTATGGCTCCATACTTATCGGCCTACCCCCACTCTAATGAATGGGACTGAGCTGCAGTACCAGACACAGCCTGCGGACAAGTGTGGCAGCGTTCATAACACTCCTGGACAGCCGCTGATATCTGCGCTGTATATCCTTCCCCTAAACACAGCGAAAGCGACAAGGACATCGCAGATTCTCCAAGAATCTCTGCCAACCCAGAGAAACCGGAAGCTGGCGTCTACCCCAGGGATCAGCTCTGCCCTCCGGTTCCCCTGTGTGTAAGGAAAGGATTAACCTTGTGAAAAAAAAAGAGCAGGAGCTTTAAATTTTAAAACTTCCACACAAAGCAAAAGCGGATTTGTGAAGCCTCCGAAGGGTTAAGTAACGAGATGTCAAGATTAACCCCTCAATGGGTCGCTGGGGGGGGAACAGCAAAAGTACAGATTAGTGTTGTGGAGGCGATGCACTAAGACCGCCACGTGGTGCGCCAGTGTCCGGCGCCGCTCCGGCCTAAGATCCTGGAAATCCATTGCACCAGAAACTCAAATCTACACCTAGATCTTAGAGGTGGGAGGAAGGGAAAATACGCGGCACAACCGTTAAAAAAGGTGAGTGTGACATTTTTGCGCAGAGAGGGTTTGTGCAGATATTTAACAAGAAACATAAAACCAGTTCAGAGAACAGGAGACCTCAGAAATGGCGGATACCAGGGAGCAGCAGAACGCATGCCCGAAATCGCACATCATTCTCCGTTATTACACAATTACAAACCATTGGCCACAATGAATAACGTGCAAGGGCCGTGTTGTTGGGAACTTCCAGCGATGACAATCAGATCACAGAGGGTCCTCACAAAGCCCCTCTAGTCAGCCGAGACAGCCGCCATGATGTGAACTCTTTACCAGGAATGCTATGAAATCACTGGGTGTCCACGGTTCAGACCCTTCACTACTCAGGGGCGGCAGGAGCAAGTAAGCATCCAACATGTCAGGAAAATCCACACCACTCATAATGAAGGCTCATGCTAACCCCCAAACTACTGTGCATATCAGGGGTGCAACGCCTGCACTAATAATACAGAAGGATCACTTGATTGTAAGGATATTAGTGAGTTATTAAGTGTCTGGGGTCCCTTTAAAATGAACACCAAAATTTATTTCACCAAAAGTATATATAAGCTGACTGCTACCACTAGAGGGAGCTCAGGAGATTACTGCATACAGATATATACAGCCACCACTAGAGGGAGCTCAGGAGATTACTACATACAGATATATACAGCCACCACTAGAGGGAGCTCAGGAGATTACTGCATACAGATATATACAGCCACCACTAGAGGGAGCTCAGGAGATTACTGACATACAGATATATACAGCCACCACTAGAGGGAGCTCAGGAGATTACTGCATACAGATATATACAGCCACCACTACAGGGAGCTCAGGAGATTACTGCATACAGATATATACAGCCACCACTAGAGGGAGCTCAGGAGATTACTGCATACAGATATATACAGCCACCACTAGAGGGAGCTCAGGAGATTACTACATACAGATATATACAGCCACCACTAGAGGGAGCTCAGGAGATTACTACATACAGATATATACAGCCACCACTAGAGGGAGCTCAGGAGATTACTACATACAGATATATACAGCCACCACTAGAGGGAGCTCAGGAGATTACTAGCATACAGATATATACAGCTACCACTAGAGGGAGCTCAGGAGATTACTAGCATACAGATATATACAGCCTACCACTAGAGGGAGCTCAGGAGATTAACACATACAGATATATACAGCCACCACTAGAGGGAGCTATACAGCCACCACTAGAGGGAGCTCAGGAGATTACTACATACAGATATATACAGCCACCACTAGAGGGAGCTCAGGAGATTACTAGCATACAGATATATACAGCCACCACTAGAGGGAGCTCAGGAGATTACTAGCATACAGATATATACAGCCACCACTAGAGGGAGCTCAGGAGATTACTAGCATACAGATATATACAGCCACCACTAGGGGGAGCTCAGGAGTTTAATGCATACAGATATATACAGCCACCACTAGGGGGAGCTCAGGAGATTACTAGCATACAGATATATACAGCCACCACTAGAGGGAGCTCAGGAGATTACTGCATACAGATATATACAGCCACCACTAGAGGGAGCTCAGGAGATTACTACATACAGATATATACAGCCACCACTAGAGGGAGCTCAGGAGATTACAGCATACAGATATATACAGCCACCACTAGAGGGAGCTCAGGAGATTAATGCATACAGATATATACAGCCACCACTAGAGGGAGCTCAGGAGATTACTGCATACAGATATATACAGCCACCACTAGAGGAAGCTCAGGAGATTACTGCATACAGATATATACAGCCACCACTAGAGGGAGCTCAGGAGATTACTGCATACAGATATATACAGCCACCACTAGAGGGAGCTCAGGAGATTGATATATACAGCCACCACTAGAGGGAGCTCAGGAGATTACTACATACAGATATATACAGCCACCACTAGAGGGAGCTCAGGAGATTACTACATACTGATATATACAGCCACCACTAGAGGGAGCTCAGGAGATTACTGCATACAGATATATACAGCCACCACTAGAGGGAGCTCGGAGATTACTACATACAGATATATACAGCCACCACTAGAGGGAGCTCAGGAGATTACTACATACAGATATATACAGCCACCACTAGAGGGAGCTCAGGAGATTACAGCATACAGATATACAGCCACCACTAGAGGGAGCTCAGGAGATTACTGCATACAGATATATACAGCCACCACTAGAGGGAGCTCAGGAGATTACTACATACAGATATATACAGCCACCACTAGAGGGAGCTCAGGAGATTACTAGCATACAGATATATACAGCCACCACTAGAGGGAGCTCAGGAGATTACTCATACAGATATATACAGCCACCACTAGAGGGAGCTCAGGAGATTACTACATACAGATATATACAGCCACCACTAGAGGGAGCTCAGGAGATTACTAGCATACAGATATATACAGCCACCACTAGAGGGAGCTCAGGAGATTACTACATACAGATATATACAGCCACCACTAGAGGGAGCTCAGGAGATTACTACATACAGATATATACAGCCACCACTAGAGGGAGCTCAGGAGATTACTACATACAGATATATACAGCCACCACTAGAGGGAGCTCAGGAGATTACTACATACAGATATATACAGCCACCACTAGAGGGAGCTCAGGAGATTACTAGCATACAGATATATACAGCCACCACTAGAGGGAGCTCAGGAGATTACTACATACAGATATATACAGCCACCACTAGAGGGAGCTCAGGAGATTACTGCATACAGATATATACAACCACCCCCAGAGGGAGCTCAGGAGATTACTACATACAGATATATACAGCCACCCCCAGAGGGAGCTCAGGAGATTACTACATACAGATATATACAGCCACCACTAGAGGGAGCTCAGGAGATTACTACATACAGATATATACAGCCACCACTAGAGGGAGCTCAGGAGATTACTACATACAGATATATACAGCCACCACTAGAGGGAGCTCAGGAGATTACTGCATACAGATATATACAGCCACCACTAGAGGGAGCTCAGGAGTTTAATGCATACAGGTATATACAGCCACCACTAGGGGGAGCTCAGGAGATTACTGCATACAGGTATATACAGCCACCACTAGAGGGAGCTCAGGAGTTTAATGCATACAGGTTTACAGTTGGGTTGAGTGGAGCGTACAGAACATTGGACCTGAAGGAGAAGGTTTTACAAGATTCACTCTGAAGCTCTGGAGGATCCGTCCAGTCCTGCATTATGGACACTGTGGAAAACCTCGTCATTGTCTCAAGTCATCCTGGGATATTTTCAAAAAACCCGTTTTGTGCCACCAAGGGGCAATTCTGCTCTCAGACGAAGACCATGGTAATCTAACCACAAACCCCTGAAAAGACACTGGTTGCTATGGACAAACTGCCTAGCAACAAGCCTGTCCGTAATTAAAGGATTGTCACTGTGCTGAACGGCAGTATGGCGCCACTCACGCCTTGTCACTTCCCATCGCAGCCGGCATTATTAGTGTCTATTCACACGTCCGCAAATTGCAGATCCGCAAAACACGGACACTGGCCATGTGCGTTACGCATTTTGCGGACCTCACATGGCTGCACTATGATAGAAATGCCTCTTCTTGTCGGTGGCTGTGGACAAGAATAGGACATGTTCTATTTTTTTGCGGGGCCGCAGAACGGATTGGGGATACGGACAGCACACGGTCCCATTGAAAATGAATTCAATGTATGTAGTAAATGTGCTGTAAGACGTGTATCTGAATAAACCGTGGATGTTTTATTCTGGACCCGCTGAGGTTACTGTCCCTTTAAGACTAATTTCCATACAGCACGGTGATGGATGGCGGGACATGCATTACATAAGGGGGCAAACCAACAGGTCAGAGGTCACATACTTTGGGTTCACTCACATAATACATGGGTCGTCGAGCCATTCTCTGGGTAGGCGCTGCCACATGTCACTGCGTCTCTGGTACCGCAAACAATACATGCGGTTTTTGCAGCGTTTTCTTTCAGCAGAGGGAGAGCGCACAGCGGGGTAATCACCGTCATGTAACTCAGCACGGCTGCTACGTGAGGCAGCGCCTGCAGCCATGTACCTGCCCCGATACGAGGAGCCCGCATACACTGCAGCTCCCCACCGCGTGCGCGCGATCGGAGCAGCTCCCCACCGCGTGCGCGCGATCGGAGCAGCTCCCCACCGCGTGCGCGCGATCGGAGCAGCTCCCCACCGCGTGCGCGCGATCGGAGCAGCTCCCCACCGCGTGCGCGCGATCGGAGCAGCTCCCCACCGCGTGCGCGCGATCGGAGCAGCTCCCCACCGCGTGCGCGCGATCGGAGCAGCTCCCCACCGCGTGCGCGCGATCGGAGCAGCTCCCCACCGCGTGCGCGCGATCGGAGCAGCTCCCCACCGCGTGCGCGCGATCGGAGCAGCTCCCCACCGCGTGCGCGCGATCGGAGCAGCTCCCCACCGCGTGCGCGCGATCGGAGCAGCTCCCCACCGCGTGCGCGCGATCGGAGCAGCTCCCCACCGCGTGCACGGGATCGGAGCAGCTCCCCACCGCGTGCACGGGATCGGAGCAACTTTCTAAGGGTACTTTCACACCTGCGGCAGGACGGATCCGACAGGCTGTTCACCCTGTCGGATCCGTCCTTCCGCTATTTCGCCGCTCCATCCCCATTGACTATAATGGGGACGGGGCGGAGCTCTGGCGCAGCACGGCAGTTTGCGGTGAGAGGCCGCCGGACTAAAAAGTCGGACATGCAGGACTTTTAGTCCGGCGGCCTTTCGCCGTGCACTGCTGTGCTGCGCCGGAGCTCCGCCCCGTTCCCATTTAAGTCAATGGGGATAGAGCGGCGGTCCGGCGGCACAGCAAAATAGCGGAAGGACGGATCAGACAGGGTGAACAGCCTATCGTATCCGTCCTGCCGCAAGTGTGAAAGTAGCCTGACGTGTGCACAGGATCGGTGCAACTCCCTATTGTGTGCGCGTGATCGGAGCAACTTTCTAATGTATGCACATGATAAAAACTCCATAATGCACTGCATAAGGGTGCCCACTGCCCTTATACCCAAACATATTACAAAAAATAAAAAATGAGGGTCACATGCATTGAGCCCTGGCCTGTTAGGTTATGACCGCAGGCAGCAGGATTTCTGCAATTTCACCTGCAAAATCGGCAATGAATCCGTTCCATGCACTTATCGTCGATTTTGCAGCAGATCTGCAGGGAATTCCACTCTGTCTACCAGCCGCCATTTACACTCCTGATATGGAGGCACTGGAGACGCTCCCCATCAGCCCCACTGATCCCAGGGGAGGAAGCATCCACAGACCGGCTCACGGTGACGAGGAGGGGTTTTATTCATCTCTCTCCATGCCACTGCTTTTCTAGAGCTCTGTACAGCACATCTGCAGTTATGCAACCTCTGCCATCCAGGGATCTAGAAAAGCTGAGTGAAACATGGGGCGGCCATATTGGTAATGCTGCTGACAAACCTATGAAGACATCTGAGAATGAAACACAGCGAGATAATTCACAGACGTCTGCTGCCCCCTAGTGGTCTGTCCGTGGAAGAGCAAGAACCATGATTATACCCGAGAATCCGCATAGCCCGTCACTGTATGACTGATGTATGTCCGACCCCCGGGACCACCAACCTGCAGAACAAAGGGGTCTGATACTGCAGTGGAATCACCCATTAGGGAATTCAGAGTTAATTTTGGGTGTGGGGGGGGGGGTCTTCTGTACTAAAACCATATTGCACAGCAGCGCTAGAAAAAGGTGCAGTGAGAACCCAGAGCCGACCAAGGACCCATCCATACCATATTACTCAATGAACAAGAGCCGGGGCCCCCCTGTAGGCAGGACTTTATACAGGGGGGGGCGCTCCCCTGTAGGCAGGACTTTATACAGGGGGGGGGGGCGCTGCCCTGTAGGCAGGACTTTATACAGGGGGGTGCGCTCCCCTGTAGGCAGGACTTTATACAGGGGGGGGGGCGCACCCCAGTAGGCAGGACTTTATACAGGGGGGGGCGCTCCCCTGTAGGCAGGACTGTATACAGGGGGGGGGGGCTGCCCTGTAGGCAGGACTTATACGGGGGGGGGGGGGGGCGCTCCCCTGTAGGCAGGACTGTATACAGGGGGGGGGGGGGCTGCCCTGTAGGCAGGACTTTATACAGGGGGGGGGGGGGGCGCTCCCCTGTAGGCAGGACTTTATACAGGGGGGGGGCGCTCCCCTGTAGGCAGGACTTTATACAGGGGGGGGGCGCTCCCCTGTAGGCAGGACTTTATACAGGGGGGGGGGCGCTCCCCTGTAGGCAGGACTTTATACAGGGGGGGGGGGGCGCTCCCCTGTAGGCAGGACTTTATACAGGTGGGGGGGGGGCGCTGCCCTGTAGGCAGGACTTTATACAGGGGGGGGCGCTGCCCTGTAGGCAGGACTTTATACAGGGGGGGGGGGGGGGCGCTCCCCTGTAGGCAGGACTTTATACAGGGGGGGGGCGGTCCCCTGTAGGCAGGACTTTATACAGGGGGGGGTGGTCCCCTGTAGGCAGGACTTTATACAGGGGGGGGGGCGCTCCCCTGTAGGCAGGACTTTATAGAGGGGGGGGGGCGCTCCCCTGTAGGCAGGACTTTATACAGGGGGGGCGCTCCCCAGTAGGCAGGACTTTATACAGGGGGGGGCGCTGCCCTGTAGGCAGAACTTTATACAGGTGGGGGCGCTGCCCTGTAGGCAGGACTTTATACAGGTGGGGGGCGCTGCACTGTAGGCAGGACTTTATACAGGGGGGGGGGGCGCTGCCCTGTAGGCAGGACTTTATACAGGGGGGGCGCTCCCCTGTAGGCAGGACTTTATACAGGGGGGGGCGCTGCCCTGTAGGCAGAACTTTATACAGGGGGGGGCGCTGCCCTGTAGGCAGGACTTTATACAGGTGGGGGGCGCTGCACTGTAGGCAGGACTTTATACAGGGGGGGGGGCGCTGCCCTGTAGGCAGGACTTTATACAGGGGGGGGGCGCTCCCCTGTAGGCAGGACTTTATACAGGGGGGGGGGGCGCACCCCAGTAGGCAGGACTTTATACAGGGGGGGGGCGCTCCCCTGTAGGCAGGACTGTATACAGGGGGGGGGCTGCCCTGTAGGCAGGACTTATACGGGGGGGGGGGGCGCTCCCCTGTAGGCAGGACTGTATACAGGGGGGGGGGGCTGCCCTGTAGGCAGGACTTTATACAGGGGGGGGGGGGGGGGCGCTCCCCTGTAGGCAGGACTTTATACAGGGGGGGGGGCGCTGCCCTGTAGGCAGAACTTTATACAGGTGGGGGGCGCTGCCCTGTAGGCAGGACTTTGTACAGGTGGGGGGCGCTGCACTGTAGGCAGGACTTTATACAGGGGGGGGGGGGCGCTGCCCTGTAGGCAGGACTTTATACAGGGGGGGGGCGCTCCCCTGTAGGCAGGACTTTATACAGGGGGGGGGGCGCACCCCAGTAGGCAGGACTTTATACAGGGGGGGGGCGCTCCCCTGTAGGCAGGACTGTATACAGAGGGGGGGGGCTGCCCTGTAGGCAGGACTTATACGGAGGGGGGGGGGGGGGCTCCCCTGTAGGCAGGACTGTATACAGGGGGGGGGGGGCTGCCCTGTAGGCAGGACTTTATACAGGGGGGGGGCGCTCCCCTGTAGGCAGGACTTTATACAGGGGGGGGGCGCTCCCCTGTAGGCAGGACTTTATACTAGGGGGGGGGGCGCTCCCCTGTAGGCAGGACTTTATACAGGGGGGGGGGGGCGCTCCCCTGTAGGCAGGACTTTATACGGGGGGGGGGGGGGGGGGGGGGCGCTGCCCTGTAGGCAGGACTTTATACGGGGGGGGGGGGCACTGCCCTGTAGGCAGGACTTTATACGGGGGGGGCGCTGCCCTGTAGGCAGAACTTTATACAGGGGGGGGCGCTGCCCTGTAGGCAGAACTTTATACAGGTGGGGGGGGGGGGCGCTGCCCTGTAGGCAGGACTTTATACAGGGGGGGGCGCTGCCCTGTAGGCAGGACTTTATACAGGGGGGGGCGCTGCCCTGTAGGCAGGACTTTATACGGGGGGGGGGGGGCGCTGCCCTGTAGGCAGGACTTTATACGGGGGGGGGCGCTGCCCTGTAGGCAGGACTTTATACAGGGGGGGCGCTCCCCTGTAGGCAGGACTTTATACAGGGGGGGGGCGCTCCCCTGTAGGCAGGACTTTATACAGGGGGGGGGGGGGGCGCTCCCCTGTAGGCAGGACTTTATACAGGGGGGGGGGGGCGCTCCCCTGTAGGCAGGACTTTATACAGGGGGGGGGCGCTGCCCTGTAGGCAGAACTTTATACAGGTGGGGGGCGCTGCCCTGTAGGCAGGACTTTATACAGGGGGGGGGGGGGCGCTCCCCTGTAGGCAGGACTTTATACAGGGGGGGGGCGCTGCCCTGTAGGCAGGACTTTATACAGGGGGGGCGCTCCCCTGTAGGCAGGACTTTATACAGGGGGGGGGCGCTCCCCTGTAGGCAGGACTTTATACAGGGGGGGGGGGGGGCGCTCCCCTGTAGGCAGGACTTTATACAGGGGGGGGGGGGCGCTCCCCTGTAGGCAGGACTTTATACAGGGGGGGGGCGCTGCCCTGTAGGCAGAACTTTATACAGGTGGGGGGCGCTGCCCTGTAGGCAGGACTTTATACAGGGGGGGGCGCTGCCCTGTAGGCAGGACTTTATACAGGGGGGGGCGCACCCCAGTAGGCAGGACTTTATACAGGGGGGGGCGCTCCCCTGTAGGCAGGACTGTATACAGGGGGGGGGCTGCCCTGTAGGCAGGACTTATACGGGGGGGGGGGGTCCCCTGTAGGCAGGACTGTATACAGGGGGGGGGGCTGCCCTGTGGGCAGGACTTATACGGGGGGGGCGCTCCCCTGTAGGCAGGACTGTATACAGGGGGGGGGGGCTGCCCTGTAGGCAGGACTTATACGGGGGGGGGGCGCTGCCCTGTACGCAGGACTTATTCGGGGGGCTCACCTGTATGTAGGACTTCTGCACGGCCTCCAGTTCATCTCCCAGAGGCACCACAAACTTCTCAAGCTGCCTTTCATGGGAATATGGCTGGATGTCCGGGGAATCCTCCGACCGCAGCTCTATCCGGCTGATCAGCAGGTTTGACACGACTTGCTGCACAGACTAAAGGGACAGAAACAGGACTGAGCAGTCGCCATACGGATTCCAGATTACAAGACTATCATATATGATAGAGGAGCAGCGGTATGGCCCACTGCTAATGGTCTAGGGGGCTGTATGCAGGGCCCATACAATGAAGAGCTGCTGACCGGCAGTGACTGTCAGGGACCCCTGCATGTGGCCACGTTATGAACCCGCGGGCCCGCCAGACCTCTGCATCCAGGAGGAGAGGGTTTATTGGGATATGGGGCTTAGCTCCAGTCGGGGGAGCGGCACACAGACCCATGTGCGGCCTGGGTAACGCAGATCGTCTCACCTTGGTATCACTGCCAGGGGTAGCGCTCAGAGCCAAGATCCGAAACTGTGCCGTGTAATTGCTGAGCTCTCGTACGACCTGGTAAAGAAGATAAATCATTCATCAGGGGTCTGAAGCAATTTAGAGTTTGAAAGGAAAATACTTTTGTTCAATAATAAAGAAAAAAAAAAAAAAAAAAAAGTTCTAGAATTACCGCGTCCTGAACGCCCTCCGTTCCTGCAATGTCAGGTAAGTTGGGAGGTAAGTGCAATTATCTTTATAATCATTATAACAGAGTCCTGTTCAAACATCGCAGACAACTCCTTCACACGAGGCGTCCTACTGTATTTGGGGTTGGTGTTTGATGCCTCCCATCAGCTGGTGTGGCTGGTAATGTGTGGGGTACGGGGCCATCCCAGCACCAATCAAAACGCAGACACTTCACCAAACCATATACAATTAAATCATCTTTGTCACATTAAGGGTTAAAAATTATATATAAAATAATGAGCCGATGGGACGACCTCAGATGTTGGCGGCAGAACAGTAGGATAAATGACAGTCACGCAAGAGAACGTTCATTACATGTAAAAAGCGAAAGTGCATGAACCTCGAGGATTCCCTAGAGACACGCGGTGGGTGCCGCTTATCACCGGTCTGTATATCTTCTGTCATGTATCGGGGTGCTGTGCCGCTTATCACCGGTCTGTATATCTTCTGTCATGTATCGGGGTGCTGTGCCGCTTATCACCGGTCTGTATATCTTCCGCCATGTATCGGGGTGCTGTGCCGCTTATCACCGGTCTGTATATCTTCTGTCATGTATCGGGGTGCTGTGCCGCTTATCACCGGTCTGTATACTGTTCTATATCGGGGTGCTGTGCCCCCTCTTCCCCAGTCTGTATATCTTCTGTTATGTATCGGGGTGCTGTGTCGCTTATCACCGGTCTGTATACTGTTCTATATCGGGGTGCTGTGCTCCCTCTTCCCCGGTCTGTATATCTTCTGTTATGTATCGGGGTGCTGTGCCCCCTCTTCCCCGGTCTGTATATCTTCTGTTCTGTATCGGGGTGCTGTGCCCCCTCTTCCCCGGTCTGAATATCTTCTGTTATGTATCGGGGTGCTGTGCCCCCTCTTCCCCGGTCTGTATATCTTCTGTTATGTATCGGGGTGCTGTGCCCCCTCTTCCCCGGTCTGAATATCTTCCGTCATGTATCGGGGTGCTGTGCTCTCTCTTCCCCGGTCTGTATATCTTCCGTCATGTATCGGGGTGCTGTGCCCCCTCTTCCCCGGTCTGTATATCTTCTGTTATGTATCGGGGTGCTGTGCCGCCTCTTCACAGGTCTGTATATCTTCTGTCATGTATCGGGGTGCTGTGCCCCCTCTTCCCCGGTCTGAATATCTTCTGTTCTGTATCGGGGTGCTGTGCTCTCTCTTCCCCGGTCTGTATATCTTCTGTCATGTATCGGGGTGCTGTGCTCCCTCTTCCCCGGTCTGAATATCTTCTGTCATGTATCGGGGTGCTGTGCTCCCTCTTCCCCGGTCTGTATATCTTCCGTCATGTATCGGGGTGCTGTGCTCCCTCTTCCCCGGTCTGAATATCTTCTGTCATGTATCGGGGTGCTGTGCTCCCTCTTCCCCGGTCTGTATATCTTCCGTCATGTATCGGGGTGCTGTGCTCCCTCTTCCCCGGTCTGTATATCTTCTGTTCTGTATCGGGGTGCTGTGCCCCCTCTTCCCCGGTCTGTATATCTTCTGTTCTGTATCGGGGTGCTGTGCCCCCTCTTCCCCGGTCTGAATATCTTCTGTTATGTATCGGGGTGCTGTGCCCCCTCTTCCCCGGTCTGTATATCTTCTGTTATGTATCGGGGTGCTGTGCCCCCTCTTCCCCGGTCTGAATATCTTCCGTCATGTATCGGGGTGCTGTGCTCTCTCTTCCCCGGTCTGTATATCTTCCGTCATGTATCGGGGTGCTGTGCCCCCTCTTCCCCGGTCTGTATATCTTCTGTTATGTATCGGGGTGCTGTGCCGCCTCTTCACAGGTCTGTATATCTTCTGTCATGTATCGGGGTGCTGTGCCCCCTCTTCCCCGGTCTGAATATCTTCTGTTCTGTATCGGGGTGCTGTGCTCCCTCTTCCCCGGTCTGTATATCTTCCGTCATGTATCGGGGTGCTGTGCTCCCTCTTCCCCGGTCTGTATATCTTCCATCATGTATCGGGGTGCTGTGCCCCCTCTTCCCCAGTCTGTATATCTTCTGTCATGTATCGGGGTGCTGTGCCCCCTCTTCCCCGGTCTGTATATCTTCCGTCATGTATCAGGGTGCTGTGCTCTCTCTTCCCCGGTCTGTATATCTTCTGTTCTGTATCGGGGTGCTGTGCCCCCTCTTCCCCGGTCTGTATATCTGCCGTCATGTATCGGGGTGCTGTGCCCCCTCTTCCCCGGTCTGTATATCTTCCGTCATGTATCGGGGTGCTGTGCCCCCTCTTCCCCGGTCTGTATATCTTCCGTCATGTATCGGGGTGCTGTGCCCCCTCTTCCCCGGTCTGTATATCTTCCGTCATGTATCAGGGTGCTGTGCCCCCTCTTCCCCGGTCTGTATATCTTCCGTCATGTATCGGGGTGCTGTGCTCTCTCTTCACCAGTCTGTATATCTTCCGTCATGTATCGGGGTGCTGTGCTCTCGCTTCCCCGGTCTGTATATCTTCCGTCATGTATCGGGGTGCTGTGCTCTCTCTTCCCCGGTCCTGTATATCTTCCGTCATGTATCGGGGTGCTGTGCCCCCTCTTCCCCGGTCTGTGTATCTTCCGTCATGTATCGGGGTGCTGTGCCCCCTCTTCCCCGGTCTGTATATCTTCCGCCATGTATCGGGGTGCTGTGCCGCCTCTTCCCCGGTCTGTATATCTTCTGTTATGTATCGGGGTGCTGTGCCCCCTCTTCACCGGTCTGTATACTGTTCTGTATCGGGGTGCTGTGCTCTCTCTTCACCGGTCTGTATATCTTCCGTCATGTATCGGGGTGCTGTGCTCCCTCTTCCCCGGTCTGTATATCTTCCGTCATGTATCGGGGTGCTGTGCTCTCTCTTCCCCGGTCTGTATATCTTTCCGTCATGTATCGGGGTGCTGTGCTCCCTCTTCCCCAGTCTGTATATCTTCCGTCATGTATCGGGGTGCTGTGCTCTCTCTTCCCCGGTCTGTATATCTTCCGTCATATATCGGGGTGCTGTGCCCCCTCTTCCCCGGTCTGTGTATCTTCCGTCATGTATCAGGGTGCTGTGCCCCCTCTTCCCCGGTCTGTATATCTTCCGTCATGTATCGGGGTGCTGTGCCCCCTCTTCCCCGGTCTGTATATCTTCCGTCATGTATCGGGGTGCTGTGCCCCCTCTTCCCCGGTCTGTATATCTTCCGTCATGTATCAGGGTGCTGTGCCCCCTCTTCCCCGGTCTGTATATCTTCCGTCATGTATCGGGGTGCTGTGCTCTCTCTTCACCAGTCTGTATATCTTCCGTCATGTATCGGGGTGCTGTGCTCTCTCTTCCCCGGTCTGTATATCTTCCGTCATGTATCGGGGTGCTGTGCCCCCTCTTCCCCGGTCTGTGTATCTTCCGTCATGTATCGGGGTGCTGTGCCCCCTCTTCCCCGGTCTGTATATCTTCCGTCATGTATCAGGGTGCTGTGCTCTCTCTTCCCCGGTCTGTATATCTTCCGTCATGTATCGGGGTGCTGTGCTCTCTCTTCCCCGGTCTGTATATCTTCTGTCATGTATCGGGGTGCTGTGCTCTCTCTTCCCCGGTCTGTATATCTTCTGTCATGTATCGGGGTGCTGTGCTCTCTCTTCCCCGGTCTGTATATCTTCCGTCATGTATCGGGGTGCTGTGCTCTCTCTTCCCCGGTCTGTATATCTTCTGTCATGTATCGGGGTGCTGTGCCCCCTCTTCCCCGGTCTGTGTATCTTCCGTCATGTATCGGGGTGCTGTGCTCTCTCTTCCCCGGTCTGTATATCTTCTGTCATGTATCGGGGTGCTGTGCTCTCTCTTCCCCGGTCTGTATATCTTCCGTCATGTATCGGGGTGCTGTGCCCCCTCTTCCCCGGTCTGTATATCTTCTGTCATGTATCGGGGTGCTGTGCCCCCTCTTCACCGGTCTGTATATCTTCCGTCATGTATCGGGGTGCTGTGCCCCCTCTTCCCCGGTCTGCCATTAGGGGTCCATACACTCTTACACGTACTGGATGCTCCATTATCACCAGAGGTCGTCACGTCTGTTATTTAATATATGAATTTTAACCCTTAACGTGCAATAAAGATGAGTTTATTGTGTCGGATACGGTGGACTGGTACATACTGGGGGGTACCCTTGCAGGTTGCTTTGCTGAGTTTACCTGACAGTAGGCATGATTGCCCAGGGACTTGTGCGCCTCATCGATGACCAGGCACTTGACGTCACTGGCGGGACAGGCGCCACGGGTCAGATCATTCACCATGATCTGCGGGGTCAGGAAGAAGACTCTGTGCTTCTGCCATATCTCTCTGCGGCTCTGCGCCTGGGTGGTTCCTGAAAGTACACGGAGAACACACGAGATATAGGATGCTCAGGGCGCGATACTGCGGAGCGACCGACCAAAACGCATCAGCCACGGCATACACTCGTCAGCCATAACACTCACACCTGTGGGACGTTATTATTTTTCCTGAGAGCTCACAAACCCTCATTTAAAGGGCATCTGTCAGCAGTTTTGTCCCTATGACGCCGGCTGACCCGTTACATGTGCACTTGGCAGCTGAAGGCATCTGTGTTGGTCCCATGTTCTTATGTGCCCGCATTGCTGAGAAAAAGGATGTTTTATTATATGCAAATGAGCCTCTAGGAGCAACGGGGGCGTTGCCGTTACACCTAGAGACTCTGCTCTCTCTGCAGCTGCAGCATCCTCTGCACTTTGATACACAGGACCAGGCAGTGTAAACATCATCACATCTGTCCCTCTCAAAGTGCAGAGGATGCGGCAGTTGCAGAGCCTCTAGGTGTAATGGTAACGCCCCCGTTGCTCCTAGAGACTCATTTGCATATATATTGAAATCCTTACAATTTGATTTGGATCCGATTCAGAGGAATCAACTGCTGATTTGGGTCAAATTTATTCAGAAACTGCTCCGATTGCCCGGATAAGTTTTCTCTGTGTCTCGCCTTAATTCTCCCGAATCAAATTACACAGAATTCAAGTTCAGCAGAATCAGATTTTTTTTTGAAAAATGTGGGTTGAATTTTGGAAAGGATTCGCTCTTCTCTAGTCACCAGTATCAGACCAGTGGGGGTCCAGCACCGGGCAGCGGCACCGAACACCGCGCCGTACCCCGTTTAGGGTACTTTCACACTTGCGGCAGAGGATTCCGGCAGGCAGTTACGTCGCCAGAACTGCCTGCCGGATCCAGACGCAAAATGATGCCATTTGTCAGACGGATCAGGATCCTGATCCGTATGACAAATGCATTGAAATGTCGGATCCGTCTCTCCGGTGTCATCCGGAAAAACGGATCCAGCATTAATTTTTTTCACATTTTTTGCGGTCTGAGCATGTGCAGACTGCAATGCTGGATACGGCATTAATGCATTTCAATGGGAAAGTGTTCCGTAATTTTGGATGGAGATAAAACCGCAGCATGCTCCGTCCTGAAAAGGCAAAGAGACTGAACTGAAGACGTCCTGATGCATCCTGATCGGATTACTCTCCATTCAGAATGCACTAGGATAAAACTGATCAGTTCTTTTCCGGTATTGAGCCCCTAGGACGGAACTCAGCGCCGGAAAAGAAAAACGCAAGTGTGAAAGTGCCCTTAGTGGTTGTGCTTGGTATTGCAGCTCAAACCCATTGACATGAACAGGACTGAGCTGCACAAAGACCATGCGAGGAAGAGGCCGCAGCTCATCTTTCTAGTATCACCAGAGCAGGATATCGGGGTCTACAGAAGGTCGGTCTCACCAGAGAGTCCAGCTCCAACACCCTCAGTAATTCCATTAGAGCGGCCACTGCAGGGGAAATGCAGTACTACAAGCCGACCCCTCAGCTGCACATACAGGTTTGTTACAGACCATATGCTGCAGATGAGAGGTGTCCCGGCCGGTCCCACCGCCTTTACGACATCCACATCCCCTAAAAGGGTCTTTATTGTCGGGGAACATAGACATAAACTTCTAATGCTAATGGCAGGTTTTAGACCTACAGCAATGTTCAGCCAGCTCCTCCTAGTTGATGAACAGAATGTGAAACTTCAGTGAAGACTGACACAGGAAAGCACTAGAGGGGAGAACCAGTATAGAATCTATAAGTTGTTCTGGGTTTGCCGAGCTCAGTAACAGAGGACAGGCCATGAATGTTTGACTGTGAGGGTCCGACCTCCGGGCACCTGCCGATGTTCTCTCTTATACAGGTGCAGGGGCTCCTCCACACGGGTGGCCGGCTGCGGCTGTCAGGGCTGTACATTATACGAGGCGAGCCCAGTAGGTTAAAACCTCCCCAGTCACTCCCCGTCAAGCTCTTACACGTTTAGTTTAGGGCTCATTCACACGGACGTATGTATTTTGCGGTCCACAACACACGTAAGACATCCCTGCTGCATCCTTTTTATTTGCAGACCCTGTGACTTTCGCATCCGTATGTCCAGTCCGTAAAAGGATAGACCGTGCACAATGCAGACCACGGATCAACTGACGTCAAGGGATGCAACGCAGACGCCATCCGTATTTTGCAGATCAGCGTTTTGTGGACGGCAGAAATACACAGGTCGCTTGCCTGAGCCCTTAGGTTCACAAGACAGCCAGGTGACAACCCATACGATTATCTGGACAACTTCCACGGTCACCCAGCTTTCCCGGTCTCCTGAACAGCACCACTATCCAGTCATACATACGCCAACCACAAGATAACTCACGGCCGGGATGTCACCCAGCTTTCCCAGGTACGGATACGCCCGGTTCTTTACCCGTCATCTCCGCCATGTGCGCCTGGGGGATGCCCATGACCCGGAAGCAGGCCTCGATCTGCTGCGCCACCAGCGGTTTGGTCGGAGCCATGAAGATGATTTTCCCGGACGGGTACCAGCGGTAGAAGTTGTACATGACCACGGCGGCGATGAAGGTCTTGCCCAGGCCGGTTGGGAGGCAGACCAGGGTGTTGTGCAGCAGGGCCGCCTGCGCCATGGAGAACTGGTACTGCCGCAGCGGGTAGTTGGTGGGGTAGATCCAGACACCGCCGGCTGACAGGTCAAAGCCCGGTAAATTCTGGATGTCGGTGGCATGAGGAGGGGGGCAGGCGGGGGGCGCTCCGCAGGGGCCCGGCCCATGGGGCCCACCTTGATTTAGAGATTCCTCAGCCTCATATACAGCCACCAGCAGAACATCATCATCATCCTCCTCCTCCTGCCTGGCAGCCAGGGGCCAAACTGGTGCATTGGCCCTAAGTGGGGGCCCCTGTGAGGACGCATTTTTTCTGCAATTCTTTCCTTTACTATTTTTAGCAGAAGGCTGCGGCAGTCTCTTCGGCTCAGGGGCCACAGCAGGGCCCCATGTCTGGAAGAGGGTCTTTTGCTTCCCGTTCATCCCTCCGGCTCCATGTGAACGTGACATAAACACGACATTACGGTCCGGGGATTGAAATCAGCGCCCCGGAAGTACGTCACCCACAGTCTCCTCTTGCCGCATCCAATATGGCGGAGGCAGCTCCCCGGTCACGTGATGCTTGCGGTCTTCCGGCCTCCAACCAGGCTAATAAAGTTCGATTGAATTAAAGAAGAAAAAAAAAAAGCACGTGTGATGGCAGCGGCGGGGGAGCCGGTGAGGGAGTGGAGCCGGGAGAAGCTGCAGAGCGAGGAGCTGCCCAAGAAGGACCTCATCGCCTTCCTGCAGCAGCATGCCTCCGAATCGGTACAGAGCATTTCGGGAAAACTGCGGAACTACAACTCCCAGCGGGAGGTTTTCACGGGCATTGTAGTCTATAAATGTCTTGAGAGCTGTGGTCAGACTTATTGCTAATGATCCAGTAAATATTCCCTCAGATTAATGGTGAGGACCCCCAAAGAATATTGGGGGTGACTAACTGTAACTCCCATCGTGGAGCTCAGACCTAAAGCCTGGTGGGAGTCGTTGTCCGGCGCTCAGTGTAGCTTGGAGTGGGAGGAGGGGCTGACAACTACTTTGCGTACGTCTCTGGCTCCGACAAAATTCCACTATGGATAGTGCTGGATTACAGCGGACCCCCAGCGTTGCTCTCCTATCGCCGCCCTGTCCGCGATTACGGTAATCTGCAGCAATGTCACACGAGCCGTGACAAAGTCAGGTGGAACTGCCCTCTAAATTCTGCGTCCCTTGTAGGCCGTATAAATAGATTCCCCCCATCATCCTCCTCCTCCCGCCCGGGGGGTTCAGTTACCTCGGTGCCGTCAGATCCGCCCGAGCACAGCTGTCACCGCCCGCCCTGCAGTCTGTATAGGACATAACTGACGCCAGTAGTCGGGGCCATCCGACCACGCTAGGAGTTGTAGTTCCAGAGCTCTGCGGGATGATGTTCTAACTTGTGCCGTTTATTCCACAGTTTCTTGCAGAACATAAATTACTTGGAAACATAAAAAATGTGGCGAAAACCGCAAAGAAAGATCAGCTGATCGCAGCCTACGAGAAGCTCTTTGAGTCTAAGGTGAGCGCGACAAAGCCTCCGGGGCCCATCTGGACGCTTAGCATGTCGATGGGATAGGTGGGGGTCTTGCCTCTGAACGAGGCACGGCTGTAAATAAAGCAAGTGCGGATGCGATGCGTTTTTCATGGATGGTTGCTAAGAGACCTTGCTGTATACATTCAGTTTTTCATCGTGTGTGTGCAAGACGCATCAAAATGCATTGCACCTGCGCGATAAAAACTGAACACGAGCGCAAACAAAACGGAGTGGACTTGCTTGTGAAATCGCACATTTTTCACTGAAGGCCTCCGGACCTAATCCGCACACGCTCGTGTACAAGGGGCCTTATGGTATATCCCAGGGCTGGCCAACCTGCAGCTCCAGCTGTTGTAAAACTACAACTCCCACCGTGCCCTGCTGATAGATGTAGACAGACTGGGCATGCTGGGAGTTGTAGTTTTGCAACAGCTGGGGAGCCACAGGCTGGCCATTCCTGGTATATCCTATCAACATGCTAGAAGTGTCCACCCCCAGGGTCCTGTCCGGCGGACCCTATAACGTGGCCGGACCTGTGAAAGGATTCGTACTTCCCTGATCCCCACCGCTGGGTTCTGGCTGTTTCGCTTTGCCACCGCAGCGCTCCGTTCTCCCCACATCAACATCCAGTTTGATACGGGGGACGCAACACATGGGGGACACATCATTGGCTGCGGTGGAAGCCACATTGGGGGGGGGGGGGGGGGTCTGTCCAAAAGGCCTCTGGGGCGAACGACCACTTTAGCCAGGGGGTAAAAGGCGCTCCTAATAACGTACATTACATAACGTATCGAACCTTGCCTGAAAAGAGCGCTAATATAAAATAATAAATCTTTATTGTCTCATTTTATAAAACCAGGAATCGCAACCTCTGCTGTCAGAGTAGAATAGGCTCGGGTGCAACCCCAATTGCGGGGGAGGGGTATTGCAGATTTTACTCTTATACCTCAGAGTGGATTACTTGAGTTTAGGACGGGGACCTCTCCGCACCCTGTAATACTTAGTAACCCTCTCTAAGCACATATAACAGTGTTACTGGAACACATGGACCCATGCCGGCCGGGGTGCACAGCAACGGTTGCGGCTGTCTGGGGTTTTGTATCAAGCCAGCGTATTATACTGGTTTCACACTAGCGGCGGGGGAGTCCGGCGGGTGAACAGCCTGTCGCATCCGTCCTGCCGCTAGTTCACGCGTGCCCCTGGACTGCCGCTACGTCCCCATTGACTATAATGAGGGGGAGGGCAGCGGTACGGCAGGGCGAGAGGCAGCCGCACTAAGGCTACTTTCACACTTGCGGCAGAGTGATCCGGCAAAACGTATGACAACTGAATCGGGATCCTGATCTGTCTTAAAAATGCATTGCAGGAACGGATCCGTCTGTCCGCTTGTCATACAGATTTTTTTTCACATTTTTACCGGTCTTCACATGTGCAGACCAGAAGGACGGATCCGGCATTAATACGTTCCTATGGAAAAAAATGCCACATCCAGCATTCAGCCAAGTCTTCAGTTTTTTTTTGGCCGGTGATAAAACCGTAGCGTGCTGCGGTTTTATCTTTTGTCTGATCAGTCAAAACGACTGAACTGAAGACGTCCTGATGCAACCTGAACGGATCGCTCTTCCTTCAGAATGCATGGGGATAAAACTGATCAGTTTTTTTTCCGGTATTGAGCCCCTAGGATGGAACTCTGTGCCGGAAAAGAAAACCGCTAGTGTGACCCTAAAAGTACTGCATGCAGTGATCTATTCTGAGATAGGCAACATAAGAGTAAAATCTGCAATACCCCTCCCCTGCAATTGGGGTTGCACCCGAGCCTATTCTACTCTGACAGCAGAGGTTGTGATTCCTGGTTTTATAAAATGAGACAATAAAGATTTATTTCATATTAGCGCTCTCCAGACAGGTCAGGCTTGTGCTCCTCATGCAATAACTGTTCTGGAGCCCCTTTTCGCCATGCTCTGCCGTTCCTCCTTCGGTCTTCCTGAAAACCTATGAATAAATTCATAACTGGGCTTTAGGCCCCGTGCAGACGAGCGTTCCTCCCGCAGCGAGTCCGCATCGCAGCTCCCGGCCTGACAGGATTCACCCCTCCTTCTGTCATTTCAGCGCTTCAAAGGAAAGGACAGCGTGGATTCCGCGACTAAAAACGTCAAAGATCTCAAGGTCGATGATGGAAAAGCCGGCGAAACGACGGCAGAAGAAGTTGTGGATGAGGTAAGCTCCAGAGAACGTCTACTGCGTGGGTGTATAGAGGTGTATGCGGTCATAGTTACCTTTTCTTTCATGACTAGGGCCCCCCAAAATACACCAAGTCCATTCTGAAAAAGGGGGATAAAACCAACTTCCCGAAGAAAGGGGACACTGTCCAGTGCTGGTACACCGGGACGCTGGAGGACGGCACCGTGTTCGATTCCAATATCGCTACCAGTAAGAGCACTGATTTATGAACAGCAGAATCCGCTTGTTTGACACATTTCACCCTTGGTATTGCAAAGGCTGAATCCACAAAGGGTTAACCAGGTGCAGATATAAAAGGCCAGTTGACGTGAGATCTGTAAAGCTCTGCAGATTTCCCACCTACGACCAGGACGTTTCCAGGATGCATTTTGGCTCCGGATGCGTCCCGGGTGCATTGCGGCAAACCCGCGCGAGTAGGTACCCAATTGCAGTCAGTTTTGATTGCGTTCCGTTGAGGTTTTTATCGCGCGGGTGCAATGTGTTTTGCACGTGCGTGATAAAAAACTAAATGTGGTACCCGGACTTCTTCACTGAAGTTCAGGTTTGGGTTCGGGGTTCTGTAGATTGTAATTATTTTCCCTTATAACATGGTTCCTAATACAGAATGCTTAGTAGGTCAATTGAGGGTTAAAAATAAATAAATAAATTTGCCTCCTCCAATTGATCGCGTAGCTGCCGGTTTTTCAGTTCTTTCTTCAGGACCAGTCAAAGGACCTGTGGTGACATCACTGAGCTCATCACATGGTCCATCACCACGGTGATATACCATGTGACGTCACCACAGGTCCTTTAGCCGGCAGCTCATGATTAAAGAAGTAAGAAGAGACCGGCCGCTACGCGATCAAGGAGGAGGAGAGTTAATTTATATTTTATTTATTTTTAACCCTCAATTGACCTTCCACTATGCATTCTGTATTAAAGAATGCTATTATGTTCCCTTATAACCATGTTATAAGGGAAAATACAGTGAATAGACTTTCATCTTAGCAACCATGCGTGAAAATTGCACCGCATTCGCACTTGCTTGCGATTTTCACGCAACCCCATTCACTTCTATGGGGCCTGCGTTACGTGAAAAACGCACAACATAGAGCATGCTGCGATTTTTACATAACGCACAAGTGATGCGTGAAAATCACCGCTCATGTGCACAGCCCCATAGAAATGAATGGGTCCGGATTCAGTGCAGGTGCAATGCGTTCACCTCATGAATTGCACCCGCGCGGAAATCTCGCCTGTGTGAACCCAGCCTTAGGGCATTGAGATCCGTCATAGGGGCTCAATACCGGAAAAAAAGCTTCCCTTTTGTCCCCATTCATTGTCAATGGGGACAAAACGCCAGATCCAGCAAAAATGCTTAGCCTAAGGGTCACCTGGAATTTTATGGAGGTTTTAAAGCAGATTTTCCTGCAGGTTTTTCAGCCAAAGCCAGAAGTAGATTAGAAATATAAAAGGAGAGGCTTACTCATCTTTCCTCAAAACCCCCTACAAAAAAGACCTGTGTGAGCCTACCCCAAGTCTGCTCTTCCCGAAACAGGGCCATGCTTGGTATTGCAGTATTCGCCTGACTATGGCTGACCTGCAATACCAGATGTGGCCCGTGGGCACTGAAGGAACAGAAGCGAGAACCATTACTTACCGCCACCCACCGCTGACTCTTCAGCCCCCACTACTTTCTGCTTCCAGATTTTGGCCTGACACCCTGGAAATGCCAAGAAAGGCCCATTCTGCCAATCACTTGTCTTAGTGGTGGTTGTCAGGGAGTGGAGAGCTGTGGGGCCTAATCTGAACGGCACCTGAAAAACAGTGACATTCGCATTCTATTCTGGACTTTCTCCCTGGATGTGATCCGTCTCCACGTAGCCTAGAAAGTCTTTTTTTGAATGTCAGGATCCAGCGAGACCTGACTTACGCGTTTGTAACCCTATGGCTCCAGGTGCCTGACGGGTGTGTTAAAAACCGCTATAGAAGTTAGTGGAGAGGTGGCCGCACCTGGCCCTGTCCATTGAAATCTGTGGAAATTGCTGAGCCAGGAATGTTGAAGATGGGAACACAATGTGTATAGACGTATAAGATTTCCCTTTACTATTTACTTCATCAGGTGCAAAGAAGAAGAAGGCTACCAAGCCTCTGAGCTTTAAAGTCGGCGTGGGTAAAGTTATAAGAGGGGTGAGTATGATACGTGCACGCTATACGGCCATCATTGTATTCGGGGGACTCGGTCTAAACCTAATCTAGAAGGAGAAGCTTAACTGGTCTGCATTTCTTGCAGTGGGATGAAGCGCTTCTCACGATGAGCAAAGGAGAAAAAGCCAAACTTGAAATCCAACCAGAATGGGCCTATGGCAAGAAGGGGCAGCCTGATGCCAAGTATCCTTCCATCGCACGTCCCAGCAGGTTCTGCACAAGCCTTTCTTGCGCTGCCTCCCATTTCCTAAGCTTTCATTCTGAACTTGCTTGGCAAGGACAAATGGCAGCTTGGATTCTGAGACCCACACAGTTGGGTACATGTGCAAACATGGTGGTCACCCAGAGAGCTTGGGGAGCAGCCGAATCCTGATATAATGCACTGGGAATAGCGATCAGCAAATCTATTTATATCAGGCATGCTCAACCTGCGGCCCTCCAGCTGTTGCAAAACTACAACTCCCAGCATGCCCAAACAGCCTACAGCAGGGCATTGTGGGAGTTGTACAGCTGGAGGACTGCAGTTTGAGCATGCCTGATTTATATGAATCAATTTGATAAAAAATTAAATAATCAGCCTCCTTGAGCAGCTGCTCCCCCTCCCCTGTGAGGTTTGCTCCTGAGCCATTGCTCGGAGTAGCTGCCGCGGCTATGCTTTCGCATGTATTCAGACATGAGTGGTGCAGGCACAGTTGGCATCTGCTGTTCAGGTAGCAGCAGAGTCTCTGCGCTTGCACCACTACTGGCAGGAACAATCCAGGTAAGGTACCACATAAGTCACGTCCACTTTTCCTTAATGGCATTACCCAGAATCCCACCCAACGCGAAGCTCTTCTTTGAGGTTGAGCTGGTTGCTATTGAATGAAGAGCTTGCAGAAATTTGCCCTCAAAACTGAATGTGAAAGCCTTGTTTACATAGGTGTTGGCAGCAGTTCTGTAAATAAAGGAGACGTCTTCAGACTTCTGCTGACAGTTTCCCTTTTAGTCTTGTGTGTCCTCACTTCGTCAGAGTTACTCAAAGGGGTTGTCTAGGCTTATAGGAACATGGCTGCTTGGCATCACACCAGTCCAGGGGCGGTGGACCGCCACTTTATTCTGTTTCTGGTAGAGGGGTATTCCCTTCTGGGACATTGATGGCATATCCGAATTTTATGCCGTCAATGGCTCCGCTGGGAGAACCCCTTTAAGCAGAGCTGCAATACTGCACACAGCCTGTCTGAGGCTACAAGATGCATCAGGGCGCCTGAGAGCGGATGCAGCCATCTTAGATGGCAGAAGACGAGCCCAGGAATTGGTGGCTCTGCAGATGAAAAAGGAACAGGAAAGTCAATTTAAATCTAAACCCATTATTCGTCTTTGAAAAAGCACAAACAGTTTATTAGCAAAATGGCAATATTACAGTTAATTTCACAAAAGAAAATTGACAAGTTATTTCAAAATTAAACATGAAATCAGAAATTCCACCCCCAGTGTCCCCGCTGAGAAGTCAGGATTTAAGAATTGGCATTGGGACCTTTTTTCTTGCCAAATGTAGGAACCACGTTGACAAATCTGCGGTTGTACTGCATGCGTCTCTTGGCTCGGCCGGTCTTCTTTTTCTTCTTCTCTTGTTTTGCTACCTGAAAAATAAGTCAGTTGAGGCTTCAGATCTGCAGATGTAATCACTAGCGATCCAGTGACGGACGCAGACTGCACTCGATCAGTAGGTGAGGTGTTAGAAACAGGTCCACGTGTAGTACAATCACCGCTAACGTTTATGTACTGAAGTTCAGAACAATCCAAGCAAAGGGTCTTAGAACCTTCATCAGACCACTGGACTGTCGTTAACTACTCCATGTCAGAGCTAGGGAGTAAGGTTACTTTCACACTTGCTGCATCGGGGGGGACAGCCGGCTGGATCCGTGCTAAAGCTAGCCCACTGTGCCCCTGGAAGTCCGCTCCGGCCCCATTCACTATAATGTGGGCAGGCCGGAGACTACTTCTGGCGGCACAGTGGGCTAGCGTTAGCAT
Source organism: Bufo gargarizans (assembly GCF_014858855.1). NCBI lineage: Eukaryota > Metazoa > Chordata > Amphibia > Anura > Bufonidae > Bufo > Bufo gargarizans. The sequence continues at coordinate 4,722,115 of NC_058090.1, read as the reverse complement.
GGATCCAGCCGGCTGTTCCCCTGCCAGATCCTGCTGCTGCAGGTGAGAAAGTAGCCTAAACCTGACACTACGATGTCCCAAGCGCAAGGTACACCGCTGTGCCTGGTAGACTCCCTATATACAGTACTCACCAAATGTTAGGGATATTTGGCTTTTGGGTAAAATTAATGGATAACGTAAAAAGCTCCAGTGATATCATATTGCGAAAGTCAGGCATTTAAGTAGAAGCAGCAATAATTTCCTCAACTCAAACTATTTGACACAAAAGCCGACCCCAGTGCTGGGTACACCGCCACAAAAATGTCAGTCTCTCAGGAACTTGTCCTGTTGACGACGTCTCCTGCTGTTCACAAGTCGACTTATTGTCTGCTGAGGCACGGCATCCCACTCTTACTGAAGGGCGGCCCTCAGGTCATTGAGGTTCTGAGGTACGAGCCTCTACACGGCGACTCAGCTGATCTCATAGGTGTTCAAAGGGATGTCAGTGTTATCCAATACATTCCAGAACTGTAAGGGTTAGGCTACTTTTACATTAGCGTTCGGGGTTCCGCTTGTGAGTGCCGTTTGAAGGCTCTCACAAGCGGCCATTAACGCATCCGTCCAGCCCTAATGCATTCTGAGTGGATGCGGATCCGCTCAGAATGCATCAGTCTGGCACCGTTCAGCCTCCGCTCAGCAGGCGGACACCTGAACGGCCTGGCCGTGCGGAGGCAAACGGATCCGTCCAGACTTGCAGTGTAAGTCAATGGGAATGGATCCGTTTGACGTCGATACAATATGGCTCAATTTCAAACGGATCCGTCCCCCATTGACTTTTAATGTAAAGTCTGGACGGATCCGTCTGCAGCTACTTTCACACTTAGACTTTTTTCTTAAATATAATGCAGACGGATCAGTTCTGAACGGATCCATCGTCTGCATTATATGAGCGGATCCGTCTGTGCAGACCCCAGACGGATCCGCTCTGAACGCAAGTGTGAAAGTAGCCTTACATAGCATTATAAATCAGTATTATGCTATGCGAGCCCAGAGCGTGACACTCGCTCGTCTGAAAGGGGCCTAAAGGTTAGAGTGCATTTTAGGTTCTGTGAGTGGTCTATGTCTGGATTGTCCTGAACATCAATTAATAAAAGGAACTTTAGCTGCGATTGGAGACTGCAGATTGACTTTACTCCATACAGATCTATCAAGCCGCACCAGCAGACAACCCATGAGATGCTATGGGAAGAAAGCAGCCGTGTCTTTTTAATTCTGGAAACCAGTTTGTGCCTGATGAGTGTATGGAGTGGGCTGGTGCGGGGAGCACTCGTCATATGCAGCAGGGTTAGCTGCGTTAGTCTTTTCCGGCACAGGGCACCCTACCGGATCCTGTACTGAACCGCCAGATCTATTCACTGCAAAGAGATCCAGCAGTGATCTGCCAATTTCCGGCATAAATGCTGGGTTTCGGCAGAACCGTTGCATGCAAAGATTTATTTTTTCTGGTTGACAGCTGGCATACGTGCCGCAGCAGGCAGCCAGACCTCTCCAACATGGAGATGTGAATGCGGCGTTGTACAGCTGACATTCGCCAGCAGCAGATGAGGTGCACGATAACGCCAATCCGAGGAAAATGATCAGAAAGTCGTATGTACTCCTCCATGGTATCAAAAAGGACTACAGCTCACCCCACAAAAAAAAATAAGCTCGCACGTAGCTCTGTCTATGCAAAAATGAAAGGGAATCTGAATAATGGGATGACTGGTCGGGTCTCTGGCCAGCGCATGCGCTTTTTTTTTTGTGCGTCTGTCTGGGACCCAAACACTCATGGCAGAACTGAACAGATCCCACATTATAGTAAATGGGGTCCAGCGGTGAATGGCAGCATCCGGATTTGGTAAAAATGCAGATGTGAAAAGTAGCCTGACTGAGAAATGCAGCTTTTACCAATATACGAGCTATTTGGCGCAAAGAAGGTATCGCCACATCAAAAAGTCTGCTCCTTAGCGTTGCCGGTCCTGCTGCTCCTGCTTTGCGTGACAGTACCAGCCAGTGGAGACGGTGTCTGTACTGCGCATGCGCTGACTCGTGAACTGATGGCAGGCACACAGTAAGGCAGAATAAAGCCTCGTGAACGTTGTTTGGGTCCAAACCAGAGCCGTATTTTTGAGTGGCTCATTTTGTGGACAAGAATTGACATTTCTATTTATGGGCGGCCTGTAACGTTCTGCAAACTAGAACGCAAAACATGGCACGGTCGGTCGTCTGCCTAAGGCTGTCATTTTACAGCATCGTAAACACTAAGTGTTGATCACGAATATTCACATTTTTATCGCGAATATAGCGATATATATTCGCAATTTCCAATATTCGAGATTTTTTTTTTTTAAATCAGTACCCATGATCCCTCCCTGCTTCTAGCTTGTGGGCCAATGAAAAGGCTGCAATATCCTTGACTTTCGTAATGCTAATTTTTCAATTGCTGATTTCCGCAATCAAGAAAATAATGACGGGAGCTAATGAATTTGCGAAATATCACAAATTCGAATATTGCCCCTGCCGCTCATCACTAAACCAAACAAGAACATTTGGAAATTGGTTCCCGAGAGTCTCCCGCAAACCTCCTGTTGGTGTATAAAACAGGATCGGTCAAACTTTATAAATGGCGCTTACTTACTTTGGGGGTCTGACCTCTCACTTTCCCAGCACGAGCCAGTGAGCCGTGGACTTTACCTGCAAGAAGAAGAGGCTGTAACTATACAGGGTCCTGGCGTACAGGGGGCGACACGTACATGAAGTTCTCCTACCTCCCAGAAGTCTGGCCGTTACGTTCAGGGTACTCTGCTCCCGCACCCCACAGGCCGACAGAACGGCTTCATCTTCCAGAGCGATCCCAGCGCAGGACAGAACCAGATCACAACCCAAGAGGCCTTCCAGCTGAGAGATACGTTTCTGAAGCACAGAGACAGACATGTCAGGCGTCCGTCTACCAGGTGCCGGCGGCCCCTGTCCTATTTCTGCTGCTCGCTAATGGAAGCTGTCTACACACTAGACATCATACGCCCCCAGCAGCGCTCATCCTCCACACACACATTGGGGTTAGCTCACACCTACAGCGCATAAAGTGATAAACTAAAACTGGGCCATTTATCAAACTGGTGCAAAGTAGAACTGGCACTTACCTATAGCAACCAAAATGAAAGGTGAAGTCTGATTGGTTGCTATGGGCAACTAAGCCAGTTCTACTTAAAACCAGTTTGATGACCCCAAACCTTTCATATTTCCCATAAGTTTACAGCATCAAAGCACTAAAAACACAGGCCAAGCATTTATTTTTTATTTTTTTTGGTCTGTGTTTTACTGGGGCTTTGGCTTTTTTTCCAGCAAAGTAAAAGGAAAGATGTTTTCTTTGCATTGGCTTTTTTTCAGCCTTGAGGTGCATTTTTTAGGTCTACGGCGTCTTTCCTGAAATCACGGCATGCTCTGGGTCTTGCATTAGAGCAGGCATCCTCAAACTGCGGCCCTCCAGCTGTTGCAAAACTACAACTCCCAGCATGCCCGAACAGCCTACAGGTATCAGCCTACAGCAGGGCATGGTGGGAGTTGTAGTTTTACAACAGCTGGAAGGTCGCAGTTTGAGGATGCCTGCATTAGAGGATAGAAACTTTGGTAATTTCTTTTTTTCAAGAAGGGTTAAAAAAAATAATATTATATGTTTGTGAATGGAGGTTTTTGCATACTGCGCTACAAAAAAAAAAGAAAAGTGACATGGGGGGGGTACATACTTTCCTATATAAAAACACAAGTGTTTTGCGTTCTGCAAATTGCTGCATTCTCAAACAGCTGATTGGTGGAGGTCCCGGCGTCGGACCCCCTCCGATCAGATACTGATGACCTATCCAATGGACAGGTCATCAGTTGTAAAATCTCAGAAAACCCTTAAAAAATAAATTAAAAAAAGCGCCGCACATGTCAGACAAAAGACATGAAGACCTTCCATCATGGATGTCTCTGCGGCGGCGGCAACGTCCTCACATCTCACTAACCCTACACAGCCGCCATCACGGACACCTACCTTAACATCAGTCACGGTGTCTTGGTCGGACACGTCCAGCGTGTGGAGGGTTTGGCCCGCAATGAAGATCTGCATGTTGTACTAAAATAAACCATTAGAGGATTTTGTATTAAATCCTACTTCTTAAAGGGGCTGTCCATGTATAGGAAACATCAACAATGCCTTTATTCAATTTACTACTACATTCCCCCCCCCCTCTCCTCCTCCGACGACCTTATGTCCCGGGCCCCCATCCATCATTTTTTCAGAGCAAAGGTGAGCGCTGATTGGTTGCTATGGGCAACTCAGACAGCTTTCCTATTAGACAGTTTTGATAAATGAGACCCATTGTATCCAAACTGAGCTAATGGGGGCTCTGCGCCCATCGCTGGGGGTCCCAGGTCTCACCAATACCAGGTTCTCGCCTCTTTATATCTGGGTGGAAACCATCAACAAGCAGGTTTTTATAACTATTTTATTCTAGTTCTGCTTCTAGTTATACAGATTTACTCTTCCCATATAAGTAATATTAAGGAACGAGTAGCGGGAGATTTATCAAAACTAGATTGAAGGAAAACTGCCTTAGTTGCCCCTAGCAACCAATTAGATTTCACCTTTCACTTTCCCAGGTTGCAATAAGAAACTAAGCCAGTTTTCTTTCACACCAGTTTTAATAATTCTCCCCATAATTCAAATACATTAAAAGCTAATTACATTGGCGCTACTTACCGTTCCCAGGCGCTGTGCTAATAAGAGAAAAGCTCAAGTCCAGAAAGTTCCTTCCGTGACTACTGTCAAGCTCCTTACGTTGTAGTGCGTAGTGAAGTTTCCGCATGCGCAGTCTCAATAAAACTGATCCGCTTCCGGACGTAATGACGTAGCAAGCACGTTCCTGCGCACGCGCATTGTACGCATCGCTGAACGCAACCAACGCTGAGACTGCAGGAAGCAGCGTGACGACTGTCTGCGCATGCGTCCTGGGTATGACCGCTAGTAGACGCATGCGCGGGTTGTTTGATCACGGATGGTGCTGCGTATCGGGCAAGTTTGAGAGGTTCCATTGAGTAGGTGCCCGGGGCCGGGCTGAGGGGGTGGTCGGTGCCCGCGGGGCGTGAGGGGAGCTGAGGGCGTCCTGTCAGTGCCTCCTCATGCCAGGCATGTTCTAGGCTGCTGGTCCCCCCATGGCTGCCTACCACTGCTGTGTGCCCTTCTGTAACAGTGACTCCAGGTACAATGCAGACAAGAAGATCTCCTTCCACAGGATCCCAGCCTTCCATGTGGAGCCGCAGAGACACCGGGACTGGCTGAACCGGATCCGCAGAGAACCGGGGCCCAGCTTCAAGGTAATTCGAAGGGTCCGGTACATAATATAGGGGCCGGGAGCCAGGTCCAATATATTATATAGGAACCGGGCGAACCGGATCTACCGGGACCCAGGTCTAATATATTATATAGGAACCGGCCAAACCGGATCTACTGGGACCCAGGTCCAATATATTATATAGGAACCGGCCAAACCGGATCTACCGGGACCAAGGTCCAATATATTATATAGGAACCGGGCAAACCGGATCTACTGGGACCCAGGTCCAATATATTATATAGGAACCGGATCTACCGGGACCCAGGTCCAATATATTATATAGGAACCGGGCAAACCGGATCTACCGGGACCCAGGTCCAATATATTATATAGGAACCGGGCGAACCGGATCTACCGGGACCCAGGTCCAATATATTATATAGGAACCGGGCGAACCGGATCTACCGGGACCCAGGTCCAATATATTATATAGGAACCGGGCGAACCGGATCTACCGGGACCCAGGTCCAATATATTATATAGGAACCGGGCGAACCGGATCTACCGGGACCCAGGTCCAATATATTATATAGGAACCGGGCGAACCGGATCTACCGGGACCCAGGTCCAATATATTATATAGGAACCGGGCGAACCGGATCTACCGGGACCCAGGTCCAATATATTATATAGGAACCGGGCGAACCGGATCTACCGGGACCCAGGTCCAATATATTATATAGGAACCGGGCGAACCGGATCTACCGGGACCCAGGTCCAATATATTATATAGGAACCGGGCAAACCGGATCTACCGGGACCCAGGTCCAATTTATTATATAGGAACCGGGCAAACCGGATCTACCGGGACCCAGGTCCAATATATTATATAGGAACCGGATCTACCGGGACCCAGGTCCAATATATTATATAGGAACCGGATCTACCGGGACCCAGGTCCAATATATTATATAGGAACCGGATCTACCGGGACCCAGGTCCAATATATTATATAGGAACCGGATCTACCGGGACCCAGGCCCAATATATTATATAGGAACCGGATCTACCGGGACCCAGGCCCAATATATTATATAGGAACCGGATCTACCGGGACCCAGGCCCAATATATTATATAGGAACCGGGAAAAGCGGATCTACCGGGACCCAGGTCCAATATATTATATAGGAACCGGGCAAACCGGATCTACCGAGACCCAGGTCCAATATATTATATAGGAACCGGGACCCAGGTCCAATATATTATATACGAACCGGGCGAACCGGATCTACCGGGACCCAGGCCCAATATATTATATAGGAACCAGGCAAACCGGATCTACAGGGACCCAGGCCCAATATATTATATAGGGACCGGATCTACCGGGACCCAGGTCCAATATATTATATAGGAACCACCCAGGCCAGATCTACCGGGACCCAGGTCCAATATATAATAGGTACAGGGACCGGCCGAACGGGGTCTGCAAGGACCAGGACCCAGATCCAATATATAATATAGAGACCAGGTTCGGCTGAACCGGATATAGAGGGACTGGGACCCAGGTCTAATATATAATATAGGGACCGGCCGAACCAGATCTACAGGGACCGGGGCCCCAGGTCTGTTATATGATACATATTTGAGATACCAAAGTACAGAAAGATGGAGTATATGCGAATGTGTGGGCGCCTGTAGTGTCAGATGTTACAGACCCATGGGAGGCCATCATACCGGCGGGGGGCTCTGTTGGCCTCTGCTCAGAGCTTTGCGTCATGGTCCAATCAGAGAACTTGTGTAACGGGTGCCAACGGGTAACTTACGCTCCGAGTGGGTGCCCTCGGCTGAGCTTTCTGGCGTTTCCGTCCACATTCAGAGACTCTCTTTATTTCAGGTCTCCAGCTGCACCCGAGTCTGTTCCAAACATTTCCTCCCGTCTGATTTCGTGAGGACGTTGACAGGAAAAAGGAACCTGAAGCCTTACAGCGTGCCCTGCATCTTCCAGTGGTCGGCAGAGGAGATGACCCAGGAGCAGATGTCTGTCCCCAAGAGGAATTCCGGGTAAAGATCGTTCACATCGCATCTCAGGGGCCCCAAGACATAAGATCTGGCTCCTGGAGCCCCAAACATTAGCCGATATCATGGAGGGCGTTTGGTCCCGCCATTATAGTTCCCTCCTGCAATCACAGCCATTCAGATGACTGGACAGACATGAGCGGCGAGGCCGAATCTTCTACACTGTGACTAGTGCTGCCCTTCTTCGGCTCATGGTGGGGCGCACCTCTAAAAGTAGCCATATGAGATTAAGGTCACCAAATCTGCCTATCGTGGTGTGGCCGACTGATTATCTAGTGCATACAGGGTCGCCCAGAGGGCAGATGGGGAGGAAGGATCGGGCACGCTGGATTTCCACATGTCTGGTTGTCTCTGCCCCCATAGATAAGCCGCCACCAGCGGTCTATTCGCCACTCCCCATTAGGAATAAATTTACACCACGCCGAGCGTGCATGTATGTGAGTGGCAGAAGGCTGTCACAACGAAACGCGTGGTCACTGTAAGACATCTCGTCCTCAGTGAAGCCAATCAATGCAGTGTAAATCAGTGGGTGCTGAGTGCCGGTTCTGGCCCTTGCTGCCACCGGACCAATTGGACTGGGTTGTGAATGTGTCGCCTTATACCACCTATTGGTTGGCTCTACAACAGGATAATGGATGAAAATATCAGCCACACCCCTTTCCTGTGAAGACACACCCCCTTAGCATAGTGATTCTTTTTGGCTTACTAAAAATGTCTGAAAGGCGGAAGGGGTATGCTATGGAAAGTGTTAGGTGCTAAATATTGACTTGCCGGGGGTCAGACCGCTGAGACCTCCAGCGATCCCGAGACCCCTCTGAATGGATGACGGTACACGTTGGTTCATTGCCCCATTCATTCCTGTGGGAAGATGCAGACAGCGCTCCGTCAGTCCTATAGAACCGGATGGAACGGTGGCTCAGTGTGCGCCCAGAGAGCACTCAGGATGGCAGGAGGTCCCGGTGGTCGGAACGCTCGTGATCCGATATTTATCACTTGTCCTGTGGCTACTGTAGGTGGTAAACACTTATCGTGGGATCTGAAGCAAAATTCCAATTGATTTTGAGGGCAGAGTTCTGCCTTTTTTGAGGACCCTGCTCCTGCGCCCCCCCCCCCTGAGCGCCGTATACCTCATACTAGGGGTCGGCAACCTCCGGCACTCCAGCTTGTTGTGAAACTACAGTTCCCAGCATGCTCTATTCATTTCCTGTGAGTTCTGAGAAGAGTAGAGGAAGTATGCATGCTGGGAGTTGTAGTTTCACAACAGCTGGAGTGCCGGAGGTTGCCGACCCCTGCCTCATACAATTAGTGCCTTTTTAACTCCTTGATGTCTTCTAGTTCTCTTCCAGTGCACCGTAGGGCGTTACATTATTCCTCGAGCCTGCGATGGAACTGACTTATGTTTTCTGTCTCCAGGAGCAGTAAGCACAAGCTTCAGCCCATATTGCCTTCACAACCCCAAGTCCAGAACAATAAGCCTTCCCCAGCAGTGGAGATGACGGCGTCTATACTGGACCACTGCTACGACTTACCCCCGATGACCGATACCGAGATGCTGCACGCGGCCCGTGAGGAGATCGGCCGTCTACAGCATCGCAATGCCTCCCTGGAGAAGAGTCTGTTCTTTCTGGAGCGCTTTTCCACGGACTCGAGCCTTATTCACTTTTATACCGGATTTAAGGACTATTCCACGTTGAAAGTAGTTTTTTCTACCCTGACTGAAACCGAGGGCAGCTCCGTAAAATGGAAGCAGTGCCAGCAAGAAGGGGACAGACACGTCGACAAGGGGTCCCCTGCTGAAGCAGAGGGCATGCCACAGATGGACCAGTTCTTCTTATTTCTATGCAAGGTTCGCCAGGGATTCCACGACCAGGATCTAGCCGTCCGCTTTAACATCTCGCAGACCAGGGTTGTCCGCATCATTGTCACATGGGCGCACTATTTGTATCTTGTCCTTGGTGAAATCCCTCTTTGGCGCAGCCGAGAAACCGGGTGCCAGGATGTGCCAGAATGTTTCAAGGCGTCCTACCCTCGTGCCCGGGTGACTTTACATTGTGCAGAGATTAAGGTCCAGACGAGCGAGACTGAGAACAAACCTTCTCAGGTGTATTATAATCATGCCGTGTACAAAGGCTTGCTTGGCATAGCCCCCCACGGAGCGGTCATATTTATAAGCCCACTCTATTCTGGGGGTGCATCCAAGAGAGAGATCGTTAAGTCATCTGGCATCTTGGAGTTGTTGGAACCTGGAGATTGGATGGTAACTGAGAAGGATTTCCTCATCCAAGATTTAGTGGAATCTGTTGGCGCCTTCGTGGTCATCCCTCCTATTATCACCACGGCTGCTCTCCCTAGGGAGTGCCACGAAGCCACGGTCATGTTAAGCCAGCCGTCAACTGAGCAAAATGCCATGTTCATCCTAGCATCCACTAACGAGAAGGGGCAGGAGACCTTGGTTGTGACCACCTCGCCAGGGGTAGAAGATTCGCTTGTGGAACTGGAGCGCTCAGCAGGAGAGGTGGATGTGGTCGAGGAGGTTGTGACCGAAGAGAAGTTAGTGGAAGAGGTGGTGACCACTACAGACAGCATAGAAGAGGTTTCTAAAGACCGCAGTCAGCCTGGAGGGGAAGTAAGACACCTGGCCAAAAGGAAAGGCCCACATTATGGCCGGGAGGAGGTGGTGAGGTGCGCGCCCCACCTGGAGAAGGAAGCTGCTGGACTAAACAAGGACATAAATTCCCTCGCTCGTCTAAGAATTTGCATAAACCAAGACATAGAGAGAGTTCGCCAGTACCATCTGTTCGATAACGTCCTTCCGTATGCGTTAAGTGGCATTGCCAATCAGTTGTGGGCCGTGTGCGCCATGCTAAGTAATATCAACGGGTCACTGAGCTAAAATGTGAATGGTGCATGTAAAGGGAAGACGTGGAACAGTGGAAAGTTCCCCTTAAGTTGGGACATTACCCAAATAAAGACTAAAGGACCCTGTAAAGTGCCAGTGGGGGAGGGGGCACAAAATCTGGTATGTCCTATATGGAGATAACATGACTTTCCATAAGATTTAAAGGCGCAGCAGGGTAAATATCCCCGGGACCCCCACCAATCAGATGAACAGGACCGCAGTGCTCACTGGAACCCCTGACTCCTTAAAGGGGTTTTCTGGGAATAATTTCCTTTTATCTAATACCCGCAGCCTGTCCCTATAAATAGAAAATTCATCCTTCCTGCTCCTCGCGGCTCCGGTCCTCTGCGCTGCCTCTGCCGCGTGCACGTTCCCCGCGGTGTTTACATCCAGTCACATTCTCCACTGCAGCCAATGACTGGTATCAGCAGTAATGTGCCACTTATGACCATGCAGTGCGGGGACCGGGACACCGACACAGCGGGGGGCAGGGGAGTATGAATCCTCTGTTTAGTGCCTACAGCCTGCTTCCGTAAACAGTGATTATTCCTGGAAACCACCTTTAACTGCAGCAGCGGCACACGGTGGCTGCAGCAGTGATTATCATTCTGCTAACTGGTGGGGGTCCCGGTGATAGAACTTAGATTGCACATTGATGGACCTTTTGAAGGATACACAATCCATGTATGATCCCAGAAAAGCCCTTTAAGCACTGGTCATGTGGAGCTGCATGTTATAGATCAGGAGGAGCTGAGCCGATTGGTATATAGCGGGGATCAGCAGCCTCCGCCACTCCAACTATTCAGAAACTACAACTCCCAGAATGTTTCATTGGTTCATTCTCGTCTATGGGAGTTAGAAGAATAGCCGAGCATGTTTGCACGCTGTGAGTTGTAGTTTCACAACAGCCGGTGGCTTATCCTTGGTATATAATCTTATGGGAGAAGATTCAGCAAAGCTTGTATTTCATTCATATAAATTCCTGCTCATTTTGGGCTGTGGAGTCCAGGAGGCGGTCCTATGAATGATTGACAGCCCCCCTCTGACTGTGTATGGAGAGCTGTCAGTCACTGGACTTCAGAGACCAGAATGAGCAGGAAATTAAAGGGGTATCCCCCTCTTGCTATTTGGGACCCCTTCAATAGAAGGCACTTGCCAATTGCTTTGCGTCCCTGGAAGTGCCTCCTTTCCAAGCTCTGGCTCCCCATTCTCCTGGCATGTGTGCGGCTGGTTGTTGGGTGATGCTGCCAGCACTGCGATCTTGCAGCGGAGGTCGTGCTTGCGCACGGAGATGAAGTCCTTTGCTAACTGCGGTGGCCAAGATCGTAGGGACTTGCATATCCACGCATGCACGGCAGCTGCTAGCCCGGCCACCACTCTGCAACATATCCTGTTTCAATAGAACAGCTCCAGGACATGAACAGAAACCCCGGAGCTGTTCTATCCAGCATTGGGATCTCGCCTGTCATTACAACGCTGCTTGCCTGCGCTTTCATTCATATGGAACGAATCCGTCCACGGAGGTTCCAGGACGCGCTGAGCTCCGGAGCTGCCGTGGAGGTGAACACGGGACATGGGACAACCCCCTTTAAATGAATGAAATACAAGATGCACCAAATCTTTTCCCATAAAACTATATATCAACCTGCTCAGCTGCTCTATAACCTGCAGATCAGACACCATGTTCAGCGTGACAGGTTCCCTTTTATCTGTCACACAATTCCTTAAAGGGGCTGCCCAGGGTCAGAGAAATATGGCTGCTTTCTTCCAGGAACGGCAGCACCCCTGTCCTTGAGTTGTGGCGGCTATTGCAGCTCCGCTTCATTACAGTGAATGGGACCGAATTGCAGTACCACACACAGCCTGTGGACAGGTGTGTCGCTGTTTTTGAAAGAAAACAGCCATTCTTTTCAAACGCTGTACAAACCCTTTAAGCTGGCCGTACACGTGAAATGTATGTCTATGCTTGGGATAGGTCATCAATATAAGATCAGGAAGGGTAGGACCCCTGGCACCCCCCACCATCAACGTTTTCCAGAGCAGCTGTGAGCTCACCAGGCACAGCGCCATCCATTGTATAGTGGCTGTGCTTGGTATCACAGCCCAGCCCCATTCACTTGAGTGCGTCTGAGCTGTGTGTAGGAAGAGGCCAGAGCTCTACAGGAGTCGGACCCCGCCAATCTAATATTGATGACCTATCCTGAGGAAAGGCCATCAATATATGTCTCGGAAAACCCCTTAAAAGGAGTTGTCACTTCAGCAAATGGCTTTTATCATGTAGAGAAAGTTATTATAGAGCACTTCCTAATGTGTTGTGATTCTCCATATTGCCTCCTTTTGGTGGCTTGATTCATTTTTCCGTCTCATTATAGACAGCTCGTATCCAGGGGGTTATAGCCATCGCTGCAGCGCAGGTACAAGGTGGCCGGGACAGGAGCTGCTGCGCGTGCGCGCCTATGTGCGCTTTCATGGTCCCAGCCGGAGCTCTTTCCTATATTGTGCAAACACGACCACTGATGCGGAATTGCAGGGTGGTCGTAACCCCTGGAAATGAGCCGTATATGATGTGAGGAGGCGATATGGAGAATCGGAATACATTAGTAAGTGCCTCGTATTATCATTTGCTGAGGTCAGACGACCCCTTTAAGCTCTCTGCAGATCAGGTCAGTTCCTGCTGCAGATTTTTTCCCGCACTGCTTGGATGGGATTTGGTAAAAAATCTCATGTATTTTGCTGGCACGTTAATTCACTGCGGATTTTCTGCCCTCAAATCCGCGATGGAAGCTCTACAGGGCGTACGCTTAAGCTCCACGTTCCACCTGCTGTGAAGTTGTCTTTCTATGAAGGTGCAAACAGCACCCATGTCCTTTAAGTTGTTTTTAAAGGTAAATCCACTGTTACAGCTATTTTACGGGACTTAAAGGGAGTCTTTCGCCTAATTTGAGCGTTTTAGACCGCTCCGATCAGGGTATTGACTCTTTGACCCTCATTACAATCGTACCTTTCTTTTCTGTGTCCCTCGTCCAGATCATGGAAAAAAACACTTTTTAAACGTATGGAAATGAGCTTCTAAAGGTGCCCAGGGGCAGCGTTACTGGGCGATGTGCCACGAAAAACACACCTCTCTCAGCCCTCTGGCTCGCCCTTCTGTCCTATTACCTCCTCCGAGCGGCACCAGAGGCCGGCGGGCCGGCTGTGTTTAGTTGGCCGGCGCATGCGCAATATGAAAATCTGTTCCTCTGCCCATACCGGGCAGAGCAGTGCGCAGGTGCGGGCCAGTTCCCAGCCTGACTTCTCTTGCCGCTCGTGACGTCCGCCGGCTGGAGGCAGAGGAGAAGGTAATAATAGGACAGAAGGGACACAGAAAAGAAAGGTACGATTGTAATTAGGGTCAGAGAGTCTCTAACCTAATCTGAGCGGTCTAAAATGCTCAAATTAAGCGAAAGACTCCCTTTAAAGGGGTTTTCCCATCTCTGACAATGGGGGCATATCGCTAGGATATGCCCACATTGTCTGATAGGTGCGGGTCCCACCCTACAATGAGAACGGAGCGTGGAAAAGAACGGAGGGTGCAGTGTGCATACGCAGCGGCCCTCAATTCATTTCTATGGGGCCACCAAAAATAGCCGAGCGCTTGCTATTTCCGTCTGCCTCACAGAAATGAATGGGAACACGGGCCGCGCGGTGCGCTCCTATTCACTTCTATGGGAGCGGCGCTTGGTGGTGGGGTCCTCCAGCCACAGCTCTCCCTGTTCCATTCTCGTTGTAGGTGCGGGTCCCAGCAGTGGGACCCGCACCTATCAGACAATGGGGGCATATCCTAGCGATATGCCCTTATTGTCTGAGATGGGAAAACCCTTTTAAAGGGGATGTCCAGCCTAGGAGCCTACAAGCCCTATGCAATTGACCTGGGTCACGTGACCACAGTGGCCAGTCACATTGACTTGAACGATACCTCAGTTAAGCCAATGTGACTGCTGAGGCTTGTGATTGGCTGCAGCGGTCACGGGACCCAGATGCTTCCCGGACAGGTGAGTCTTTATGTTCTGGGGCAAAGGTCCGTAGCATAGGGGTTATCTGCTCCAAGGCTGGACAGCTCCTTTAGCTATTGATGACTTATCTTTCGGAGTCCTGGGACCCCCGCCGATCGCCTGAGTCTCCGGGGCTACTCCGCTTCGTACACTGTGAATGGGAGCAGTCCTGCAGTAACCTGGCGTGGCGCTGCACATTGGATGGAGCTGGGCTATCCCAATGCGGGGTTCTGGCACCAGCTCCTGAAAACAGCTGATGGGTGAGGGTGCTGGAAGTCGGCTCCCCACCGATCTGATCCTTAGGATGGGTCCTCGGTAGTTAAGTCCTGGACACCCCTTTTAAGCAGATCTGTCAGCAGATTTGTCCCTATGACCCCGGCTGACCTGTTGCATGTGCGCTCGGCAGCTGAAGGCATCTGTGTTGGTCCCATGGTCATATTGCTGAGAAAAATGATGTCTTAATATATGCAAGTGAGCCTCTAGGAGCAACGGGGGCGTTACCATTACACCTAGAGGCTCTGCTCTCGGTGCAACTGCTGCTCCCTCTCCACTTTGGCAGGGCCAGGTGTGGTGATGTATTCACTGCCAGGCCCTGTCAGTGCAGAGGGCGTGGCCCTTGTGGAAAGAGCAGAGCCTCTAAGTGTAACGGCAACGCCCCCGTTGCTCCTAGAAGCTAATTTGCATATATTAAAACATAATTTTTCTCAGCAATGCGGGCACATCTGAACATGGGACCAACACATGTAACAGGTCAGCCGGCGTCATAGGGACAAACCTGCTGACAGGTGCCTTTTAAGTGCTTTTCATGCTTTATTGCTTTTATTTATAGATGTTTTCTTAGATAATTATTTTTTTTGTACTATGAAACTTGTGTATGAAGCCGCCATCTTATCCTCCAGCTGAGCGTAAATACAGAATGTTCCGTGACCTTCAGAATAGGTTTCCTTTTTTAAGATTCTCCTAATTGCTGCAGTCACCAGCGGGGCGAAGGCTCCAATCTCAGGGTGGTATTAGAGGCAGAGCTGACGTCATGGGGGGGTTACGAGCTCCTGGTCCACTCCTCCTCCTCCTCTCGGTTTCCTGCAGGGTCGATGGATCCCCTCTGACCGGATCCCCACAGATCGTCAAACCCAGGTTAGCCACCGTTCTGCACAGCCGTACGTGGCTCCCCATTGGGTGCAGGGATCCAACCTGGGGCTCTCCAGCTGTTGCAAAGCTCTAGCTCCCATCTTCCCCTGCTATTTGCAGGCTGTCAGGGCATGATGGGAGGTGTAGTTTTATAACAGTTAGAGAGACACATCTCTCATCTTCCCCTGCTATTTCTAGGCTTTCGGGGCATGATGGGGGGTGTAGTTTTACAGCTGGAGAGCCACAGGTTGGGAACATTGGTTTTGTGGAGCCTAGGAGGGAAGAAGGACTGTGTGTTATCCGCTGTACGTCAGGGATTTCGGGCCTCCGTTTTCTGGAGGACTGGTCGCTCATGCTCTTTCTATGAAGGTTGTCATCTTGGTCAAGTTAAAACCACCAATCCCTCGTCAGTCCCTGCCATGAACCGTGCCTCTGCTTCCAGCGATGGGATTTGCATCTCTATGCCCCCCATGAATGACAGGTGCGGGTCCCACATCTAAACTTAGAAAGGAGCCCGTGAAGTGGCGGAGGGCGCCCCGTGCAGGCCACCCGCCATTTGTGCTGCACCCCTCCCCTGTCTCCCGTGAAGTGGCGGAGGGCGCCCCGTGCAGGCCACCCGCCATTTGTGCTGCACCCCTCCCCTGTCTCCCGTGAAGTGGCGGAGGGCGCCCCGTGCAGGCCACTCGCCATTTGTGCTGCACTCCTCCCCTGTCTCCTGTGAAGTGGCGGAGGGCGCCCCGTGCAGGCCACCTGCCATTTGTGCTGCACCCCTCCCCTGTCTCCTGTGAAGTGGCAGAGGGCGCCCTGTGCAGGCCACCCGCCATTTGTGCTGCACCCCTCCCCTGTCTCCTGTGAAGTGGCGGAGGGCGCCCTGTGCAGGCCACCTGCCATTTGTGCTGCACCCCTCCCCTGTCTCCTGTGAAGTGGCGGAGGGCGCCCTGTGCAGGCCACCTGCCATTTGTGCTGCACCCCTCCCCTGTCTCCTGTGAAGTGGCGGAGGGCGCCCTGTGCAGGCCACCCGCCATTTGTGCTGCACCCCTCCCCTGTCTCCTGTGAAGTGGCGGAGGGCACCCTGTGCAGGCCACCCGCCATTTGTGCTGCACCCCTCCCCTGTCTCCTGTGAAGTGGCGGAGGGCCCCCTGTGCAGGCCACCCGCCATTTGTGCTGCACCCCTCCCCTGTCTCCGGTGAAGTGGCGGAGGGCGCCCCGTGCAGGCCACCCGCCATTTGTGCTGCACCCCTCCCCTGTCTCCTGTGAAGTGGCGGAGGGCGCCCTGTGCAGGCCACCAGCCATTTGTGCTGCATCCCTCCCCTGTCTCCCGTGAAGTGGCGGAGGGCGCCCTGTGCAGGCCACCCGCCATTTGTGCTGCACCCCTCCCCTGTCTCCCGTGAAGTGGCGGAGGGCGCCCTGTGCAGGCCACCCGCCATTTGTGCTGCACCCCTCCCCTGTCTCCTGTGAAGTGGCGGAGGGCGCCCTTTGCAGGCCACCCGCCATTTGTGCTGCACCCCTCCCCTGTCTCCTGTGAAGTGGCGGAGGGCGCCCTGTGCAGGCCACCCGCCATTTGTGCTGCCACCCCCTCCCCTGTCTCCCGTGAAGTGGCGGAGGGCGCCCTGTGCAGGCCACCCGCCATTTGTGCTGCACCCCTCCCCTGTCTCCTGTGAAGTGGCGGAGGGCACCCTGTGCAGGCCACCCGCCATTTGTGCTGCCACCCCCTCCCCTGTCTCCCACTGGGGCATGGGGAATGATTGGAGACTTGGCCAGGGGCAATGTAGAGAAGCTGCTGAACGATTAACTACGGGGCGGTCGTGACCGTGGATGGGCAACGAGGGTCTCAATCAGATACTACAGTGCCAAAACTAAAGCCACTCAAGTTCTAGACAGAGCTTCAAGCACTTGGGGGCGCTCTAACCTGGGGTACATGGGTGAAGGACTCCGCACATGCAGGGGTCCACGCAGCTGTGATTTTACAGGTTTCTGTCTTCTAGGTCGGCCCCCGGACCGTCCAGCAGGTGGCGCATATTACCCTAGAGAGAAGACTCTACATGAGCTGGTAAAGTGTGTAAGGTCCACAGTAGCACAGAGCATTTCAGGAAAGGAGTGTGCTGAACCTCTGTGATACCCCCTCATGTAGTCAGTCTTTTCTTATAGATGGGGGGCGCTGCGCTGATGAATACAGGCTGCCCCCCTTGCAGGACTCGCCATGTCCCCCCTTCTGTGATTACTTGCTATGGATAACAACACCCCTCCAACCAAAGGAAACGATCCAGGTGCCCCCCACCCCTGGAGAAGGAGCCCTGCCCCCGCCTTCATCACTGGAGGTCTTCATTGTCCCCTGCGGCAAGACGCTCCAGTGTCCAGTCCTATGTCGCTAGAATGTAATCGGTGTATAATAGAAGGTTCTAATAGACTTTGTGTTTCAGTTAATCACCATTTTCAAGATCTCTGCTTGCTGTCTGTGAATGAGAACACTGTTTCCATTCAGAGGCCGTAACCCTGTACATCTCTGCTGAGAAGTGGATACATTTGTATCTGGTCCAGCTGCACAACTCTACGGGCCAGTTTGCTACAATATATAAGTCTATCTAGACAATGCTAAGCAGATGGGGGTTCACCTGTAACACACCTAGGGGGGCCGTGCGATAAGAGGACCACCTCCCTGGATGCAATACTTTAGCTGCTGTCCGTCAGGCCCATTGTCAGTAACAGGAAGGGACAGGTAAGTGCGCTTTACTAGGAGACTGTCCCTGGGAGGACGAGAGCAAGTACTTTATGTAGTGCTGCGGGGTCCGAGGTGGGAACTACCAGGTCATATGTTCAGCTGGACCGTGAGGGCTCCCCATGTAGAGATGCTACTGAATCCTGGGGTTAGACTCAGCCCTATCCTAGAAGTATGCAGTGCTTTGCAAAAGTATTCACCCCCCTGTCACATAGAAAGGTTTCTCACCATTGAACAACAGACTAATATCCAGCAGCCCTATCACCCCCGCCGCCCCCCAGTGATTCCCCCCACAGCATGCGACCGCGATCGGGTTGTATCAGGAAGCAAAACCTTAAAGAGACGGATATTTCAATCTAAACCCCACAGCCGCGCGGATGCAGCCAACGACTCCAGTAACGCAGGCGGAGTGTGATTTAACAAAAGTAAAATTGCAGCAATTTGCCCGGCGCAGGAGGGGAACGCTCTGTCCTCACCGCCTTTTATCATTTCTGCACTTTTCCTATTTATTTGGAAAACATAATTAAGTGAAAAACAGAAATTACGAGCGGCGGGAAGCAGGAACGCTCTGATCCATCTGACCATGTACGCAAAAAGTTCTTAGCGGAAATTGCTTTTAGTGGCGACAATTAAGGGTTCTCGGTATAAAGGTGGCGAACATTGTGCGGGGCCGGTGACGCACGACCTGAAGGCATCAGGTCCATTGATAAACATGAGCACAATAGTCCGGACACCACTTAAACGTGGGCAAAAGTATTAGCGGACGCTTGGCATTGCCGCGGAGCAGTCACGACCACGCAGGCGAGGCTACCAGTTCACTTCACCCAACACACGGATCTTCTGGGCCAGACCGTCACGGGGTCCACAAGTCATAACTTATATAATGACCCCCAATATTCTGCTCCAGGATTGGTTGAGGCGGAGTTGTCCCATCGCTCAGGGGCCCATGGTAAAATGACCCCAACGTGAGATTATTGAGTAGATGAAATATTTTATGAAAAAAAAGTGTTCCACCACTTTACCGGAGTTCTGTCAGAGAAGGTGGAGCACGTGCTTCAAAATTAGGGTGTTTTTCCTGCCAAATACACTAATAATTCCCCCCTATACAGCCCTATGTCTCCTGCAATCTATTATAAGACTGTCTACCTGCAGCCACCACTAGTGGGAGCTCACTACATAGGAACTTATACAGCTACCATTAAACTTAATGGAAGCTGTAAATTATTATTATTATTTTTTTGCACTGATCACCTCCTAGTGGCAGCTGCAGGAAAATGCCATGGAGTTCAGCACAGGCCCCTCCACATGATAGAATCCAGTATTCTTGATTACAAGCGGCCGTCTCGTCTGTGTGCCGACGCATTTCATGCCCTTGGGTCTCTGTAGCTATTATAGAATCCAATCTTCTGTACATGAATCTTCATCTCTGCGAAATTAAAATTTCTGCGACTTTCCAATAGATTTTGTGTTACAGTTCGTCATTTACAAGATCTCTGCTTGCTGTTCATGAATGGGAACAATCTTTGTATCCAGAGGCTGAAACCAGTACAGATCTGCCGCTGCACCATGTTGAAGGTTTGTTACAATGTGTCAGTGCAGGTAAACTGTCCAGAGGATTGTCTAGACTGGATACCACTGTAACAAACCCTCAGCTGTTAAGAAGCATTAGGCTAGGTTGGGTCCATAGGATGTCAATGAGAATAATTTAATTCACTGATAGTAAGCAGAGGTCTTATTGTTCTTTTTAAACACAATTCCGGGTTTTAGGTCAGTTTCTGAATACTCCGTACACCTTATTGAAGGGGTTAACCCATCACTACAGTCCCTGTCCGACCGCACGGGTCGGGGTCGGTAATATTTTTGGGCCGATTTATGTGGCTTTAATTCAACCACTAATCCAAGAGAGAACCCGTCAATGTGAGATGTTATTTAATCAGGGGTGGGAATACTTATGCAATTATTTTTTTAGGTTGAGGGTCCACGCGCAGATGAATCGCATTACCGCTGATCCGTGGCAGCTGTGCCTCAGTACTCGGCCATGTTACACGCTACCGCCCGGGGCCACATCTTGAAGAAATATTCGCCCCGACCACACTTTTTCAGCGACCACAATTTTAATCCCACCGTGATCTGTAATAAAATCATTCCAAAGGAGAAGAAGAAACAAGGAGAAGCCGAGCGTTAAAGTCATTGGCCGGGAAAAGGGAGCTGAGAAACTTGATCAATTCAAAAATAGTTGTTTCCATGGAAACGTGAACCGTTCTGACAGATTAAGCATTGAGCCCCCCGCAGCGGAGGCTCTACAGGCTGTGAATGCGCTCACCCCGGACCGCGCTGCAGCTTACGTCTTCTCAGATCCCAGGACTCCGCGGGATTCCTTTCCAAATGGGAGAAAACGGAAATAACATAGTTGCCAACTCTATGAATAGATGGGAATACCCCTTTAAGAATGTCAAAGCCCAGTGGGGGCTGGGGATTTTTTTTCGGCGTCTTCAGATATAAATAATAATAAATCAGAGCCACAGGACCAACTGGTTTTCTCAATCAGAATGACCTGTACAAGGATTCTCCGGCATTAAATACTGGTGACTCATGCTGCAGTCAGCATCTGCTTATCATAATAAACACGAGGTCGAGGATCTCATGGAGGTCGGTTGTTGATTGGATTTGCATGACTAATAGGTGTGATTAAACTGCCTTGGGAGAGGTGTTAGAGCAGCATTGTAAGTGACACAGATTGAAGCATGAGTCGCCAGTATTTAATGCAAGTGATTCCTTGTACATGTTATTCTAATTAAGAAAGCCAGTCTTCAAGACAAAATACAAGTCCAGTTGTTCCTATCACTACTGACATACCATCACCTGGATGAAGGAGAATCTTCACTGACACATAGAGTAGCAGCATTATATTAAGGTGTCAATACTTATGCAATCCCCTCATATATTACTTAAACTGGACTTAGACTTCATTGAACCAAGGAGGAAATCGCTACGTATGCCTTTAATTGCGATTTCTTTGTGTGCCATGGGGTGGACTCAGCCTTGGTAGTCGATCACTCGGAGAACTGAGAGGTCGGGATGGGTTTCTCTGAATGTAAACAAAAATGTTCCTCTTCGCAGACAGCAAGCAGAGATCTTGAACATGGTGAAATGCGACAGATTGTTCTGGAATGCAGCATTCCTGTTTCTGGCAGAACACGGCATTAATGCCAGAAACCCGACAGATCCCATTATAGTGAATGGGCCCCGGTGGTGTGCGGTTACGCCGGATATGGCAAGTGTGGTATTCTGGTCCTCTGCCGGATTAGAATGCCGGAATGCCCGACGCAGGTGAGGATTTCCCCTTAGACTTCAGAACAGAGAGACTTCTGCTGCTGTGTGCTCACAGAGGACTGCATGCACTCACACACTGTGACAAACCTTCAGCTGTGTGTCGGACTAGGTTAGTACAGATTTTCTGCCTCTGAATGTAAATCATGATGTGGATACTTAATGGTCGTGTATGGCATAGGAGGTTGCGCCGTTTTTCCAGCATGCTGCACATTTGCAGGACATATGTATTTGGCTGCAGGGTCTCGAGTCCATCCTTCCCCCGGGGCAGAGGATCGAGCCCATTCAGGGGAACCAGGGGTAGGAACTGATCGCATGCCCAGGGCGCTGCATTCACTTGCAGCACAGGAAGGGGGTGCCCAGGTCGTGCTGCATTACAGAAAGCATCTCCCTATGGCTGGGGCTCAACCTGGACTTCCTGAAGCGATTTGGAGTGGCTGCTGCAGCGCACACGACGGCTGACAAGTCAGTGTACTGCTGTAGCTGAATGGTTAAAGGAAGTGACTGCCAGGGGTCTCTTACACACAAACATAAGGGCTCCGCAAATGCTGATGAGCGGCAGGGGCAATATTCGAATTTGCGATATTTTGCGGATATTTGGGCAAATATTCGTCATATATTAGCGAATTCAAGATTATTGATTGCGAAAATCGGCAATGTAATCGCGTATTGCGCGCACAATACCGGCGTGGGTCACTGTTGCTACATTTATCAAGCTGCTAGAAGTTTCCTGAGACTGGAGACCATGGTCGGCAGAACGTTACAATACCTTTATATGCAGACAGAGTGCTCCAATATATTCGTGATTGCGCTAATCGGCAATAAATGATGCGCATATTTTGGCGCTATACGTGAAACTTCACATTTTAGCAGGTCTCAGTAGATATTACTGATTGGTGCACTAAGTATTGGTGTGACATCACAGCGCTATGTCTGTAGCTGTATGTATGGACACTAATCCCTATCACAGCACAGTAATCCCTATCACAGCACAGTAATCCCTATCACAGCACAGTAATCCCTATCACAGCACAGTAATCCCTATCACAGCACAGTAATCCCTATCACACTGCCTAACACCCTGCACTGGACCCTATCAGCTACACTGTATCAGGATAGAACCTGCACTGACTATCTCCCTCTATCTGTATTATATATATAAGTAGAGATGGCCTTGCGGTTCGCCTGGCGGTCGTTTTGCGGCGAACTTTGCTTGTTCACAATTTGCCGAACATGTAAACTTATGGCTGTAACAGAAGCCCTCTGTTTGTTGGATTTTGGGGTCTTTATACTCAATGTGGTTTTACTGTCTGGAGATGATTAGGTTACTACAGTGTCTGACCTGATTATCTCCCAGTCGGGGGGAGACATTGTGAGGGACTGTCGCAGTTCTCAATCAGGTCCACGGGGGAGGGCCCCTTCCATGGAGACTGGTATATAAGGCCAAGGGTGGCACCAATAAATGTTCTTCTTACCCTCAACTCGCAGCCTCGTCTCGTGTTGTAGGGAACATCTATATCCCTACTCGCTCTTGTAAGAGCCGCACAGCTACTGGGAATCGCAACTCTGCTTGGAAGTCTGTGGAGCAGCTCTACAGTGCCACGCTGACCAGGGGAGAGGGACGTCGCCAACGGTTGATACCGTTACAATGGCGATGTTCGCACGCGCCATATATTTTTCTTTGACCCATGACGCATCCATCAGGTGGGACAGGACAGCCAATTGAGACGTTTCAGCACATGGACGCACTCCCACCCTATAACAGAACCCGATCTGGCCGCCATTTTACATTCAGTGTGTTGCCAGTGTAGGGAGAGGTTGCTGTGTGGAGCAGGACAGTTAGGGCCACCAGCAAAAACACGGGTGAACAGCACTCCTAAGTAATAATGCTGCAGGTGCTCGTCTCCAGGGGAGGTGGTAAAAAGCCCCCCAAAAATAACAACTCATGGATGTCCAAAAAATAAAAAAAATGGAGACCGCACGTCCAAAAGGCGGAACTTTATTCCAGATGCAACATTTCGGCATTGACTTGCTTGACAAAGGCTATCACTAAGCCGAAACGTTGCATCTGGAATAAAGTTCCGCCTTTTAGACGTGCGGTCTTCATTTTTTTATTTTTTGGACATCCATGAGTTGTTAGGGCCACCAAACACTAGCTAATAGGGCCACAAAAGTCCTTTCAAGTCACGGTAAGCCAACACTCACCTAGGGACGACCACCTTAGGCCAAATGCACACGGCCGTGGAACACAGACGTGAGCGGTGCGTGGTATCCCGGCCTGGCATCCCGCTGCACTACAGTTATATGATCTATACGAGTGTATTACTGTAGTGCAGCGGCGGCATGAAGCTCACGGCGTCATAGCAACCAATGACGCCGTGCGCTCCTGCTGTCAGCAGGATGCCAGGCCGGGATACCACGGAACGCTCAAGTCTGTGTTCCAAGGCCGTGTGCGTTCGGCCTTCGGTCCCTTTCACACGAGCGTTATTTCCGCGCGGGTGCAATGCGTGACGTGAACACATTGCACCCGCACTGAATCCGGACCCATTCATTTCAATGGGTCTGTGTACATGAGCGTTGTTTTTCACGCATCAGTTCTGCGTTGCGTGAAAATCGCAGCCTGTTCTATATTCAGCGTTTTTCCCGCGGCCCTGGCCCCATAGAAGTGAATGGGGCTGCGTGAAAAACGCATTGCATCCGCAAGCAAGTGCGGGTGCGATGCGTTTTTCACTGATGGTTGCTAAGAGATGTTGTTTGTAAACATTCCGTTTTTTATCACGCGCGTGAAAAACGCATCAAAACGCATTGCACCCGCGCGGAAAATGCTGAACAACTGCACGCAATCGCAGACAAAACTGACTGAACTTGCTTGCAAAATAGTGCGAGTTTCACTGAACGCATCCGGCCCCAATCCGCAACGCCCATGTGAAACCAGCCTAACCCTCTTGCCCAACGGCTGACCGCTGGCTTGTCAGAACTGCTAGCCCGCCAACTACTGCCATATAAGCTGGTGGACTCGGAGGCCTTTAGAAAATTTGTGGCCATTGGCATACCGCAATGGAAGGTCCCCGGAAGGAAATATTTCTCCCAGAAGGGCATCCCGGAGCTATATGGCCACGTTCAGTGGCAAGTGAATATATCTCTGGCACACAGTGTCGGTGCTAAGATACATCTGACCTTCCCGGTCTACCAAACACGGGCAGGGAAGGTACATAACTTTTACTGCCCACTGGGTGAACCTTCTGACGGCCTTCAAGCATGTAACCCGTGGCTCCCGTGTGGATTTGGTGTTACCGCCATGGATTGCATGCAGGCCTGCCTCTTCTTCTCCTACTCCATCCTCCGTCTCCTCCTCGGCTGACTCCTCCTTTTCCACTGCTACCGCCTCTTCCGCTGCACCCCCCAAGCTCCCCAGAACCTACTCGACGTGCCAGGTGAGACGTTGCCATGCTGTGCTGCGGCTGTTGTGCCTGGAAGCCAAGAGCCACACCGGTCCTGCACTGTTTTCAGCTCTGCGGTCACAGGCCGATCAGTGGCTAACCCCGCTCAATTTGACAGTTGGTAAAGTGTTGTGCGCCAATGGCGCTAATCTGCTGAGCGTGCTGAAACAGCGCAACATGGCACACGTGCTGTGCATGGCACACGTCCTGAACTTAGTCATGCAGCAATTCGTTGCCAAATACCCCGGGTCCAGGACATCTTGCGGCAGGCCAGGAAAATCTCCGGCCATTTTAGAAGATCTTACACGGCCATGGCTCGCCTTGCTGACGTCCAGCGGCGACACCACCTGCCCGTCAGACGTCTGATTTATGACTGCCCGACGCGCTGGAACTCCACCTTGTATATGCTTGATAGGCTGCTCCAGCAGCAACGTGCCGTTAACGACTACCTGTACGAACTCTGCGGCAGGACAGGTTCGGGGGAGCTTGGTTTCAGTGGCTGCTCATGCGCGGTGCATCCAGACTTCTGCGGCCATTTGCTGAGATCACCAAACTGGTCAGTCGCAGCCAGGGCGCCATCAGTGACATCGTACCTTACGCCTTCTTTCTGGAGTGTGCATTGCGTCGTGTCATTGATCAAGTCGTCGAGGAGCAGGAAGATGAGGAAGTCGCAATGCTGGAGGAATTCCCAGGGGGGGGCTGCTCCATCTGAGACAAGTCAGCAGGAGTCTGAAGAGGAGTCAGAGGAGGATGGTGCCGGGGCGGAGGAGGAGCAAGAAGAGCAGGCTTTAAACTTTTCGGGGATCCCTGGTGTTGTCCGTGGCTGGGGGGAGGAGACCGAGGACGACATTCTCCTGGGCGATCAGCAGGAGCCAGGCCGCTCCACTGCTTCTAATTTAGTGCAAATGGGGGCCTTCATGTGTTTGAAGAGGGACCCCCATATAAAAGCATAAAGGTCAAGGACCAGTACTGGGTGGCAACGTACCTAGACCCCCGGTACAAACACCAAATGGTGGACATGTTACCAGCATCACAGAGGGCTGTCAGAATGCAGCATTTCCAGGCATTGATGCAAGAGATGACGTATTTCAGGTTTGTCTGCCATTAAAGTCAATGGGCGCGATGCGAACGCGCGGTTCGCTAACATTTGAATGCGCGTTTGCGAATCGTCCCGGCCCATGTTCGTCTATCACTATATATAAACTATCCGACTAATGTCTCAGCAATGTCACTGCTCTCTCTGAGCTGCTGGGGATGTTCTTATATAGTAAGGGGGAGGCAGCTTTCCTATTGGTTGCTAGGGATGTTGCTAAGCTCTGACAAAGACATTGCAGCCTTCTCATTGGCCGACGAGCAAGATGCAGGGAGGGATCATGGGTTCAGACGAGAAAAAATCTAGAATATTCGCGAATACGAATATATAGCACTATATTCTAAATCTTCTCAAAATGTTGGAAGTGGCGATATTTGCGATTAAAATTTGCGATTCGAATATTCGTGCCCAACACTATCGGCAAATGGGCTGTCCCAATACACGTTGTAGGAAGGCACAAGGGACCATCGTTGATGGTAGATACGTGTCACCGAGGTTCCTGGCCTCGGTGAAGAAGGGGCCAGTAGTTCAGGTGTCAGCGGCAGTAGCTAGTTGACACTACACTACGTGCAGAATTATTAGGCAAATGAGTATTTTGACCACATCATCCTCTTTCTGCATGTCCTCTTACTCCAAGCTGTATAGGCTCGAAAGCCTATTACCAATTAAGCATATTAGGTGATGTGCATCTCTGTAATGAGAAGGGGTGTGGTCTAATGACATCAACACCCTATATCAGGTGTGCATAATTATTAGGCAACTTCCTTTCCTTTGGCAAAATGGGTCAAAAGAAGGACTTGACAGGCTCAGAAAAGTCACAAATAGTGAGATATCTTGCAGAGGGATGCAGCACTCTTAAAATTGCAAAGCTTCTGAAGCGCGATCATCGAACAATCAAGCGTTTCATTCAAAATAGTCAACAGGGTCGCAAGAAGCGTGTGGAAAAACCAAGGCGCAAAATAACTGCCCATGAACTGAGAAAAGTCAAGCGTGCAGCTGCCAAGATGCCACTTGCCACCAGTTTGGCCATATTTCTGAGCTGCAACATCACTGGAATGCCCAAAAGCACAAGGTGTGCAATACTCAGAGACATGGCCAAGGTAAGAAAGGCTGAAAGACGACCACCACTGAACAAGACACACAAGCTGAAACGTCAAGACTGGGCCAAGAAATATCTCAAGACTGATTTTTCTAAGGTTTTTGGACTGATGAAATGAGAGTGAGTCTTGATGGGCCAGATGGATGGGCCCGTGGCTGGATTGGTAAGGGGCAGAGAGCTCCAGTCCGACTCAGACGCCAGCAAGGTGGAGGTGGAGTACTGGTTTGGGCTGGTATCATCAAAGATGAGCTTGTGGGGCCTTTTCGGGTTGAGGATGGAGTCAAGCTCAACTCCCAGTCCTACTGCCAGTTTCTGGAAGACACCTTCTTCAAGCAGTGGTACAGGAAGAAGTCTGCAAGGTAAGAAAAACATGATTTTCATGCAGGACAATGCTCCATCACACGCGTCCAAGTACTCCACAGCGTGGCTGGCAAGAAAGGGTATAAAAGAAGAAAATCTAATGACATGGCCTCCTTGTTCACCTGATCTGAACCCCATTGAGAACCTGTGGTCCATCATCAAATGTGAGATTTACAAGGAGGGAAAACAGTCCACCTCTCTGAACAGTGTCTGGGAGGCTGTGGTTGCTGCTGCACGCAATGTTGATGGTGAACAGATCAAAACACTGACAGAATCCATGGATGGCAGGCTTCTGAGTGTCCTTGCAAAGAAAGGTGGCTATATTGGTCACTGATTTGTTTTTGTTTTGTTTTTGAATGTCAGAAATGTATATTTGTGAATGTTGAGATGTTATATTGGTTTCACTGGTAAAAATAAAAAATTGAAATGGGTATATATTTGTTTTTTGTTAAGTTGCCTAATAATTATGTACAGTAATAGTCACCTGCACACACAGATATCCCCCTAAAATAGCTAAAACTAAAAACAAACTAAAAACTACTTCCAAAAATATTCAGCTTTGATATTAATGAGTTTTTTGGGTTCATTGAGAACATGGTTGTTGTTCAATAATAAAATTAATCCTCAAAAATACAACTTGCCTAATAATTCTGCACTCCCTGTATGTTATTTAGTATAGCTGTGAGTAGCTGATCCGGGACGGCTCTTACTGGGAGTAGTCATAGTGCTGGGTGGGTGACTACTCCCCATGTTCTAGGCCAGGTCTTGACTTGCCTACAAAAAACAGGCAGCAGTGTAAGGTGGGGGTGATGACCTCTCTGACTGTGGAGGGCTGTGTGGGATCAGAGTCTGAGCTGGAGATGCTGTGCCAGAAAGACTGAGGACAAAGCGCGGTCCACATACCCCCCGTGGGGTTACGGTACTGTGCAACACCAAGCCTGTGTAATTCTATAGATACGGGACTTTATTGTTTCCTTAACGCCGGCTGGAGGAAGCCGGTCACTGCCGCGTACTGCCGGTCACTGCCGTGTACTGCCGGTCACTGTTGATTACTGCCATGCAGTGGCGTATCTATCACGAGGCAAACAAGGCATTGGCCTAGGGCGGCACTTGCCAATGGGGCGGCAAAATGCCTTGTTTGCCCCTTGTCCCATCAGACTTATCTGCCTCCGGTATACTCAGAAGATCCGATGGTATATTCTAACCCCCAGGCGTGGAGGCATGTATCGCATAACATAACCATACCTTTCTAGTTAAAAATCCGTCCTCTGTTCCTCAAAAATGCTTATTGTTATGTAAATAGAATTTCCGGTGCACCATGGGCGGGGCTGTTGTGTGCAATATTTTGTTGCACCATTGCTCAGCCAGTCCAATCCAATCACCGCCCAGCGCCTCCCCCTCTTGTTTGATTGACAGCCCCTTAGAATTTAGAGCTGGTAGCGATGACCCAGGGGATGCTAGGTGCACTGAATGGATTGTCCCCGCCCACAGTGCACTGTAATTCTTATTTGCATAAATATAAAAAGAAGCCTTTCTCAGGATAAGTTAGGGGACTTGGTTATGTTTCGGGCACCTACGTGGTGGTATTCTTCCTCTGAATCGGATTGTAGAGGCGCCCAGCCTACCAAACCTACTACATGTCATCACCCCGACGTCCGGCCCAAGGGCTCTGGGAGGAGAATAGAAGGGGTTTATATATTTAGAGAAGGGAAATTCTTTATTATTGTTTTTGTTTCTTAGTTTTTTTATCTTCTCCTTTTGTTTCTTTCTCTTTTTTTGTTTGTTTTCTCTCTATTGGATCTGCTGTATTTCCTACATGTAATCTGTTTCTGAGCTTCTTTGCACCTGATATAACGTCACCTGTTTCTCCACTTTTTTCCCCTATTTCCAGCGTTTTGCATTGTTCGCAGCGGCCACCTGACTGACCAGTACCGGACCCGGGACCACATTCATCTACCACAATAAAACCCTTCTACCCAGGATCTTGGCGAGGAGCCAACATCTCAATGTCCTCCAGCAGATTAATGCGTGTAACGCGGAGCCGCTCGCTCTTCGCCTTGAATGCCCGGGCGGTGTCCGGGGGGAATTCCTCCCTCGATCTCTGTGTTTTCTGCAGTCAGTTTCACAAATCGATTTCCTTTTTGTTTACGGCTCCTGACAGGATTGTGGGTTTTATAGTCTTGGGAGAATTTCAAGAACTTGTGTTCCAATCTGGTTGCTTTTTGTGGGCACTGAAGGAGTGTGTCCCTATGAGTGCTGCCTGCCACGATTTATGGGGGGGGTATTGATGCACTAAGCTCCCCATTTGTGTGATAATAAATTCTGTATTTAAAGGACCGGTAACCTTAGCTTATAATAGTTCAGCTTCATTATAAGAGGAGGGATATCACTGATAAATATGAGGTTCTCAGCACTGCAGGTATGTGGTCCTGGAGGGCAGAGAGGACACTACATTCACCTCCCACAGGCAGTGATAGATTGTAACTCTTTTATTATGAAATTGTTTTAAAACATAACAAACTAAAACATAACCATATAATAATTACATATAAATTATAATTCAGAACATATCCCTCCTTCCAGCCAGCCCAATCACCATACCTCCTGCACACATAATATATACATATAATATACTATTCTTCAAAGACAAAGCAAATACAGCTCAGCTCAGCAGTCTGTTAAGGGAGGCGCGGATGAAAGACCTGGACGGGGTCAGACAAATCCCCAAAAACCAGCAGATTCAGCTTCCCATAAAAAGAATTCTTTATTTATAGCAGATAACATCCAAACATCAGTGTAGTCGACGCGTTTCGGACCCTAGACATGTTGGTCTTTCATCATAGTAAAACTAAAACAAATCCACTTCTTCTAGACCAGGGTACGATCACATGTAATCAAATGATTCCCAACACCTGTTCCTCAAAAAAAAAGTCAAAACCAGTGCTGAAAACAGGGGTGGAATACAGAAAATAAAAAAGGGACTGTAATGATCCGGAAGGGATCCAAGTTTCATAAAAACATAAATTCATTTATAGTGAAGAACTAGATCCTATTTTCTATTCAGACCACCTGGAACATCCAGAAAGCTTCCCTCCTGCGGTCGCCTCCTCTAACAGGTAAAGAAAACCTTTCCAGCCCCTGCACTATAAATGCTGAAACGTTCAGTGTTTTGTAATGTGGGATGTCAGACGAGGGTTTCCTAATTCTGACCTTGATCTCTTTAGTAGTACAACCTACATACTGCAGCAAGCAATGACACAAGGGCATACTCCGTATTACAAGTCATGCATTGCTGTATCTTATAATTAGTGCCATTTGCTGTAGCGGTCACCGTCTGGCAGACATTCATGTAATTACAGCAAAGACTTCTATTGCCGCCACATTTAAAACTAAGTGAGCCAAGTGGGTCTGTTCTCTGAACGATTATGAAATAGACTAGGGCTAACCTCCTGACCTATAGTAGGGCCTCCCGCTGAGACTATATTAGCCCATTCTTTGTCATAGTTCAGCACAGGTAAATGTCGCCGAATAATGTTACAGATCTGTGTATATTCCCTGTATAACCTGAAAGGCTCCTTTCACATCACCGTTTCTCCTTTCCGTTTTCCGGCTCCGTTGAGGAGCAGGAGAACGGAAAGGACGGATTCTGCAGATAACCGAGCGTAACGGAGCCTAAAGACCCCATAGACTATAATAGGGTCCGTTCGGTGTCCTCCTCAAAACATGATTTTTGAGCGGACACCGAACGGACCCCATTATAGTCTATGGGGTCTTTAGGCTCAGTTAGGTCTCAGTTATCTGCAGAATCCGTCCTTTCCGTTCTCCTGCTCCTCAACGGAGCCGGAGAACGGAAAGGAGAAATAGAGATGGCACTGAAAGCTAAATCTACAGTACTGATTGTCTGATTGTGGCTGTGTAGAGGGAGAAGAGTAGAGGACCTAAGACTGAACCCTGAGGAACGCCAACATCAAGAGGAGGAGAAGAAGAGCCAGCGAAGGATGCACTAAAGGAGCGGCCAGAGAGATAGGAAGAGAACCACGAGAGAGCAGTGTCCTTAAGGCCAATTGAGTAAAGCATGGTGAGGAGGAGTTTTTGGTCTACGGTGTCGAATGCTGCAGAGAGATCCAGAAGAATGAGTAGAGAATAATCGCCATTCCTT